>NC_080419.1:32646380-32964880 GCF_029873635.1 Malania oleifera | reverse complement strand
AACACCCTGAAAATCATTAATCTTAGAACAAAACATCAATATTTATTGGCCTACATCATTTCCTATAACTGTCATAAGGCCATAAACTGAATAAAAGACCTTACCTTGGATTTGGGGTGAATTCTAACTTCGTTTCACCAATGATCTGCTTTGGCAGACTTGCAGAGAACTTTGCCAGGAGCATCGTGGTGGCTTCAGATCATTGATCCGGCGTATGGCGAGGCCGAAATCGAAGAGAGAAGGGAGAGAGAGAGAGAGAGAACATTGAAAATGTGATAAAAATCCGAGTTTTCACTACTTATAGGGCCATATTCATTAACGAGACACGTCAACTCGTCGACGAGTCCTTCAGTAAATTCGTCGACGAACCTTACCCCTCGTTGACGAAATTCAGAGTAGCCCAAATCCTTCTCTTGGTATTTTCTCGTCAACAAAATGGGACATCATCGACGAGATCCTGAAGACCTTCGTCGACGAAGTTGACTTCCTCCTTTTGTTACTGATTCCATTTCTCATCCTCTTTTTATTATTTAAATGCTATTATTTTTCGGGTCACTACAGCAAGGGCATGTTGAAGAAGAAGGAGAACTCATGTTGGTTATTGGGAGAAGGCTAAGTTCAATCTTTGGAGAGGAGGAGAAAATATGGAGGACTACACACTGAATATAGGATAAACATACCTAAAGCAAGAGGAAGGGGAGAGCTTTCATTTAATCTTGATAGGTATGGCTACAAACGAGCCGAGTCGAGCCGGACTTTGTGTTGCTCAATCTTGTTCATTAAAATATTAACTGAGCTTGAGCTAAACTTAAATCGAATGTTAATATACTGGCTTAAGCTTGTTTATTATACAAATAAAAGAGCTCACGAGCCCTTACCTAACTGAGCTACCGAGATTATCACTAATAGTTTGATTCTTTTAGAACCTTTTATTTTAAGAGAAAATAAGTTTTGTTAGGCAAAAAAGGTGAAAGGAGCTCTTACTAATATTGTTTTAAAGTTTTTTATCCCACCAAACTAGTCTATTGGCCTTGAGCATTGGCATTATCACTAAATTAAGATTATGGAGTTTGGGCTAAATAATCCTATGCAAAAATAATCCCTAATTTTAAGCCTACTATAGTCTATCAAGCTAATTCAACCTTATTAAACTAGTCCATATGGTTCTAATTCAAGTCTATAAACGAGTCCAAACCGAGCCTATAATCGAGCTGCTCACGAGCTAAGCCCATTTATGTTTTACTTGGCTAGTTTATGAAAGTTAAGGTGTAGTCTTGAGAGAGAGAGAGGGGGGGGGGTGAATTAGGTTATTAAAATTTTTAATTCCTTTTTATGAATTCTTTGACCTCTTGTTGATTTATCAAACACACAGCAAAAGCTTAGTTAATTATTCAATCCACAAATCAACACTTCAACACAACACAAATAAACCAAAACTAAAACAATCAAACAACTAAACCAATCAACCACCAAAATACCCAATCAATATATGGTATGCAGCACTTTGGAAAATTTCAGCTTTTGTTTGTAGCCCTGTATTGAATGAAATTGTTTGCACTCTCTTAACAAAGATTTCCGCAAACGATTAAACAACGTACTCCCTTTTTAGGTTTCCACAAACGTTTAATCAAAACGTACTTTATTTTATTAAGAGTCTTCTTGTTAATCTCAGTTCTTAACTTCAGCTACCTGCACTTTGCATTCACACATAACAAAGTATATAGATGCTAAAAAAAAAAAAAAAGAGTAGGGAAAGAGAGACACCATGATTTTTACGAGGTTTGGCTTATTGATTACGCGCCGAAATTGCGTAATTGGACGTTTTAACTCAGGCTTTACGGTTTATATTTTTAATTAAATGTCCAAAATTGTCCAATATTTTAATAAAGTATCAAAATCATCATTCTTGAACTTTATTGCACTATTTATGAAGTTTTGGTAATTTTTTGTCACAGGATCCCAGGAACCAAAACCAACACCTGTTCGTATTTCGTGCATAACTTTTCCGTCCAAGCTCCGATTGAGACGATTCAAATTTTTGGAGAAAGAGGAAAGGATTATCTACAACTTTAGTGTTTTGAGTTTTACGAGAAACGAGCTCCAAAAGAGTCAGATTTACGATGAACAGAGAATGAAAAAAAATAAAAAAAATATAACAAAACGGGTCAAATCCATTCTGGGTCGGGTTAGCTCTAGCGGGTCATAGGGTTCCTTCCCCCCTATCCTATTTAACCCTTCTTTTCCCCTGTTCTGAGGTGTGTCCTGCGCACCATCTCTCCCACTCTCTTCTCCTCCTTTTTTTTTTTTTTTCTTTTCTTCTTCTTGTCTTTGCATTCTCTGTTATTTTTTTTTTTTATTTTCTCCTACTTAATCTTCCTCTCATTCTCTTTTTTTCCAGCTAATCTCTTTTCTCCCTCTCTAATTTTTCTTTTCTTTTCTCTCCTTGTCCTCTCCCGGATCTCCTCTGCACAACTCCCATCCCACTCCATACCAGCAGCAGACACGAGGCCAGCTGCTGCAACCAGCTTCTCCACGCCTCAGAGCACAACCGGCTGTTCCTCTCCTCTGCAGAAGCCTCCAAACAACAGCCCCCCCTGCTGCTATACCAGCTACCATGCGAAGCAACCCCTTTGCTTGCACCTCCAACAGTAGCAACAGTTGAGCCAACTCTCCTCTGCCAACACCAGAGCTGCTGTGCAGCAGCTTGGAGGACAGCAGCTGAAGGCAAGAACCAGAAAACAGCAGCTAAGGTTGCTGTGTGTAGGGAAGAAAAGGAGGTTCAGCCATAATAAAAGAGGAACATAGCAGCTTAAGCTGCTGTGTGCAGTGCATCCTCGGCCAAGCATCCTTCTCTGCTCTCTCTCTCTCTCTCTCTCTCTCTCTCTCTCTCTCTCATTACTTATTATTAATTAACTAGTGAAATTTTGGATTTTGAACATTAGTTAGGGTGTTTTATTACTGTTGAACTTTGATTGTTTATTTAATTGCTTTTAGTTGAATTTTGCCATAGATTTAATTAATATTTGCATTATTTAACTAGTTTGGTAAAGTTTTAATTATTTAATTTTTATCGTGTTTTGTCTTCATCATTAATAGTTTAATTTTGGTTCGAAGTTTTATCTAGTTAAAGGTTTGATTTTTAGTGTGTGTGTGTGTTTGATTGAGTTTCCATTGCATGTTTTAATTCCTTGTTTGTAGTTGTCATCTTTAATAATGCATGTTTATGTATTTCCTAAAGTAGACTAGAATTTCCATACTTGTTTTTTTTAATTTAGTGGATGTTAGTTTTAGGGTTTTTAAATTACGTGTCATTTAATTCGTCAGAAGTAAAATTGAACAACTCTAAAAAACCCCGAATCTGAATCAAGTTCAGTGCATTTTTGTTTTCAATTAGACGAACGTAAATTTTGAAATTAAAACGCATTTCCTGAGGAGACGATCTAGCCCTAGGGCTTAATATTACACGACAGAACTCCTATACTTGGGATAGCTTTCGAGCTGCTCATTTTTCGAGTGAGTCACTTATCCCTAGCCTATGTTCTCGCCTTTTGCCACTACCATCAAAGGATTCCACTATTGCACTGTTTTCCGGGTGGAGCAAACTGTTACAAGTGATTCCCCACACTTAGCCACTCCTTCACTAGGCAAGAGCAACACCTCTCCAAGTGATACCCCACACTCGATCAACGATCCAACAACCTGGAATCGTCTAAGAACTACAAGAAACAAGAAGTAATTTCTACGTACAAGAATACGCTCACAAAAAGCAGATTAGTACAATTTCAAACACTAGATACTTCAATAATCAAATATCAAATTAAAATAAGATCGAAGCTCAAGTAAGAATTCACCAAGTTCCTTCTCGAGATGAGAAATCAGCAATGGGAACTCAAAGAATGGTGATCAGCAATGCAGAGATTTAGCAATTCAGTTGAGCAAGAATTTGAGCAAGAGAGAGCTTTAATGGCAAGATAGCTTTCAGCAGATTTTTCAATTCTTGGTGTGATTTGATTTGCAAAACCATGTATTTATAGGCTTAGAAAAGTGTTTTCGTGTTACCCAAGATTACTTGGAGTGTCTTCCAAGTTTTTAGAAAATTTGGGGCACAAGAAACCATTATTTGAAATTTAAAATATTTAAAATTTCTAACCGTTAACAGTATTCAGACGACTAAAGTATCGGGTTCAGTCTTCTGATGTTCCTTAACACATTGAGAAATTTGAATTGGAAACAGAGTCAGACGACTAAACTGGGGGTTCAGTCTTCTGAAGTCCCAGATCAGATGACTAAATTGAGGGTTCAGTTTTCTGAGGGTGTACTGCCTCTTCTTTATTCCTTCAGAAAAAATTTTCAGTTGATTGAACTAATTATTCAGTCTTCCGAGGTACATCTTCAGTCTTCTAAGGGTGCACCTCAGTCGTCTGGGCAGACCAAATTCAGATTTTTCATTTTGGTTTTCGAAAATCTTTTTTACTCTCTTGCTTTGATTTCTTATAAAACATTTTCTAAGATTTTAAATAAGGTCTCTAAGTCAATGAATAACCCTAAAAGAGCTTCAAAAAATATTTCGTAAGATATTCAAACATGAAGTACTTACAACATTGTCCTTAAAGCCTAATACTCTACTCTTCAAGCCTTTCATTGTATTTTGCTTTACGTTCCTTTAGACTTGAGCTCTGAGTCAGTTTTAAGTGTCCACATATTTTGCTTATGTTGGTGTTGCTTTGAGCTATCGTTTGGATCACTCTACATATAGATGTGGCTTTTATGAACACGTGAGCTTTCCAATGCTTTTCTTTTGAACTTTGTCTTTCCTGAAACATCACCATTTAACCAACACATATTAAATTATCCTTTATTTGTTATCATTAAAACAAGATTGAAAAGTCATGTTTAGGCCAACAATATCCCCTTTTTTGATGATGACAAACAAAGAGTAAAGATGAGGGTTCCTTTGAAAAGGCTCCCCCTTACAATAAGCATGCATTTTAATGATTTTGAAACGTAATGACATCAAGTGTAGAAAGTTCAAAATAGATCATAAACACCAAACAAATATATCACATGAATGCACACTTTCCAATATATTGTAACATCTTCAAATTTACAATCAAGCATATGTTAGCTCAAAAGACTCAAAAGTTATATTTGTCATTCACAATTCATATGTGCTTACAATTCATCGTTGTCTTTGCTTTCAATTCATTTTGCTTACAATTATGTGCTTACAATTCATCTAGCTCACAATTCATCTTTGCTAAAAATTGTGGTAACAATTTCTCTCCCTTTTGTCATTACTCAAAAAGAAACTAGGGATAGAAACAAAAAAAGTCACCATACACGCAAAGTGTCATTACAAGCATACATAAATAAAAATGAGGTAGCACACAAACTAAGTGTCTGAATACATCCAAAAAGATCTAAAATTTAGTTTCTTAATACATCAAAAAATCTAACTATCAACCTCTTCGTCATCATCTTCATCTTGCTCTTCTTCATCTTGCGCTTCATCCTCAAAACCTTTCTCTTCTTCTTTATCTTCCTCTTCTTCATCATCACTTCCTTCCTCAGTTTCCTCATTATCATTGCGAGGAGTTGAACTCGTATCCATGGGATCCCCACCTCGGGAGGAACTAGCCTGATGCTCCTCAATACAAATGAGGCGATGATAAAGTGATGACACCTTTTCCTGAATGTTCTGGAGTCCAAATCTCACTTCGGAGCTAAAGGAGGAGAAGTCATTTTGAAAAGCCATAAACCAGGAAGGTGTGTCTGCAGGAAGACCCTGGTCATGTGCTGGAGGAGGAGGAGCTGCTGCATGAGTGCGTTGAGGCCTGCCTCCTTTGAGGTACCAACCTTGATCTCCTTTGTCATACCCCATTTGCTTCAAGGTGGTGGAATTGAAGAGGTCATATCGTGTGCGTTTGATGAATAGTTTAGATGGATTGGCGAGATTGAGCTGGGCAAAGATTAGATTCAAGGCACCGCCATAGGGAAGAGTGATAGCTTGGCCCACATCCATTTTATGATTAGACTAGCCATATCTAGTTTCTTGCCTTTAAGAAGACACCAAATGACAAAACACTCAATGTAGGATAAATAATCAAAAGAACCAATTTTTGGTATGATGTTGTTGGAAATGATTTTATGGTGGGAAAAAGCAGAAGAAAAGGATTTCACAGGTAGAAAGGCGAAGGGAAGTTCGGAAAAGCCTAGCAAACGGGACTCTGGTAATTAACTATTTTAAACTTGACAATTTAAAACAGACTTCTCAAGTATTGAGAAATATCTACTAGAGCAGGTGCTATCCGAGAACAATTAGCCGATTTGGATTTTCTTTTTGATCAATCAAACCCCTTCCTAAACTATACAAGCTTCTTCCAAAGCATACGGCTTTCTAGATGTCTCCGACCGGGAGATAGAGACTACTTCATGCGCAACTTCAACATCTCCTACCAATGGGTTGGTTTTTCAAGACCCCCTTTCGGAAAACATGAATTCTTTAGGTGGGTCATCCCTCTCTGGTCGCGATTAGCTTAATTGTTGGGTTTATTCACTAAATGGCAATTGGCACATACAATACGACCAGTTGCTTCTTATGAATTTTCATAACCTTGCTGTGTAAAAACCTATATGTATAAGGCCCAATTAAATTGAAAGCCCATATGCTTGTACTAGAGAGCTTGATGGGGGATTTATAGGAAGTGAAAGGAGTTCCCAACTTAGAGAAAAGAAAAAGAGGTATAGTGGCACAACTGCATTTTTTTGTCATTCTTCACTTCAGAGCAGTCGTTTCGTTTCGGTTCATTCTTCAATCTTTACTTCACAACGGTACAATTGTAGCACTTGAGGGAGTACTGTTTCTTTTAGAAGGGGCAGACCGCAGGAGTTTCTTTAGTGATGAATTTGAATCCTTCACTAATATTGTACTATTAGTGACAAATTTTAATCCTTCACTAATAATTAAGAAATTAAAATTTTTTTAATACTAATTTTTTTAATCATCAATTCTTGTAAAAATCTGTAATTACATTTTCGTATACATAACCTGAAAACCATAATTACTACAAAATTCATAAATTATTCAAAATTTCGAATTCAAATACAAATTCAATTAAAAAAAAAAAACATCTATTCAGATAAGAAAAAAATTTTCAAAAATTCAAATGCAAATACATTATACACATTCAAATTAAAATACAAAAATTTCATTTGTTCAAATAACAATAAAAATTACAAAGAAATAATCAAAAGTTGCATTCGACGATTGTAGTGCATGCATGACATCGTGTTGATGTTATGACAGCCCCGAACCCTACAAATTAAGAATCATAAAAAAAAAAAAAAATTAGTATACAAATGGAGAATAGAATGGAGAGTTGGCGCTCAGTATAATCAGGAATAAAAATATAGAGAGTACACCGTACAATAATTTTCAACCCTAAACGAATAGCTGAAATGAATGTAAATGGCGTACGTATGAATATATATAGTTGCATGCATCAAACCACGCATGTAAACACTTTAACTCGTTCTCAAAACAAAATATCCCTAGTGGTGGACAAATGATAATGCTTATCCATAGTTAAAAGCAAATGATATGTCATGTATGTTAATAGATGCAAATTTAGGACTTAATGAAATGACTTTTCGTTTAACTTTCATTCATCCTTTCAAAAATATTTTAACATTCATTTTATCATAATTATCTTTGTACATGATTTTTTTTTTTTGAAAAATTTTAATAGAATTTCGGCAGCATGCCGTCTGTAAATTATACATTTTCTTATAAAACTTGTACCTGAAACATGATTGTTTTCACAAAATAAAACATTTCAAGCATACGAGAACCTAAATCCACTACCAACATGCAATTCACAATGTACTACATCAGCTATGCAGTCGGCGTTCAACACAAGCATGTATTCCAATAGTTCAATATACAATTCATATAACATAATACCATCCATGAAGAAAATATTACCAGGAAACCGTTAAAACACAATTCAACTAAGGTTTTCTAGTTTTGTCCAAAAGGTTGCTTCTCAAGCATTCTTGATGCAGCTTGGGTTGTGCATGAAGTTGTTGCTTAGATTGTGAGAAGACTTGTGATAGATTGAGTTGGGGTTTTTTAGATTCAGTTATGGACATAAAAAGCTTTGTTTATAGATTGAGGAAATGGATTATGGTTTGTCTTTCTTCTATTCAGTGATAGTGGTGGAATCCTGGTTCAGAAGGTTTTAAGATTGTCTTTGCTTTGTTGGAGATTTTTGAGCTTGTCTTTGGTCCTTAGGATTTAATTTGCTAACTTGAGTTTGACTATAAAAGTTTTCAATATATAGGAGGTTTCGAGTTGTGATTCTTTAATGGGTTTTAATGTTCATAAGTAGCTTTCACCTACTTATATGACATTTAGTTCTTGACCTTTTACTGTATTCTATACATTGTTGTTCTTAACCAAGTGTTTTAGATTTTTAATGATAAGCCTAAGATCGCCTCTTTTCTTACAAATATCAACACATGAGAGGCGTGAGTTAGAATGACTTAAGTTTTTACTGATCATGCATACGTTTCTTTGTACATGGTTTTATTCTAGAAAAAACTTTACCAAAATTTCGACAACATGCCGTTTGTAAATTAGACATTTTTCAAAAAATTCCTGCACTAAAACTTGATAGATTCAAGCAAACAAATCACAATAATACGCATCATGCAGATACTAGTGAGTTTGAGTATGCGAGAACTTAAATCCACTACCAGCATGCAGTTCACAATGTACTGCATCAGTCATGCAATTGGCGTTCAACATAAGCATGTATTCCAATAGTTCAATATTCAATTCATATAACATAATACCATCCATCAGAAAATATTATCAGGAAACCGTTAAAACACAATTCAACTAAGGTTTTCTAGTTTTGTCCAGAAGGTTGCTTCTCAAGTATTTTTGATGCAGCTTGGGTTGTGCATGAAGTTGTTACTTAGATTGTGAGAAAGCTTGTGATAGATTGAGTTGAGCTTTTTTGGATTCAGTTATGGACATAAATAGCTTTGGTTATAGATTGAGGAAATGAATTATGGTTTGTTTTCCTTCTATTCAGTGATAGTGGTGGAATCCTGGTTCAGGAGGTTTTAAGATTGCCTTGGTTGGAGATTTTTGAGCTTGTCTTTGGTCCTTAGGATTTAATTTGTTAACTTGAGTTTGACTATAAAAGTTTTCAATATATAGGAGGTTTCGAGTTGTGATTCTTTAATGGGTTTTAATATTTATAAGTGGCTTTCACTTACTTATATGACATTTAGTTCTTGACCTTTCACTGTATTCTATACATTATTGTTCTTGACCAAGTGTTTTAGATTTTTAATGATAAGCCTAAGATCGCCTCTTTTCTTATGAATATCACCACATGAGAGGCGCGAGTTAGAATAAATTTAAGTTTTTACTGATCATGCATATGTTTCTTTGTACATAGTTTAATTTTGGAAAAACTTTATCGAAATTTCGGCAGTATGCCATTTATAAATTAGACATTTCCTAAAAAATTCCTACACTAAAACTTGATAGATTCAAGCAAACAAATCACAATAATACACATCATGCAGATACCAGTGAGTTTGAGCTTGCGAGAACCTAAATCCACTGTTAGCATGCAATTCACAATGTACTGCATCAGTCATCCAGTTGGTGTTCAACACAAGCATATATTCCAGTAGTTCAATATACAATTCATATAATATAATACTATCCATCAAGAAAATATTTCCAGGAAACCGTTAAAACACATCCGATGCATAGTGAGTTTACAATGGACTCATTGCAACAAAGAATATGCTATATATCATGAAATAAACTTTTTTTACCTATCAGTTCAAACATGCTTCTGGACTGATTTACCTATCAGTTCAAACATTCATGTATTAGAGTATTATCTAAAAATTCCTACTCTAAGACGAATAAATGCTGAATTTTCAATGCACAAGAATAGAACATTGACATACCTTCTAATGAGAGGAGCTACCTGCATCATCTGATCGAGATTGGCGCATCATTTCTTCAAACTGTGCTTGCCTGTTCATCATAGCTGCGAGCGTGGCTTCAAGGTGGACACCTTTTCTTTCAAACTCTGGTTCTCCAATGTGACGTTAGACACAAAGTGTCTTAACTCCTAGTTCTCCAGCTCCACCATTTGCACCCACTGATCCATCTCGTCCACAGGAGAGTCGACTTGTCGACGCGCTCGTTCTAGCTTAGCACAAGCTGCCGCACCCATTGACGATGATGCTGTGGGGGTGATGTATCCACGTCCAAGTCATTTCACCTAGCCCCTTGCTCGTTCCCCAAGCACCTGAGCGGTTATCTAATAATCCATGATTTGCTGGCTCACCTCTTCAATAGGTGCATTTCTCAGCTCGACCATCCGCGCCTATTTTCAGTCATGAAAATGGTTAAAAAGAAGAAATCAAAATACCCATAAGTTGATTTTGAATCAAATTATTAACTACATATTTAATTTGATGTACATGTTTGCTCTGCGCACCGTCGCACCACTCCCCCAATCGCCGTTGGTGCGTTCTCTAATAAAGATCTGGCAGTGGCTCCTCGGCGCCAGTCACAGGATCATGCTACATTGTCATATAAAACATCATTAATATTAATAGCATACATATTCATTAGATTGTGTTATATATAGCAATTACCCGTCGATGATTTATGAATAACCTCGACTCACCGCAGCGTGTCGTAGGGAGTTTGCTGCGGTTCGCAGCATTTTTACACATACAACCTACAAAAAAGATGTCAAGACTTCTTATTAGCCACAACAAAACTTAAAGTAGATATTATAATACAAACACATCACTTGATAGTGTTGGTCACGGAAATGGTGACACACCACCTCCCAATCCTCTTGGGATATCTTATTGTATGGGTAGGTTTCTGCTTCATCTCCCATCGCACAAAAATGTTCGTGCATTTTCGTATATCACGAAAATTTAAATTTTTAACTTTAATGGAAAAATTCTAAAAATTAGTTTTTTAAATCTAAAAGTTATAAAAACTTGGGGGACACTCCAAGCAACTTGGGAGACAAGGAAACTCACTCTATAAATACATGGTTTTGCAAATTAAATTATACCAAGCAATTGAAAATCAATCCTCAAAGCTAAAACTCTCATACTCTTAAAAGCTCTCATGCTCTCATATTTGCACATCTAAATTGTTGAGATTTTTTGGAAGCAACTGATCAATCCTTCTCTGTGTTTCTGAATTGTTGATTCTCTTCTAGAAGGAAAACTTGGTGAAATCTCTTTTGAGCTTCAATTGTATTTCATATTGTGAATTTGACTGAAGTATATAGATTTAACTTGTACTAATCAGCTCTTTGTGAGAGCACTCTTTGTACATATCTATTTTTGTATCTCTTGTAGATTGTGACGATTCCAGGATTGTTGGATCATTGGCTAAGCGAGGGGATATCACTTAGAGAGGTTCTGCTCTAGCCTAATTGAAGGAGTGACCGAATGAGGGTATATCGTTTGGAGGGGCGGGCTCTAGCCTAATCAAAGGAGTGTATAAACGGTGTTGTTCTGTCTAGTAAAGGAACTGGTTTTAGTGAATCCTTTGGTGGTTTGCCAAAGGTGAGGACGTAGGCTGGGAATAAGCCGAACCTCGTAAAAACTGTGGTCTCACTCTCTCTTTCATTTGCTCTTTATTTTCAGCATATATATAAATTGCGTGGATGTTTTAAATTCCTTAATCATAAACACTACATGGATTTGATATTAAGTAAACTTAAGCTTAATTTGTTTTTGGGATTGCAGAAACCGAAATGGAGTACGTTGGTTGATCCATTCTTTGCGGAAACCGTAAAGGATTACGTTGATTGGTGAAACATTCAAAAACTCTTTAAACTGAAAGTTTATTTAACGTCTAAGATTTTGTAAAGAGTATTGGATTTTATATTGCACCTCATTTTAAGAAAGCAAATTTATTAACTACAGGGTTGCAAACAAGCATAAGTTGAATCTTCTATCTTAGTTTGAATATTGTGGATGATTGGAAAATTGATTGGTTGATTGATTGGTTAAGAACTTTGTTGGTTGTGGATTGAATTTTGTTTTTAAGTATTTATTATTTGAATAAATCAACAAGTAGTAAAGAATTCATTAAAAGAAGTTAAGGATTCTTGAAAAGAATTAAAAAAAAATTTTTAAATCCAATTCACCCCCCCTCTTGGGATTACGCCTTAGTTTTCACCTGATATTAACTTAATTCGTCTTACTAAGAGGTGTCTCACTCCAATGATCATTTGACTTTTCAGAAGGTGCCAGGGATCGTGCTTAGCAGGCTAAGGGGTTTGAGTTTAGATTATCTAGTAGTAGTAGTAAGTGGTTTGTATGGACTAAGATAGTTTTCTTTCATTTTCTGGTTTGTAATATAGGTATTTAGAGACCTCTATGTATGATGGTAGTTTAGAACTCTGGTAATGTATTTGAGGATGTTTAAATTATTTTCGCTGCTTTTATATGATGATTATGGTATCAGGAATACAAATAATACTAAAGTAGCACCCCGAGCCCCACGTGGCGGGTCGGGGTGTTATAAACATCCTCTCTTGCATAATAATAATAATATGAGCTCATTTTTATACATAGCTCCTACATTTACATCTCATTGTCTCACTATCTCACCCTTATGCTCATTCAAAGTTCCTTCCTTGTGGAAAAAAAGAAAAGGAAAAAGAAAACATACCTTATAGATTGTGTAGTAACAACCTTGATTGCAAAATTAAGACCTTAGATAGAGATATTAAGGTAACAAGCGGATCAAACAAGATAAGAAAACCCTAAGGGACCCTTTGCCAACAAAACATGAACTACATACATGCAAGAATTTCCATGACTAGCAAGCATTGCACAAGTTATTTAAACTACGAGACGACCTTTCATGATCTTTCAAGACCTTTCATGATCTTTCAAGAATCCTGAAGGCCTTTATATTTCAATATCTTGAGCAAACTCGAGAGTACCATGCTAAGGCTATGCATAAATAATGGATGACTATCATGTTTTCAATCAAGAATTCCCTTTTACCCTTTGCTACATAGAGCTATCAATTGCTAGCCCATTGAGCCTCTTATGAGCCTTTATTTCTTTTACCTCTATTTGCATAGTACCCCTGAGTAAGCCCCTAGTATGTCACTTTACATGTTGTAGAAAATATGGAAATCAAAATGAAGAGAGATCATGATTCTGCTATCCTTTTGCATATAGTATCCATTGCCACCCTATTTTAAGCCTGAAGTTTGTTTGTTCAAGTCCTGTCAAAGGATCTCCCCCAACACTAGGGCAAATTTTAGATAATTCACCCCCTAAACAGGGGCATTTTTGTTTTTTTTTTAAGAGAATGGTGAAAGAAGGAAAGGAAAACAAGAAAGAAAAAAAGAAATGAAAAAAAATAGAAGAAAAAAAAAAGGAGACTAAAAGAGAAAAGAAAAGAATAGGAAAAAAAGGCACAAACAAGAAAATGAAAGGTGATCCTTAAGCTTTTTTTACCAAAAGAACAATGGATTTTGAACCTTAATTTCCTTTATTTTTTTTCTCTCAACCCCAACATCCCAACCACTTTATAACCAAAGAGAAAGTCCTCTTAGATTAAGATATCCATTTAATCCTTAACAAAATGCCTTGATTATCTGAACTGCGAATGAGCTTGATCTCACACTATGTACATAGGCAATGTGCTAAAGAAAGTAAGTTCAATCCCAAATTTTCTAATGTAGTTATCATTCATGCTAGGGTCTTGGGTTTAACATTGGGTTTTAAGCTGAATCATTTCTAACACCCTTAACTTAGGCTTCATTTCATCTTAAGTCATTAAGTCCTTATTGATACCATAGATTTAGAATGGTACTTAAGGATGCTTGCTCAAGTGTCTTAAGTTCAAGGCTAGACAAGCCCAGTCTATAGTTTCATTAGATTCCAAAAGAAGATAAACTTGCAATATTTGGGTGATCATTAGGAATTTCAAGGTATCAGTTGTTTGCGTGTATGGGAAAACCCTACAAATGCGAGTATATATAAAAATACAACCCTTGGCAAAAATCGAATATGATGTCAAGTGGGGAATATGAGCATTAAAAAGGAAAAAGAAAAAGAAAGAAAGAAGACAAAGAAAAAATAAAAAATAAAAAAAATGAAGAGCTTGAAAAAATAAAACATGAGATTGAAGGATAAAAAATCCCATGTGTCAAACTGAGGCAATTTCATTTGAAAGATAGTTGACATGAAGTGAAGACTATATTTCATCCGTTGACCTTGATACTGAGGTAGTGTTTTAAGACAAAGTTGCAAGGGTAATCTCAACACTAGGAGCAAATTTTATTTAAAGAAGAATCTCTCAAAGCACTCAAGCAAGGACGACTATTATTATCTTCAACATTTCAGTATAGGTTAATTTGCAATCAAGTCAATGCTTCAATCTATAAAACAAACCAAATCCATTCACCACTCTTTCAAAAATACCCTATACCTTGTGCCTTAGATGTTGCTATCAATCACCAATTCATTCACTTTTTTAACTGTAAGTTTTGAAGCTTTCCCTCTTGTTCCTTTTTGGGAATGACATTTCAAAACCCACACTTAATTTTTAGCTCATTTGCATATTAAGGATTGAATTTATGCAAAGTCAGCTTTGATTATTGTTTATTGTGAAAGAAAAAGGAATGATTCAATTTAGTATCGTCACACTATCATGTCTCAAGGAAAAGGAAAAGGCAATAAGAAAAGGTAAAGTATCTTTGATCCCATAGATGCTAATCCCAAATAGGCAACCCCCAATCCAAAAAAATTGAATCCCAAGCATCAGAAGGATATGTAAAGCAATAAATTATCTCAAGTCCATAAACTAGCCTTTGAGGAACCTTAGCAAGTCAAAATGAGAATGACTAGCATTCGTACCACTATCATTCATATGTAACAATTAGTTTATGAGCAACAAAGAGATTTGACTACGGACATACATCTTTTTATCTCTGAAAGTGGGATCTAGAAAAGGGTCTCATTGGATTTCTTCTACCCCTGTCACCTCAAGTTTTACTTCTAGCACTTTAGCCAAAGTTGTGAGTGAGTTTCTAAATCCTTTTCACATTTCACCATATCAGGGTTGTGCATAAGCATGTAAATCCTAATCCTTTTTACATTTCATATCCAAGTTGTGCATGAGCTTGTAAGTCCTAAATCCTTTTCAAATTTTGATATTTGGTGTTGCACGCAAGCAAGTAAACCTTTCATGTATTTAATCACTTAATGCATGAGCACACACAACCTTTAACCAATTTAGGCTTAGCCAACTTGCATTCATTCGAGATGGGTTGGAAGCCCCATGGGCATTCAAATACTCATGTTGTGCATGAGCATGAAAATATTTCAAACAATTTGGGTTGTACATGAAGCAATACTTTAGCTAAATTTACATTCTTTTATTAGACTCATTCAGGATGGGTTAGGAGCCTTATGGGCATTCAGTTACTCAAGCCATGCATGAGCACATAAATCCTTCGAACAATCTCGATTGTACATGAAGAAATACTTAAGTCTAATTTGCATTCTTTCATTAGACTTATCTAAGATTGGTTAGAAGCCCCATGGGCATTCAATTACTCAAGTCATGCATGAGAACGTAAATTCTTCAAACATTTTGGGTTGTACGTAGAGTAGTACTTAAGCCCAAGCCCAATTTGCATTCTTTCATTATACTCATGCAAGATGGGCTGGAAGGCCAACAAATATTAAATTACCCAAGTGGTGCACAAGCACATAAATTCTTCAAACAACCTAGGTTGTGCATAATGCAACACTTAAGCCCAATTTTCATTCTTTCATTTGACTTATCTGAGATGGGTTGGAAGCCCCATGGACATTCAATCATTTAGGTTGTGCACAAGCACATAAATCCTTCAAACAATTTAGCTTATACATGAAGCAGTACTTCAACCCAATTAGCCTTCTTCCATTACTAATCTAGAATGAGTTGGAAGCCCTATGGACACTTAATCGTGCTTAAATAAGAGGAGGACGGAGCCCCATGATAAATTCACGTAGTATAGGTTGGAAACCCCCTTAGACATTCATTTTGATGGGGATGAAGCCCTATAGATAGTTCATTCAATCTTAGGAAGATTCATTCATAATAGGGATGGAGCCCATGAATACTCCTTTCATTTAATGAAGCATGTCAAGATGGGTTAGTAGCTTCATGGGCATTTTATCTTTACATCCATTCAAGACAAGGTTGAGGTCCTTATAAATGATCCATTCCAATTATTTCGATATCTATAGGTAGCCTTGATTAAAAAGGACATTTAGTTCTTTTCCTAATGCCTTTCGTCAAAGACAATAACAAAAAAGGGGCAACTGTTGATGCCCATTTTTAACTAGGTATTTTTACAAATTCATTTTTCATATAAATTTAAAGTGATCCATGTTTTTGTGCTTGTAAAGTCTAAGTTTTTTAAGGACATATTTTATATGATTTATTGGTTACTCCTAAACCATTCTACGCATTCCAAGCTTAGAATAGGATTAGGATTGATTCCAAACACCCTATAGGGTAATGAGGCAATTCTCTTAACCTCCAAGGGTACTTTTGGAAAAAGGAAAAAAATTAGTAAAACCCTAGCCCTCTTATTATAAATAAAAGTTTAAGGGAGAAGAAAAGGGATGCTTGTGTTAAATATCTTAGAGGCTTACATTCAACTTGGAGAGCAAGGGTACATTGAAGAAGAGGGGTTATGTTGAATATGCGAGAAAGTTAAGTTCAATTTTTTGGAGAGGAGACAACAAGGAGGACTATATGTTTAATCTAGAAGAAACACACCTTCACATAAGGGGAAGAGGAGAGCTTCCATACAATCATGACAGGGAACTCTGTTCTAGTTGTACATTTGAATATCAATCATACTAGAATACATGGCCTTCTTTGTTTTTTTTGTTCATTTAAATGTATTGCTCAAGTTGCGGATGGAAGGTCGAGCTTGCTGCCTTATAAATTGAAACCCACTTGACAACAAATAAGGTTACCATGACAATGTTGGAGTGCATTAAAGAGAACCTTGTTAAAGATACAAATGCCTAAATCTTATGAAGTTGGTGGAAAAGGGCAAGTGTGTCAGTTTTAGTTAGAAGACGGATTACTGACAAATGGTAACCAAATCTTTGTGTCTCGAGCTTAAGATATAAAGAAGACACTACTGAGAGAGTGTCATAACACCTTATGGGTAGGTTGTCTAGGATGGAATCACACTTTGGCACTGTTGAAGCAAAGGTATTATTAGCCACACATACATGATAACGTGGTCGACTATACATGAAATTCTTCACCTATTAATACAACAATGTAGAGTAGAAGAAGATTGTAGGGTTCCCATAGCCTCTTTAATTACCAACAACACTGTGGGAGAGTGTCTCACTTGACTTCGTCAACATCCTGTCCAGAGTTAAAGATATAGGATCTATTATGGTTACAGAAATGTTTTCAAAGTACGATACCTTTGTACCCACACCAAATTACTATTTGGCAAAGGAGGCAATACAATTATTTTTCAAACATATTGTGAAGTATTAGGGTGTTCCCTAAGACATTATTAGTGATTGAGACTCAAAATTCACATGCAATGTCTGGGAATTTTTTTTTTTTAGAATCCTCAGTTCACAACTTGATATTTCTTCGAGCTACCACCAACAAGGATATGGATAGACAGAAAGATTCAATGGGATACTAAAGAGTACTTGTGCCATTTCATCACTGCCAATCAAAAGAATTGGTGCAGCGACGCTGCTTAATTCTTTTTCAATGCCCAAAAGAGCTTAATGACCACTAAAAGTACTTTTGATCTTGTTACAAGCTAGCAATAGATGTTAATTCAAATAGTGGATGAGATAAAGAGAAAGCGATACACAATATTTGTTATCGAGGTTCGGCCAAAATAGCCTACGTCCTCGCCTTGGGCATACCCCCCCAAGGATTACACTATCCCGCTCACTTAAATGGGTGGAGCAGAAGCTATTTACATCCTCTCCTTATGGGGTGAGGAAAATCCCAGTTAAATTTTTGGACTGAACCAAACCGATCTCACTTACGGGGTTGAGACTCCCCAGTTCAATTTTCAGGCTGAACCGAACCGATCTCAGTTACGAGGCTGAGACTCTCCAGTTCAATTCCAGACTGAACCCAACCGATACATTAAAATCATTTTTGTACAAAATAATGTTTCTAAAAATACAAGTTAAGATGTACACGTTTAAGTTCAAATAAATGCACTCTCTAATATGATATGAAATGTGCTCAGTAGAGTAAGGGTGTGTTTCTCAAAATATTTTTGCAATCTTTGAATATAATATGTATGATGAAGACTTCAAATATTTAAACTCTAAACCAAATATTTCTCAAAAAAAATATTTTCAATAAGATGTAGGAGAACCTAGGGTTATAACTTCAAAAACTTTGCACAAAATAAAATATATGCATTTGAAGATCTATGTGCAAATCAAAGCAAGTAAAAGGCCAAATAAAATACTCTCTTATAAAAATGATTTACAATAATAAACGAAAGAGAGTTTTGGAGAGTAAAAGATTTTCCTTAAGAAATAGTTTTTGCAATAAAAAGTAGTTGGGGAAACTTTGATTAATAAAATAATTTGAGAGGATTTTCGGAGTTAATCAAAATTGCTAATCTTGACTTATGAAGGGGTATATGTAAAGTCAGGGAATTTTTTGACCGTTGGGGATATGCTAGGTATTATTAGAAAAGTTTAATTAAATTTTAAACCTGTTTTATCATTTAAAAATACCCTAACTCGAGAGTTTTAGTCGACCAAGCCATAGGTTCGGTCGTCCGAATAGACAAAAGAAAAAGGCAATTTTGAACTTTGGGTGCTTGAAAAGTGGTTCGGGTGGCTGAACTAGGCGATTTTCAAAATGTTCGAGATTCGGTCACCCATCCTTAAGTTCGATCTGCCGAACTTGCATGTTCGGTTGCCCGAGGGTATTTTGAATGCAAACGTTTGGACGCCCAAGGTGGTGGAAAAGGACAGGGTATATGTAACGACCTGCTATTTAAATGAGTTTTTTTTTTTTTTTTTTTTTTTAATACTATGACATTCTCCATGCTTTGATACCCTACTAGTTAAACCCAATCCTCAACCTAAGTAGCAAGAAGCGGAAATCAAATAAATATGTCCATATATAATTATATACAATATAATACCAAAGTGCTAACATGTTTCCTAAAATATACACATATCACTCTTCCCCCAATATCCTCAACTAGTGAGGGCTATACAAAAGTATTCCCAAAATATACTCACTCTCTATCTGACAGGGTAGTACTGAAGCCCTTCTATCTGCGAGCCTGGTCTGCTCGCTTACCTAGATCACTTGAAAAAATGATTCAACACTGGAATGAGCCAACGCTCAGTAAGACGAAATATGCTATTACTAGCGTGTGACAATTGAGTTACAATACTTAGAAAATCTATTACTATATAGTCATGTATCACTGAATATGTAAGGCATAATACTAGAAATATAATCTTTATCTTCTACCTGTTGCTTAACATTTCTGTACTTTAGGTTTCTATTCAAGATACTACTAGTATATGTATATCTTTTCTATTTCTGTAAAGCTGTATAAACATAATAATAACTGTAAACTTCCTTGTGGATAACTGTGTGTCATGATTTAACCCCTCATGACAAGGTTGTGCGGTCTGTAGGCGGGATTTACCCTGGCTGACCAACCAGGAATAAATCACTATACTCCATAGTCTGATCAGCCTTCCTCAACCCATATCTGATGGGGAGCCTGTCCATTCGTGGGCTTTATGCGATCGACCTTTATATCACATATTATTTGAATAGGTGGTTGCACTCTATAAACTGTATATAGCTATGGTACCGTACTCTGTAACTGTATGGTCCAACAGGCTCTGATGCCATATAATACACCTCTATATACAACTATTTGTTTTACCATGATTCTGTAATAACTATATAAATCATGACACTGTGGAAAAACTGTATCTCTATATCAACTGTGTTTCTGTAATTACTATAAATTTGTATGTCATAGTATTGTAAAACTGTATATTCATGATATTTCTGTAATTGTTGTAAAATACATTCACTGTCTATATATTCTGTAAAACACATCTCTGAAAATACTGTAAAACATGTTTCTATACTATATCTATATTCTCAAGCCACACAGTAATTTTAAAATATATTAATCACATTTAATAAAATGTATAAATCTCTACTGTAAACAATACTCTGGTGAAACATTTATAATTTTATACTAACAACATTCTAAAATAACCTAACATAGCATATTTCCCTTACTTGTTTCCTGCTAAAAATCCCCTATTATAACGGGTCCAACACCCGCAGGGTTCTTCACTCAACACCCTGAAAACCATAAGTCCCATAACAAAACATCAATATTTCTTGGCCTACATCATTTTCTACAACTACCAAGAAGCCAAAAACTGAATAAAAGACCTTACCCTGGATTTGGAATGAATTCTAACTTCGTTTCACCAACGATTCGCTCCGGCAGACTTGCAGAGAACTTCGCCAGGAGCGTCGTGGTGGCTTCGGATCATCGATTCGGTGATTGGCGGGGCCAAAATCGAAGAGAGAAGAGAGTGTCTGTAGGAGAGAGAGAGAGTAGAGATAAAGAAGCCTGAAAATGTGATAAAAATCTGATTTTTCACTACTTGTAGGGCTAGGTTCGTCGACGAGACATGTCACCTCATCGACGAGTCCTTTAGTAAATTTGTCAACGAACCCTACCTTTCTTCGACAAAATTCAGAGTAGCCCAAATCCGTCTCGCGGTATTTTCTCGTTGACGAAATGGGACCTCATCGACGAGATCCTGAAGATATTCGTCGACGAATCCTAGAAATTCTTGAAATTATTATATTCTCCAAAATGCAATGTCGTCGACGAAGTCTACTGCCTCTTTTTGTTACCAATTCCATTTCTCTCTCTCTCTTCATTATTTAAATGCCATTATTTTTCGGGTCGTTATAGTATAAGTTCGGCTGGCCGAAGACGCTATGATCATTTGAGTTCGGTCGCCCAAAGTCAGGTCAACTATTTGACCAATCAACAGTTCGGTCGATCGAGACAATTTGACTTGCCTAGTTCGGTCGCCCGAATCCCTTTCAATTTTCAACCTATGTTATATTTTACCCCCGTTATTTTCCTTAAATGAAGTGCAGAGTCCTAGGGTCTCTCTAAGGTTTAGGCATTTTAATTTACCGTAAAAAAATCTAGTGTTGGTCGACTAAAGCCCTTAGGTCCGTCTACTGTTCTGTCTAAGTATTAAGACATATCATGTAGGGTGTATGCAGTTATTACAGACCAATATATAAAAACTTAAATGCATTATACATATAAAATCAAAAGGTTTTCTTCTTGATCTTCTTTGCTTTTTAATATTCATGGAAAACCCTTGATCATATAAGCTTTATGCATCTTTGGCTTCTATTCTCAGTCCCCTTATGTGTGTGTTAAATTATAACATGTTCAACCATTAGTAACACATATAAGTAACTTGCGATTTTTTATTATCAAAACCAGGCATCGGACTCAAAAGGGCAACAAGATGTATAAAGGAAAGAGTCCAAGAGTGTACATCTTCTCCAAAGAATGGAGACATAATAGATCTCTCGAGCCTACTTGGAGAAAGATTCCAAGCAAATGAAGAAGCGAGTAGATTAGGGGAGAATATTGTTGCAATTAATGTGGGTAGCTTGGTTCTTGTTAAGCTCCATCTTGAACAGATCAAGTTGAGATAGAAGACTACTTCGTAAATATAAAAGACCAATCCCCATCTTAGCTAAATTCGGAAAGGCATCTTACAAGGTTGATAATATGGTTTGGATGAAAGTGCATCTTTTGTTTCACATTACCTATCTTAAGCAATTCAATGGAAGATCTGAGCAGAAGTTAGTCAACTATAGCACCACTAAAGATAACACAACATGATGTGTGTGTGTGCACACTCACGTGCACGTATGATTTGCTAGTTCCTACTTTTTAGTAACTTGGTATCACCGTTGTAGATTTAGAGTGAATTTTCAAAAGCCTTTTTATCTTTTTTGAAATTTCTCCAATATGGAAATGTAATAGTATTCTCCTATAATTGATGGTTGTCTTTATCATTTGTTAGATCAAAGATCTCCTTTTATATTTTACTTGGTACCCACAAGGTGAAGTTTAGTGCCAATGATATGAAAATGATAACTAATACCTCTCAGAACCACCCATGTGAGTAGATTGATTCTATGCAAGAAAATCTATTGACACATATGGTTGTGCCCTTAACTACTCAACATTCTCAAAGTTCGTTAAATAAAAAAAAAAGCACCATCTCCCATACTCATTCCAATGACGCCCACTTTTAACATATTCACCATTCTCTTATCCAACATCACAACCATTGATTTCTTTGCCCTCTTTGTTATCAATATAATCTTTTTGTATGAGTTATATATATATTTTGCTCAATTTCATCAAATACATGCATCGTTCTCATTATTATTTTTTCTGATGATATGTATTTTCTAGTCACTTGGAGTCTATTTGTTTGTTATTAAACTGGCACATGTTAACTTTGATTCTTGAACTTTTTACTGAAACTATTTTGAGTCAAAATTTCAAAAGTTATGTTCTTTTGATTGAATCTGGATAGGTGTGTACCTTCACCATACTATATATACATAATGGTTACTCTATATTTCCTTAAATGTAGATGAATATTTTTTAAGTTTTCTTGGAAAATTTTTGAAAATTTCCCATCATCTCATATTTAGTTAGTGGGCAACATATACACAAACACAGAAACGCGCATGCACCCATATAATTTTACTATGTATTTCCTTTTTTCATTTTGTAAATGGGTTTTGGTTCTCCTAAAAAAAATTTAGAAAATTTAATTTCACTTCGTGCTTTAATTCATGTATAGAATGATAAAAAGTAAGTGCCTTCATAGACACTTATGAATCATGTAGGTGCTTCATTGTTTATTATTATTATTATTATTATTATTATTATTATTTTCATTTTTGTGGAGTTTCTCAAAGCATTATGTACAAAGTTTGGATTGGTATTGTTTTGATATTCATTTCAAAACAAAAATAAGTGATTTCATAAATATTTTTTTGATTAGATCTATAATACACAAGGCTTTTGATTAGTTGTCCTCTTTAATAACATTATTTAATAATATCATACTTTCATTGAAATTTTATTTGTTTGAAGTTAATTGATGGGTAAGAAATCACAATTCAAACAAGGACCAGTAGATTAATTTTTGATTTTAAATAAATACATACATGCATACACATACATATTCACTAGTGGGTTTTTTATTACATATTTATTTATTTATTTTTAATATTTTTTAAGATTTATTTCATGTTCAAAGTTTCTCTTATGTGTGTGTATGCTTGTATTTATTTAAAATTAAAAATTGTGCGAGCATTCAAAAAAGTAAAAAAGGAAAAAACTAAGCATAAGTTTTGGCATATGCCTATTCGTATGTTTATTTGTTCTTTTTAAGTTTCCTTCAATTGGAAACTAACAACCAAATTGAATTGATATACTTAATCGTTCCAATAACACAAGCATAAAATGTATTTAGCTTTCATCAATTCACTTTGTTTTTTATTTTGCTTTGGTCAATTCACTTTGTTTCTTATTTTTTTTATTGTTTGCATTTTCAATTAGTTTACATGTTGTATAAAAAAATAATAAATAGGGGAGACCTTATTACTAAGGTTTGGAGGAAGGTTTCGGTGGAGATTAGTGTTCATTTTCTTAGACAACAGAGTTGGAAAGAAAGAGTTCAAATGTGGTTTAATAGGACTTCCAGATTTTCTCAATTGGGATCATTGATTGGTTTGATTCCTTGTTTAGTAGTTTGGACGCTGTGGAGAAGGAGATGTGTGGTTAGAATGGAGGGGAAATTAGAGAGTAGTACATATGTGTGGCTGTCCATTAAGTATTAGGTGAGGGTTTTGACCAAGAACATGACAGGATTGACTCAGCTAAAAGATGCTGATTTTCGGATATTACATAATCTAGAAGTGCAAACTATGAATAAAAGAATTAAAACTATGCAATGTGTGAGATGTCTAAAATCGGGGCAAGGGAGGTTGAAATTAAATTTGGTCGAGAGTAGTTTGAGGAACCTAGGGCCGGCGGGTGGTGGTGGCATCCTTAGAGACCATACAGGTTCTTTTGTGTTTGGTTTTTTAAAATATTTTGGTTCTTATTCAAATAATGAAGTTGAATTGTGAGCTGTGTTGGAGGGAATAAAGATTTGCAAACATTTGGACCATACTAGTATTGATATTGAATGTGATTCGAAGATTGTTGTAAATTGGATAAGATCAAGTAGGTGCTCCTTATGGTATTTATGAGATTTTTGGGAGTAACTGATTGGTTTATTAGAGGGAATAGACTTTTTGATAAAAAAATGGTATAGAGAAGGAAATAAAGTGGTAGATGCCTTGGCTCGTCAAGATGCTAGGGGGAGGAATAAGTTGTTTATAAATAGTAGTCAACTCCCTAGAGTTATCAATGAGTTATATAAATTAGAGAAGATGGATACGACTTATATGAGTTATGTTTAGCTGATTTCCTGTTGGTTTTGGTCTATACTTTATGTTATTTATCTTTTGTTTATTTTGTTGCGTGATATTTGTTTTGTAGGTTTTTGTTTTGTTTTGTTTTGTTTTAATTTGACTTGTAGTCTTATTTTGGCTGGATGTTGGTGTTGTTATTTGGGAGACTTTTAAAGTTTTGTCTTTTATTTTTCCCTTTGATTATATTGTAACTGCGGTATTCTTCCGCCAAAAGTGAAATTTTATTAATAAATAAATGGTGGTGCCGCTCTTCTTAAAAAAAAAAAAAAGTATGAAAAATAGTAAAGTGTATAATTTCATATTAATTCATCTCATTCAAGTTTTATTTTTTAAAAAAGGTAAAAAATATTGACTTTTCCTAATATTTGATAAAAAAGATGCCATCATTTCTTAAAATTTCAAAAATTCTAAGAATCTCTCATAAGATTTTAAAAATTTATGATCTTTTATTATCAGAAAAACATAAACCTCTCCTTATATTTTGTAAACAAAATAAATTTTTTGAGGTGATGCTTGTGCATTTTTTGATAAATCTTAAGAGAAATTTGTGTTTTTTTTTAAATCTTAGGAGAGATTAAAGAGATTTCTAAAATTTTAAGGAATATTTCTATCTTTTTATCAAATCTCAAGATAGATAAATGTCTTTTACTCTTTTTAAAATTTTAAAGCAATTATAAAATTGTTATATTATTTAATCAAAAAATATTAAATAAAATAAATTATATATATTTAAAAATTTTTATTTTATTTATAAAATATATTATCATACTGTCCCCCAAAATTTATTTTTCATTCTATTTTGGAAACCAAACTTTGATGGCATGGGGGACTCAATCTTGACTCTAATTTAGCTTTAAATCCTCTTGGACGCCGCCGCGCACTACCATTAATTAATTAGGGAAAAAGGCTTATGAGATTTTTACTGTTCTCCTAACTGTTGGGATCACGAGATATATAAAACATCCATGCGGTTCACGCATGTATAAATTGATTAATTTGGCTGCTTAAAATAATATCTTCGACCATTTTTCCTCAAATTGACGTCAAATTATCTACCTACCGAATCCGGAATCTCTCTCACTCATCACGACGAGGCATACCCTTGTTACAAATACCCATGATTCCAAAAACCCCCTCACTATCATTTCAGCGGCTAGATTTTTTCCCCACTCTTTTCTTTTGCTTTCTTTGGCTTCCATTCCTATATTTGCTTTAATCCCTTGGTCGCAGATTGCGCTTTCTCCTCTGGTTCTTCCGCCTGAAATAGAAGTACTCGAAGGCATCTTTTCTTCTGGGTCTTCTTTTCAGGCGGTGGATTTGCCATTTCAGGTAGTTTCTCTACCTTTCCTCATCTGGGTCTTGCTCATATGATGGTGCTTAAATTTCTTGCTCGTTTTAATCGTTCATTGCCATTTTTCTCTTTCGTGCATTGATATTTTTGTGATTGTTGGGTTGAACAGAGGACGGGAGTAGTCATCTAATTAACTGTGGGAGGATTGGAAAGCTTGTAGCTGCAAAAATGGTGAATCTTTGTGCACGTTCTTCTAAGCAGGGGAAAGGGAAGAGGTTGTGGAAGAAGATGAAGTACCAGCTGGTTGAGTACCACTCATTGCCTGGCTATTTGAGAGACAATGAGTTCATTCTGGGTCATTACCGAGCTGAATGGCCATTGAAGCAGGTCCTTCTAAGCATCTTCAGCATTCACAACGAAACTCTTAATGTCTGGACGTAAGGTTCCGCAGGAACTTTATTTATTTTCTTCTCCCTTACCCTGCATTTGGAAGCTTGGATTTCAGGCCTTGGATTTGGATTTGGATTTGCGTGAATTTGGACAAAAAACAATAAAAATGTTTACGTGAGTTTCATTCCAAATCTACACAAATCCAAAGCCGGGCCATACTCCCAAACACTATCTTAATGGCTTTTTTGTGAATTTGGTTTCCCAATGTAGATGTGAATTTGTTTAAACGTGAATTGGTTTTCCCGATTTCTGCAATTTTTGTGGGACTCTTTGCTGTTTCTAGAAGAATGGTCTATTCCTTGGTGGTTCATTTACCTTCAAGAAATTATATTGAACATTATATTTGCATTTGCTTGACTTTTAGTCCCCGGATAAGGAGAATGGTGCTCTAGATTTCTATAACTGGGGAATCTTAGCTGTTTGGAAATAGGAATGGAGTGAAAGGTATTAGATGCGTAAAGGATTGGAATATCAGTGGAAATGCTTATAAGCTTATTGACGCCTTTTCTCATTGCTGTCCTATAGAAGTTGGGGGGAAGCAATAGCCTTTGATTTTACTTTATAGATGCCAGCAGATTTTCTACAGGACAAAGTGTAACTATGTGTTTCTATCCTTTCACTTGCTACTTCTTTATGCTGATTGGCTTCAATTTGAACCAAAGAAATTAATTTCAAAGCTCCCTCTTGTTACAGTGAACCTCAATAGTGCCAGATCTTATCTGTAGCATTTTTTGTGTGAAAAATATTCATCCATAGGGTGTTCTATTTTTTGAAAATATTATTATTTTTTGTTAGCATTGAAGGAGTCTATGATAGGCTTGATACACATAATTGAACACCAACTTAATCCAAAAGTTTAATTCTATTAGGTTTTTGGGTCTGATCATGTATATAAACACCCATCATCCACTCTATTTTTCCAATGTGGGACAAACTCACAAGTGAAATTCTAAACAATTATTTACATTTTTAACTTCCCTCTTATGTAATTCAACTTTGGACTCGAAAAACTGCAAATATTATTAATACTTTCTCTGGTTCAAAAAGGTGACCTTTACCATAGAGACCAACAAAACAGAGCTGGCAGCTTCATTTGCAGAATGGTTTTCAAAGTTATTAAAGCATTCACTGAATAATTGGACCAGTGCATAATATGGAATGGACCACACAATATGGCTAGGTAGGAGGTGAGCTCTCCACCTAACCATGAACTTTCTGTTCCTGGTTTGAATAGATGAGCTTTACCATAGAGACTCTACCAACAACAATGATCTTACCTTCATTAGTATAATGGACAGATACATAATTTACTAAACAACATTAGCCCTTTCTTGCCAATTGCATCCAGTATATCAGTGAACTTGACTTTAATAGAAGGGAATTCTGTGTCCAGACATTTGTTTATTGTCAGGGAATGGAGATGTTTTTCTAGGCTCAATTCAACTAAGGCTAAATGCAAAGTAAACAGGTTTGGCTATATTAATCTTTTCTCCCCATTCTGCGTCATCTATGGCTGTATTCTTTTAAAGATGCCAAAACCATTCTTACTACTCCAACACGTGACCTGCAGCCTACTTCTGCCTCTCCTCATTCGTTCTACTTGAATTGAATCACTCTTGCACTGGAGCATTTCTAGGTCTACATTGCAATGTCTTCTCACATTAGTTCTTAATTAGCAATAGAAAACAAAGATGTCTTTCCGTGTTCTGCAGCTTCTGCTTCTTACTGGAATTAAAATGTTTATTTTATTGTTCACATTCTCTTTTTTTGTTGCTAGCTATTGATAGAGGGCATATATGAGGGATTCTTAACTTTCTTGACACATGCGTGTTGGCTGCCGACTCCTGGTCCCGAGTCATTGTCATGAAATGGGACTGTTAGGTTTCAGTTTTTGTCATTGCTGGCTCAGAAAGCTTGACAGTTCTCTTCTCTATACTCTGCTGAAATGATTTTGATTCACTTCTATATGCGAAAAATATTGGTTGTCCTTTTGCGACCCTGCATTTAAGCACTGCTCCTTATATTTCCTGTAGGCATTTGATTGGGTTCTTCCTTTTCCTTTCCTTGACCGTCTACACTGCAACAAAGGTCCCAAAAGTTGTGGATCTCCATTCCCTTCAACACATCCCTGATGTGCTGAAAAAGGCTGATCTGCAAAAGATGCATGCAGAGCTCTTGACTTGCCTGCCTTCCTTACCCAACATGCCAGATTTGCACAGATTTCAGGAGGAATTCAGGACTTCATTGCCTTCAATGGATTTGCTTCCGTCGCCATCAAATTGGCATATCGTTGAACTACTTACTAACTGTTTGCCTGAGAGGTTCTCCCATGGCAACCACAGCGATGTTTGTGTTCTGGTAATTTCCTGCTTTTGATTTGGATGAGACCTTTTAAGCCTTCTATCTTCGACTCAAATAATAAAAAAGAAAATGGTTTTCCAGTTCTAAAAATTATTTTGGAACATCAGAGTTTTCATTTTGATGGCTATAATTTCTGCTTTCCTTGTACATGACTAATTTCATCCTATGCTAGGTTGTGTTTTGTAGTCCTGTTTCTTTGCAAAATCATGCCTCGTATTATTATTTTCTATTCTTGTTCTTTTCATTCGTTGTTAAAAATTATTTCCCATTTTTGAAAACAGAAGAAATGGAGATGATGCAGCAAATGTGTTTGGCAGGGTTTTATTTATTTGTTTATTATGATACTATTTTTCAAGAATTTTCCTAAAAACCCACAGTTTTTAAGGGAATGTTTAAATGTTGTTTTTGGTGTTTTGACGAATGGGACAACAACAATTGAATTGAGAACTACCTAAAGATGATGAAATTTCTTGATATTCATTTATTTTGGTTTCTACTCTCAAAAAATGAAGACCATTTACCCCATGTTTGGGGAGGCCTTAGATTTGGAGTTGTATTGAATTTGGATAAGATGATGTATAAAGTTGTATTGAAGTTTGTTTAAATCTACTCAAATCCAAATTCAAGGTCCAAATTCATGCTTCCATACACTACCTAATTTTTTATATAAGATAACTGTAGCACAAGGACCCTTGTTGCATGTATGTTCCTCCGCTGTAAAACTTTCTGGATATATTTGAGGGACTTTGTTCCCAACAGGATGCATTTTCACTGCTGAAGAACGCCATTTTTTTATGAGAATATTTAAATGTTGTAATGTTAAATATGTAAGCAGAAACTTGAATGATCTGGCACATTATGTTGCCAAGTGTGCCCAAGCTGCTCGTAGGGGCCTTCTGTTTTTCTTGCTTTAGGCCTAGACAGCTTCTCCCTTGGTCTATTGCTGTATGTTATCTGTAAGCTTTTTCTTAATGAAATGACGTTTTGGTTTCAAAAAAAAAAATAAATAAAAAATTCTTTGCTGCTCGCTGTTTAGTCAAGTAATTCAGTAGCATGACCGCACTGGTTTTTTTTCTGCTTGTTTGTGCATGTGGATGATTTGTTATACGGTTTCTTGAAAGTTACATGCCAATAATCCCTTCGACCATTCTATTGCTGAATGCAGCGGAGCATGAAGGAAGACGTGGCAAACATTATAGCGCCATTGGTGAGGAGGCCGATCACCCGGTGGCCATTCTTTGCCTTCTTGGGCGGTGCCATGTTCTGCTTGCTAGCCAGCAGCTGCTGTCACCTCCTTGCCTGCCATTCAGCCCGTTTATCATACATCATGCTCAGACTTGATTATGCCGGTATTGCAGCTCTCATCTCTACCTCCTTCTACCCTCCCGTCTACTACTCCTTCATGTGCAACCCCTTCTTCTGCAATCTCTACATGGGGTTCATAACCCTCTTGGGGGTAGCTACTATCTTGGTTTCTCTCCTACCAATCTTTCAAACTCCCAAGTTTCGTAGTGTTCGGGCATCACTTTTCTTCGGAATGGGCTTTTCCGGGATAGCACCAATTCTTCATAAGCTGATTTTGTTCTGGCACCAGCCTGAAGCACTCCATACAACTGGGTACGAACTTCTTATGGGAGCTTTCTATGGCATGGGAGCACTGGTCTATGCTACAAGAATTCCCGAGCGTTGGAAGCCTGGGAAATTCGATATTGCCGGACACAGCCACCAGCTCTTTCATATATTAGTTGTGGCTGGGGCATACACTCATTATCGCGCTGGGCTGCTGTACCTCAAGTGGCGGGACATAGAAGGGTCTTGTTGAACAAAATGTGTTATAAACTTATAAAGATGCGTGGGAAGAAGGTTCTTTTGTTTTTTCTTGGTATTGTTGTGCTGATGGGGGAAGAAGGTTGGATATATATACAACAATAGATTCTGAACCTATCATTGCTCTGTAAACTTCATAAATCATTCGATTTGGGGCGAGAGATCGCCTATTCCATTGGACCATTGTGTACTGTAGTGAAATAGTAGTGTTAGGTCAAAATTTAAAGCCCATGGGCGTAGGCAAAAAACAGACCTGGCAGAAAGAAAATAACGAAGAGAAATGCTTTCATTGAGAGTCGAACTCAAGACCTCCCGCTTACTAAACGGGTGCTCTAACCAACTGAGCTATGAAAGCTTGTGAACACTTTTTGGAGGAATACATCAAACTAAAAATGGAGTTTTTTCCCTATATATCTTTCAAAAAAAAACATATATATATATATATATATATATATATATATATATATATATTAAATAATACCCTATTTTGGAAAGTATTTTTCAAAATAACTTTGACGTAATCTCGCTATTTGGTCAAACGAGATTTGCCACGTGTCACGTCTAAGGTAAAACATAGACAAATCTTATTACTTGGTCTAATGAGATTTGCTTGCCACGCGTCTAGACCAGGTTGTGCTGCCATTTAAATCTCGTTGTACCAAGTAGCGAGATTTGTTGTGCAAATGAAATTTTTTGTGTTCTCCTTATTTATTTATTATAATAATGATTAATTAAATTATTGGAGGTAAGAATCATTTATTAATTCAAATTTTCACATAGAATAAATTAAAATTTTTAATTTAGTTAAAAATATTATTTTTATCATAAATTAATATAACAGTCATACATTATAAATATACAGTAATAGCAAGATTATATTTAATTAAATAGGGAAATATTCTATTATTTTATTGAGTAGAAAATATTTAAATATTAATTAAAAAATAATTATTATTGAAATTGTTAACTAAGAATCTTAACAATTCTAATTTGTTTTCTTTTTTATTTCTTCTAGCTTCCTTCCCTTTCACAAAATCTTGGATGCAAATAGAGCCTAACAGTTTTGTCCATTCTACAAATCTACAAAATTATCCAAGAAATGATCCTCATCTGAGAATTTTTTGAAGACTTTAGTTTTAGATCTCAGTGCCTATTTATTTGCATGGTTAAGAGGAACTTATCATCATCCCCTTTCTTTGTAACAACTTGTGCCATGCAAGACAACCCCCCAGGCAAAAGGAACTAGCAAACAACATTGATACTACCTTACTCTACCTTAAGAATACCATTCCAACTATCACTTGGAAATCATCCATCGACACTATGAAATTTGCATGTCCCACCCAGTGTCTAAGCTTCATAGTCACTTGCTTGGTTACTTCTAGAGTATGCTGAGTCGCGGAACTGACCACTTCTATACGTCCGAAGTCCTCCAAGTTCAAGTTAAGTCTCTATGCTTCTAGCTTTGAGATAAAGTTATATGTAACCTTAGTTTCCATTATTGCAGAGGTCCTTTTTCCTGCCTCTCCAACATGTTCGAGTAACTGCACTACACACATCCTTGGGGTCATCCTCATCATCTCCATTTGCTCCCTCTACAATGGAAGCTTGCAAGACATTGAGCGATGACTTGTGATAGCAATCAACAACTTTTTGAGGGCCTCAACATAGTTAGTCAAGGCCCAATCTCATCCAATGGCGGTAAACTAGGCGAAGACCCAATCTCATCTAGTGCTACATGCAGAAACTCCTTAGACATTTTCCCATTTCGATCATTTGGTACCGTTTTCAAAGCTGCCTCCAGTGACTGCATTGAAAAGATTGAAAAACATATTTCAAACAATTACAACTAGAAAAATTGGCTTATGGTTTTTAAAAAAAAAAAGAAAAAGAAAATCTTAACTTTTGTTATTAGTATTCATAGCTGGGAACAAGCTCAAATATAGAACTAAAAGGCTCAACACATCTTGGTGTTATCACGCCTAACAATGCGCTTATGGGTTTTTTTGTTATTACTATATTTATTCTTATCAAATCAGTATTTAAGATAGCATAAAATCTCACTTCAGTTGCCTACAAGACAACCTAAGGACTTGTATGTTAATACAAAAGTAAAACAAAGAAAACTTACATGTAAGAAATTTTGTAAGGATAGAATTTGCATGACAATGAGCAATTTGGTGCTAACCTTGTCGGTGTCTCTATGTGCTAAATAAGTAGCATATATAATTTGAGGGTTTATTGTTGTAAGATCACACCAAAGTACCCAAAAGCTTGAAGCAAGAAAAAACCTCTTTTGTACGCCATGTGTGTATGAGATAATCTTTTGGCCTTACTAGCATGTTCAAACCCCCCCCCCCCCCCCAAAAATTCCTTTTGTTGCTTTAATCATTCACCTAAATGGAAACTAAAATATGGCTTGTAATACTTGATAACATCAAGTATCCATATCCTTTGGATCCATTAGTTAATTAACTTAGATTAATCTTCACTCATTAGTTAATTAACTGTTTGATTTAGGGATAGGGTTAGCAAGTCTCAATTATATAATCTTCTTATTAGTTTATATCTATAAGGTATGACTATTATATTGAGTTGTTTATTTATTGTTGACGCAATATTCTATAATATGAATTATAGTAATCTGAGTATTGTAACTCAAAATTTGATATACATTTAGCATAGTGTGGGTGTCCAATTATATAAAGAATCATTACTGCAGAAATTTCGGCAGGGTCCCCTTTAAAAATTGAGCATATCCCATCCATGCACATGTTCAAAGAAAACATTTATCTTAAACAATCGATACCAGTACGTTCACAACGTTACATTCACAACTTTCATACACATTCAACGTATCAAATTACTGTAGAAATTTCGACAGAGTCCCCTTTAAAAATTGAGTATATCCCATCCATGCACCTTTTTAAAGAAAACATTTATCCTAATAAATCGGTACCAGTATGTTTACAACGTTACATTCATAACTTTCATACACATTCAACGTATCAAATTACTGTAGAAATTTCGGCAGAATTCCCCTTTAAAAATTGAGCATATCCATCCATGCCCCTGTTAAAAAAAAAAACATTTATCCTACACAATCGATACCAATATGTTTACAAAGTTACATTCACCACTTTCATGTATACGTTCGTGGGAAACAATACAAAACATTCATTCACACCTGTCATAACCAAATTTCATCCACATATACATCTTTTGGAAAATAAATAAATATTTCTAATTATAGATAAATAATACAACGATCCTCTATACAATTGAAAAAAGAAAAAAAAATATAATGTTGTACAAATGAAATAATAGAACGATGGTCTATACAAATGAAAAAATGGACAAATAGATGCTGTACAAAAGAAATAATACAACGATGATCTATACAAATGAAAAAAAATGAACAAATAGATGTTGTACAAATAAAATAATAAAAAATAATGCCTACAAATGAAATAATAAACAAATAGATGTTGTACAAAGTCGGACAAATTACGTCAATCCTACTACTCCGTGCCGCAAAAAAGGTCGTCTCCGGTTTCGGGGTGGTTGTCGTCTGCATCTGCCCTCTCCTGGCTGCTCCTCCGCGTTTCGTGTCTGAGCTCGTCGATGTGCTATATATTCGTCATCTCCGTCAATAGGTACTACATCATCTATATCCACGCGAAGCTAACTCGTATGAAGTCTCTGGATGAGTCCGAGGTGGCAAAGCTGGTGCATCCACCTCCTCTACATCGAGAGGGTCATCTAGCAGGTATGACATCAACGGGGTGGCGATAGAGTCAGACAGGGCGTTTGCTTGTCTACTAGACGGGCCCGCAATATCAGCGGCTGTCAATGGGGCATAGGGTGCGGATAGGCCTAATACATGCTCCGCTTGTACAATGAGCGGTGAGAAGGCCGGACTCGACGGACGGCTGGAGAAAGCTGCTCGACCTTCTAGTATTGGAGTTGGTTGACCTCCTTGTGGTGCCGGGGCACGGTATGGTGTAGGGATCCGTCGTCTATCCTCGTGGACAATGACCAAACCTGCTATTGTTAAATTCTGGACAGCGGGCTCTGAAGAGAGTAGGTCGACCTGGTGTAGTACGTTCGCCTACAACATATGAAAAAAAGTGGTTACCATATTAACATCGTAATGTAGACGGTAAAAAATTAGGTATGTGTTAGAGTATTCTTACGAGGCTCATGTAGACAGCCGTGGTCCTATACCACGTATAATATGGGTCCTCCGGACCCATCAAATCGTCCGCCTCCACTCCCTGTATGATATACTCTCGTTGATGGCCCACATAGTCACTTACATCTCTTGCTCGGCAGCCCAATCCATGTTCCCTCAATCACGGCCATCAATCTCATGTAGGTCGTCCCCACGTACATCTACCCCCAACGTCAAAAAGCGGTCGGGAATGCCCTGCCAATAGCCGAACTGACGCATCACTCGGTCAGGGAGATGCTACTTGATAATATGAAAACATATGAGTGGCACTCGGGCTACCCATAGGTCCCTCCTAACTGCATAATTAGTCGGTAGGTCGGCTAGAACGTCATTCGTGTAGGGCGCCCATATGAACTGCACTTAAACATAACCAACTACGTGGTTGTTAAGCTAAAACTACCCCTCGACCGATTAAACGTCGTGATTCGATGTCCGGTCACCTTCAGCTTCCTTTTTTCCATCGCTAGCAATATATGTGGAGTGAATACATTTCCTCCAGATATTGTGTTACGAGTAGCCTTTCTTCGGCTATTGAAATAATGTGCAACACGATAAAATGTTAGTTGCATAAGGGCTGTTATTGGAAGACTATGAGCACCTTTTAGGACGGTGTTAAAACAATCCACAAAGTTAGTGGTCATGTTCTCATACCTTCTTCCACCGTCGTGGCACTGACTCCACATATGAGGAGGGATCTGATCGAAAAATGACTTCGTTGGTTCCCCACCCTCATCGAATATCCTCTCTATCCATATGTCAAATTTTCTTACCTAATGCTCCTTTCCTGCTCGCTCAGCCATACGCATAAGATTGACACTCCGTACTTTCGTATTAAAGTTGCTGACCACGTGTCGGAGGCAGAATTGGTGGTAGGCACGTGGTGGTTGCCAATCAGGATTGCGCTGCACTGCAATGAGAATTCCTGGATGTCAATATGATATAAGGTAAATGTCGTTCCTATCGGTAATGGAACGAAGACAACACAGAAACCAATTCCATGTGTTCAGGCTTTCCTCTTGGACAATAGTGAATGTAAGGGGAAATATTTACCTATTTGCATCCAAGAACGTTGTAATTAAGAGTTTGCCCTTGTACCTACCGTACAAGTGTGTCCTATCCACACATATGACGGGAGGGCAATGACGAAAACCTTGAATAGATGCTACAAACAACCAAAATACGGATACAAAGGTTGCGGTGTTCTTGCTACCTAGAACAGAACTCCACCTCCACCTGACTGTAGTCCTATGATTGTACGCGCACATCGCTTCGATCCACTTTAGAAACGTTTGATTAGACTTCTCCCAATCATCGAATACTTGAGCAATTGCCTTCTATTTGCCCAACTAAACCTTTTTATACGATATCGAATTTCTGAAATGACGATCTATGAACTCTTGTGGTGATTGATGTCGACGCATCTCCCCTTATCATATTCACTATCTCCCTAGCAATGAGGGACGATGTGATTTGGTTATGGTCCTGTGAGAGAAGTTTGTTCAGACACGTGTGCGGACCAACATATATGATTTCAAATAATCGGTGTTTCATCTAATACATTGCACGCAATCTCCATCCGCAATCGTGTTCCTTACACCTAGCAACCCATAACTTTGGGGTAGATCGCACAACTTGGAAGTCATGGTGGGTACAAGCGTGATACATTCGTACTAGTGCGTTCAACTGATCCTTTGACCCAAAGAGCATCCCCCTACTCAACTCAGAGGATTCATCCCAATGAGTCACGCGTATAGGAAGCTCATCTACCGTAGTTTAATCTGTAACATCTACGTCAATATTATCGTATATCAGAGGCTCGTCCATGAACTGGGTGTTGTAGGTGGCATCATTCTTTTCACCGGGGGGGGGGGGTGGGTTCTCATCATTGGGGAACTCATTTAACCCTTCACCTGTTTCCTGCTTGTACGTGTCTTTATCTTGAAGATTAACATCGTTTGTAATGTTCATTCCCTCGTCCAATGTGTCATTCGTCATTGCAAACAACGAACCTAGAACCTCTGTCGGGACTTCTTCGCAACCTCCTCGTGGACACGTGTCAGGAACAGGTATTTCATACATCGGAGGCTCGAACGAAGATCCCGGATATTCATTAAAATCCACATTAGGCATACCACCAACCTTCGCACTCATATCAATATGACATGTTTTGTCACACCCTGAACCCGCGGATAGGTCTCAGGTGTGATTTTAGTAACCCAACCTGTCTCTGTATCATTTAAAACATACATGATACTATACTGAATGAGGGTCCGACCCTGTGGGGTACACGTAAACCCTATACACAATTATATACATGTCCATACACATCAAATACGCAGGGAAAATGTTCTTCTATACATACATTATACCATACCAGAGTCTATAAATACCTAGAAATATGCATCCCAAAATACAATACATACTCCAGGTGTCTACAAAACCCAACACAGACAACCTGGTTATAAAACCCGTACCTACACAGGTATTAAACGTAGCTAACCGACACCCACGCTTCTAGATGCTATGATGTTAGATTCGGCTATCCGAAGGACCTGAAAACCATTTTTATTTCGGGGTGAGACACCTCTTAGTAAGGAAGAAAGCAAGTTATATTAGTGTGTGACATACAAGTGTTATTTAAGCATAAAATATAACACGATACAGTTTTAGTATTTTCACAATTCAGTTCCAGTACATACGATACCAAATATATGGTTAGTGTCGTCACACTCAAGCACACGATACCCTGTGATAACTGAAACCTCACAACGATACCATTGCCAGTACAGTGTTAACTCACACCCATTGGTGACTAGCCGAAACAAAGTGGTGATATTTCACACCCTCAGATATAGAGTCAGACACTCTCGCTCACGATAATTAGCCAAGACATGACGGCAGCATATGGTAATTAGTCGCCTCTAACTGCTTTACAAAACCTGGAACAATTTTGGAACTTATGTTCCTATACTCATCAGCGTATGGTAATTAGCCGCCCCTAGCTGTTTTACAAAACTTGGAACAATTTACATATAACAGTTCATTCCACACTTATTTGAGCATACACAAATCATATCGTTTTCAGTTTGAGTAATACAATTTAATACAAATATAGGTACAGTCATCTCAATACTACAGTTTTATACAACATACGATTTCCCAACATAAAATAGAGATTACACCTGAAACCCCCAATTTTTCCAAAAACTGTAACCCGAAAATCTCGCATTTTCACTTGATAGATTTTCCCAAATAAGTAGCCAAAATATACATACGATTGTAAACTATAGGTTTACTTATCCCAATTTCAAAAATAACTGATATAAACAGAATTCCCTTACCTTTTCTTGAATACCAAAATACGAACTCTATGGCTCCAAAACTATGAACCGAGTCCCCAAAACCTAAACATCCAAAAGCTATACTTCACTACAATTCTTACTACTACATATATTCCGAAACGAAACTGAAATCAGACCCTTACCTCAATTTTGGGTCAAAACCCAAAAATCCTCGAAAAGAATTTATGATTCGCTATAAACGTAGAGATCCTCGTCCTAATCTACATGGTAACATCAGATTGTAGATTCTGGCAACTGATGAACTGAAATCCTAGAGAGAGAGAGAGAGAAAGAGATTTTAGCTTTCTTAACCATTAAGAAAGTGAAAAAGATATTTATAAGCCTTTGATCCAACCAGCCTCGTCGACGAGACGACGTCCTTATCGATGAGCCGCAAAAGGAAGTTCGTTGACGCCAAGGTGGCATCGTCGACAGATTTCAAAATTTCCCAGAATCCCTTGGCATCTCCTCGTCGACGAGCTACTGAATCTCGTTGCCGAGCTAAACAAGAGGCTTCGTCGACGAGCAAAGACGCCTCGTCGACGAGCCCTGTAGATTTTTGCCTTTTAAACTTCCCTTCTCTTTTCCTCATTTATTTAATACACTTATCTCGGTTTGGGTTCTTACAACCTCCCCGCCTTACAAAAATTTTGTCCTCAAAATTTGTAATCTCTGATTTACCAACTCAACTACAAACCCAAATGCACACCTGACTCTAGAAAGAGCTAGCGGTCACTCACATAGTAGCCCCATCCCAAATACATACATACCCTCACTTATGGTGGAAGAATATTGTGGTTACATACATACACTATCTCGAGAGCTCACAATATTATCAAACTCTCCCAGAGACTAACCACATGATATTACCCCAATAGCAGAATATTACATACATATATACATACCCATAACGATCCTGCTACCAAGCTACTACTCAAAACAATTGTGGATGTTTCCAGCGTATTTCCGTCCCTAACTCTCAAGAAGCTTCCTCAACCGTGTGATTCTGCCACAATACCTTCACTAATGGTATCTCCTTGGTACGCAACTTCTGAACTTTATAATCCAGAATCTGAACAGGTATCTCCTCATACGCCAAAACATTCCCAATCTCTAAAGATTCGTAATTAATAACGTGTGACGGATCTAACACGTACCTCCTTAACATGGATATGTAGAACACATCATGGATCCTCGAGAGTGCTGGGGGTGGTGCAATCTTGTAGGCCATCGGACCCACTCGTTCCAGTACCTCGAATGGTTCGATATACCTCAGGCTCAGCTTGCTCTTCTTCTCGAATCTCATCACTCTTTTCATCGGAGTGATCGTCAGAAATATCTTACCCCCCACCTTGAATTCCAACTCATGACAGTGAACATCCGCATAACTCTTCTGCCGACTTTGAGCTGATTTAATCCTATCCCTGATCAATATGACCTGGTCAAAAGCCCATTGTACTAGTTCGGGCCCCAATATCTTCTGTTCACTGACCTTATCCCAATATAGAGGAGACTAACACCTCAGACCATACAATGCCTTGAACAGTGCCATCCTGATACTAGCCTGGAAGTTGTTGTTATAGGCAAACTCTATTAACGGTAGAAACTGAATCCAACTACCACTGAAGTCTAAAACACAAGCCCGTAATATATCCCCCCAAATCTGCATCTTCTACTCTCTGACTGTCCATCAGTCTGGGGGTGAAATGCTGTACTGAAAGTAAGCTTCGTCCTCAGTCCTTCCTATAAGCTCTTCCAGAATCGAGAAGTAAATCTCGAGTCATAATCTGAAACAATGGACACCGGTAGCCCATGCATTCTAACTATCTCATGCACGTAAAAATCTGCTAGCTTACTTAAAGAGTAGCTAACCTTCATTGGTACAAAGTGAGCAGATTTGGTCAACTTATCTATGATTATCCATATGACATTCTGCCCATGTAGTCCTGGTGGCAACTCGGTGATAAAGTCTATGGAGGTGTGCTCCCATTTCCACTCCGGAATACTCAATGGCCATAACGGCCCTGTCGGCATCTGATGTTCAGCCTTTACCTGGAGACACGTCAGACATTGTTCCACAAACCGAGCATTCTCCCTCTTCGTGCCACTCCACTAGAAGGACTCGCATAAATGCCGATACATCTTCATACTACCCGGATGTACCATATACAAAAAATGATGCGCCTCCTCCAGAATCATCCTCTTTATCTCCTCGTCGTTTGGAACACACAACCTGATCCCAAATCTCAGCATACCTCCCTCAGAAATGTTAAAATCTGCAGCTAACCCTTGCTACACTTTCTCTACTACCTCAACTAACTTTGCATCATTAGCCTGCGCGACTTTAATCCTCTTAAATAATGTCAACTGGATCACCAAACTAGCAATGAAATCTTGATGATTACCATCCACCAACTTCACGCCAAGACTCTCCAGATCTTGTCTGATATGATGCTAACCTACTACTATAGATACTGCCGTGTGCTTTGACTTCCGGATCAACGCATCAGCTACCACATTAGCTTTCTCCGAGCGATAGCTAATCATGTAATTGTAGTCTTTGATCAGTTCTAACCACCTTCTCTACCTCATGTTCAACTCCTTTTATGTGAAAAAGTATTTGAGGCTCTTGTGGTCCGTGAAGATCTCACACTGTTCACCATACAAGTAGTGTCTCTAAATCTTCAACACATATACTAACGCTTCTAACTCCAGATCGTGCGTAGAGTAATTCCTCTTATACTCCTTCAGTTGCCAAGAAGCATAAGCAATTACCTCCCCTGTTGCATCAGCACACATCCCAACCCTTTCAATGTTGCGTCGCTGTAAATCAAAAAATTACCGTCCCCAGATAGGATGGTTAAAATCAGAGCAGTGACCAGTCGATGTTTCAACTCCTGGAAACTCTGCTCATACTCGTCATTCTAATCAAATTTCGCACCCTTCCTCATCAAGCATGTTAGAGGGCCAAATAACTTAGAGAATCCCTCCACAAACCGCCGATAATACCCAACCAGTCCTAGGAAACTCAAACATCCTGCATCCTCTTCGGTTTCACCCAGTTAATCATTGCTTCTATATTACCTAGATCAACTGAGATACTACCTCCCGACACAACATGACCTAGAAATGCAACCTGCTTCAGCCAGAACTCGCATTTCTTCAGCTTAGCATACAACTTCTTCTCCCATAGTACCTGAAGTACCAACCTCAGATGGTTATCATGCTCTTCCGAACACCTAGAATATACCAAAATATCGTCGATGAACACCACTACAAACTGATCCAGGTATTTATGGAAAACCCTGTTCATTAGGTCCATAAATACCGTTCGAGCATTAGTCAACCCGAAAGGCATGACCAAAAACTCGTAGTGATCATATTTGGTTCGGAAATAAGTTTTCGCAACATCCTTCATCTTAACTTTCACCCAATGATACCTTGGCCGTAGATCAATCTTCGAAAAGACCCGTGTTCCCTACAATTAGTCAAACAGATCATCTATATGAGGCAACGGGTATCGGTTCTTCACTGTTATCTTATTGATCTCATGGTAATTAATGCACGTCCGCATCGACCCATCTTTCTTCTTGAAAAACAATACTGGAACTACCCAAGGCAAAACACTAGGTCTGATAAAGCCCTTGTCCAGTAGTTCTTGCAACTGCTTATTCAACTCTCTAAGTTCAGCTGGAGTCATCCGGTATGGAGTTTTAGAAATCAGTGCCTTGCCTGGCAGCAATTCAATAGCGAATTCTACTTCCCGATCAGGAGGTAAACCGGATAAGTCTTTCAGGAATATATCCGAAAATTCGTTAACCACTCATATATCTTCAAGTCTCAAATCATCCCGAGGTGGTTCCTTCACGCAAGCTAGATACTCCTGACAACCCTCCAAGAGTAACCTTCTCACCTGTGTAGCTGATGGAATCTTTGGCGTCGAACGCACACACGATCCCACGAACTTATACTGTTGCTCCCCAGGAGGTCTGAACACTACTACCTTCCTACAACAATCAATCACCGCATAGCTAGAGAATAACTAATCCATCCCTAGTATAATGTCAAATCCACACATGTCGCACACTACTAGGTTCCCCGGTAGCAGCCTTCCCTGAATAACCACTAAGCAGTTTCCCAACATCTTACTACAAATCGTTACACCCCCAGTCGGTGTAGCCACGGAAAACCACTCATCCATCACTTGGGTTTTAACCCCACATTGTTTCACAAAACTAGCAGATATAAACGAATGAGTTGCTCCCAAATCAAATAAAACAATAGCTCTATTTGAAAGCAAAAACATGGTACTTGTCACCATGTTACCAGCGTGTTCCGCATCTGCTGGAGTAAAAGAGTACACTCTCGTTGGAGCCGTGTTTTCCTAATAATTTCCCTGAGGCATCTGATTACTTCCACGGTTCTGGCTTTGTGCAAGCATATCGCTCCTCTGTGCCTGACAGTTTCAGGATATGTAACCCGATTTGCCACAATTGTAGCAGTTACCCTAGAACTGCTGACATTCACCATCGTGCCATTTATGACATTTGGTGCATGGTGCGGAAGATGGATCCCCCTGTGAACCCTGCCGCTCAATATTCTGGCGATAACTCGAACTATAGTTCTTCTTCTTATTTCACTGTCCCTATCGAGGAGCAGTCTAAGAACTAGAAGATACTGGCCCCTTCTTCTGTTCCTGTATAGCCACATCCCCCCGGAGGTCAACCTCGACTACGGTGGCTTTATCCACCAGAACAAAAAACTCCCGAATTTGTAGCATCCCCACAAGCCTGTGAATGTCCCTCCTCTGACCCTTCTCGAACCTCCGAGTCTTCTCATACTCGTTCGAGATCAAATACAATGCAAAATTAGATAGATCGATATATCTGGAAGCATATCTCTGCACCATCAGGGTTCCTTGAGTCAGGCTTGAGAACTTATCAACCTTCACATCACGAGTGGAAGCCGGGAAGTATCTCTTGAAAAATACCTCTTTGTAACAGCTCTAAGTCATATCAAATGGACTAGCTCTCTGCTTCTCAAGTAGACTCACAGCTGTCCACCATATTTCAGCCTCTCCTGCCAGTTGAAAAGTAGAATAGAGAACCTTCTAATGGTTGGTGTAGTGCAGAACTTCCAATATCTTCTCGGTCTTCTGCACCCAGTTCTCTGCTACTATTGGATCGGGTCATCCCGTAAACTTCGGAGGGTGCATGCGGGTGAACCTCTCTATGGTACAACCCGAGTAGTAGGAGAGTGCTCACGTCTCCTAACACTTCGTTTAATCTCCCGTATAACCCACCACGCCAAACCCCCGAGACACAGAAGGAGACCCATCACTCGCAGTCCCCTCAGAACTACTATCCAAGTTTGTATCTTGGACTCTATTATGAAAATAAGATAGGAATTAGTTAGAATTCCTATATCCTACACAGTTAACACAATCATTGAAAACTAATCATGTCAACTACAACTCTCATGGGTCCAGGTCTATCCTACCACACCGATACGAAGCCATCAATGGTTTACCGTGGTTTTACTGAAATCGTCATTCCAGGAAAAACACAGAACACTGCCAATGAGTCCCCGTCTAGCAATAAAACAACCCTTGACCTACTCTACCTATTTCCTACATCCTATACTCTGGTATGTACACAAAGCTACACCTAACCAAGTCTACAAGACCTAACAAACTGGTTTTGCCCTAATACCAAGCTGTCATGCCCCGAACCTGTGGATGGATCCCAGGTGTGATTTTTGTAACCTAACCTATCTCTGTATCATTTAAAACATACATGATACCATACTGAATGAGGGTCCGACCCCGTGGGGTACACGTAAACCCTATACACAATTACATACATGTCCATACACATCAAATACGCAACGAAAATGTTCTTTCTATACATTTATTATATCATACCATAGTCTATACATAACTAGAAATATACATCCTAAAATACAATACATACTCTAGGTGTCTACAAAACCCAACACTGACAGCTCGGTTACAAAACTCGTACCTACACAGGTACTAAACGCAGCTAACGGACACTAAAGCTTCTGGATGCTAGGATGTTAGATTCGGCTACTTGAAAGACCTGAAAACCATTTGTATATTTGGGGTGAGACATCTCTTAGTAAGGAAGAAAGCACGTTATATCAGTGTGTGACATACAAATGTTATTTTAGTATAAAACATAACACGATACAGTTCCAATATTTTCATAATTCAGTTCCAATACATACGATGCCAAATATATAGTTAGTGTTGTCACACTCAAGCACACGATACCCTGCGATAACCGAAGCCTCATAGCGATACCGTTGCCAGTATGGTGTCCACTCACACCCATCGATGACCAGCCAGAACAAAATGGTGATATTTCACACCCTCAGATATAGAGTCGGACACTCCGCCCATAGTAATTAACCGAGACATGGTGGCATCGTACGGTAATTAGCTGCCCCTAGCTACTTTACAAAACCTGAAACAATTTTGGAACTTATGTTCCTATACTCATTAGCGTACGGTAATTAGCCGCCCCTAGCTATTTTACAAAACTTGGAACATTTTACATACAACAAATCATTCCACACTTATTTGAGCATACGTAAATCATATTGTTTTCAGTTTGAGAAATATAGTTTAATACAAATACAGGAATGGTCATCTCAATACTACAGTTTTATACAACATACGATTTCCTAATAGAAAATAGAGATGATACTCGAAACTCCCAATTTTCTCAAAAACTGTAACCCAAAAATCTCGCATTTTCACTTAATAGATTTTCCCAAATAAGTAGTCAAAACATACATATGATCGTAAACTATAGGTTTACCGATCTAGATTTCAAAAATTACTGATATAAATAGAATCCCCTTACCTTTTCCCAAATACCAAAATACGAACTCTACGGCTCCAAAACTACGAACTGAGCCCCCAAAACCTGAACATCCAAGAACTATACTTGACTTCAATTCTTACTACTACATATATACTGAAATGAAACTAAAATTGGACCCTTGCCTCGGTTTTGGGTGAAAACCCAAAAATCCTTAAAACGAATTTCTAATCCGCTATAAACGTAGAGATCCTCCTCTTGATCCACGTGGTAACGTCAGATCGTAGATTCCGACAACTGACGGCTTGAAATCCAAGAGAGAGAGAGAGAGAGAGAGAGAATTCGAGTTCTAGAGAGAGAGAGAGAGAGATTTTAGCTTTCTTAACCATTAAGCAAGTGAAAAAGATATTTATAAGCCTTTGACCCGGCCAGCCTCGTAAACGAGCCACAGAAGGAAGTTCGTCGACGCCAAGGTGGCCTCATCGACGAGCCTGAGATTTTAGGATTTCCTAAAATCCCTTGGCATCTCCTATTCGAAGAGCTACTGAATCTCATCGCCGAGCTAAACAAAAGGCTTCGTCGACGAGCAAAGACGCCTCGTCGACAAACCCTACATATTTTTGTCTTTTAAACTTCCCTTCTCTTTTCCTTATTTATTTAATACACTTATCTCGGGTCGGGTTCTTACATGTTTGTTGGGTGTCTTCCTCCACATCATCCAAATGGTCGGCAAGTGCCTCTAGCTGCTTAACCGCGGTTACACCCATTTGAGGAATGATTTCGACATAAAATTGCATATTAAATATGTCGGACCTACGCAGTGTACATCCAACATAATGCATAGACTATAATCATCAGATATGGGAACAGCCTCATAGAGGATTGTATTATTAAACCATCGCAAAGGGTATCTTGCGGTCACCCGCAATGCATATTGATCTGGATCAATATGCAAATATTTGTATATATTCGTATACAATTTATTTAATTTACACCTATGGCCAATTCGAATTGGTTGAACTGGCGGAGTACTATAACTAACACCATCTGATCCAGTTATAATGTCCCCCTATGTACAACAATATCATCACCGGAGCACTGCTTGAGCTTCCTGCCATTTAGATCGGTGCTCGGGAAATAAAAAAGACCTACGAAAAATAAAATTATATGTATAAGTGATATGTGTTATTATAGTAATCAAGAATTAATTTCACTAAGAATATGAGACAGTATAAGCATCTTTTTAACGCAACTACACTAGTTATTTATTATTCAGATTTTATCATCTGACTAGTGTAATCTTCCTATACGTTCATGAGCATGTAATCTTCCCTATATGTTTCACTCATCCTTTCAAAAACATTTTTGCATGCATTTAATTGTTTTCATCTTAGTACATAATTACTTTTATAGGAAAAATTCTATCAAAATTTCAGCAGCATGTCGTCTGTAATTTGAACATTTTTCCATTTTTACCATGTTCCTGAAACGTTTGCAAGCAATGTAATAATTCAGTCTAAGCATGCGAGAACCTATAATATATACCAGCATGCAATTTACATCATTGCATTAGTCATGCATGAAACATTTAGATCAAATTGTCACCTGATTTACAAATCAAATTGAAAGAATATAATCAGAATATAATTATGAAAATATGCAAATGATTATGCAATGGTTTAACTAGTGACGACCACAACTTCGTTAAACCAGAGGTTAGGCTTCCAACACCAGGTTACGAGTATCCGCTATGATATTGAAACTGATAATGAGTATGAAAATATGCAAATGATTAAGCAATGGTTTTGCCAATGATGGTCATAGCTTTGTTAAACCAGAGGTTAGACTTCCAATGCCAGGTTACGGGTATCCGCTATGATATTGAAACTGATAATGAGTATGAAAAAATGCAAATGATTATGCAATGGTTTCGTCAGTGACGACCATAGCTTTGTTAAACCAGAGGTCAGGTTTCTAATGCTAGGTTATGGGTATCTGCTATGATATTGAAACCGATTATGAGTTTGAAAATATGCAAATGATTATACAATGATTTCTCCAGTGACAACCATAGCTTCGTTAAACTAGAGGTTAGACTTCCAACGCCAGGTTATGAGTATCCGCTATGATATTGAAACCGATTATGAGTATGAATTATGCAGCATATTAAATATTTTCTATTAAAAAAAACTCCCACTGCTGATTGTTCTATCATAATTTGAAACTTGACTGGAATGTTAAATTTTTGTAAACCAAACACTTTAGGCTTACGTTAGTTGGCATAAATATATGAGGGCAGTCTATGAACTTAGTTAATAGATAGATGAATATTTGTTGGATGAAATTTGAAAAATCAAATAAAATTGATACATTGATTTATTACACATTCAAATAATCATGAAATTAAATAAAAATCCTAACATAAAAAATTTACAATTCCATGCTTATGACTTCAAAATTAAAACTAAATTCAATGATCATGAATATTGAAATAAATTTACACATTCATGATTGATTCATTATGGTCCAGGTGGGTTAACCAATTTTATTTAAAAGGTTCAAATATTTGGGGAATGAACTCGAAGCATGATGACTCCCCTCTTTTCAAAAAAATGATTGATATAAAAAACCATCTACTTCTGAAATGTGGGAATCAAATTGAAGATGCTGAGAGAATGTTGAATGAGTGGGATTTTGATAACAAGGGACTTCTGGAGGCAAAAAGGGGGGGGGGGGGGGTGGGGAAAGTTCCCTGGTTTAAAGAAGTCTGGAAGAATGGAAGCACTCCAAAGCATGCCTTCACACTATGGCTGGGGATCATAGGGAAGCTACTCACGAGTGATAAGATATGTTGGGGAAATGATGATCATAACTGTGTTTTTTGTAAAAATGAAACTGAAGCTATTGATCATGTTTTCTTTAGCTGCAACTTCTCTTCACAGGTTTGGGACAATATCAGGAAGTGGTTGGGAATAGAGAGGTCCATGTCCACACTGAAAGCAGTAGTGAAGTGGCTACATAAAGAGGTAAAAGGAAATGGTATCGGTGTGGTGGGGAAAAGGGTTGGTCTTGCTAGTACTGTCTTTTTCCTATGGCACTTCAGGAATAAGATGAGATTTGAACATAAGGCTATTGGAACTGAGGAGTTGATTGAGGTTATCCAGAGACATACTTACAGAGCCGTGTTTGATAAATTTGACCTACACATGATTTGATTGTAATATGTTCAGTTGAGTAGGTCTCCATTGGATTGTATTGATGCATTGTTGAGTTCTATGTGATATGGCCTCGTGCCTCTGGGTATGCCCAGGTTTTGATGTATTCCTTGTTGCTTGTGTTACTTGGATGGGGGAACTATGTTTCCTCAATCGGTGTATGTTTGTACATATACCATTTTTTGATCAATATATTTACCCTTTAATGATCAAAAAAATAAAAAAAAATAAACATGAGATGAAATAAAAACTATAATCTCAAAAATTTACATATCAATTGATCAAATACTCAAATAATCATGAAAGTAAATAAAAACCCTAACCTTGTTATTAATGTATATTTAAATATTTTCTATTAAAAAATAATATAAGATTATTATTTTTAATTAAAAATAATCTTGTTATTAACGTATATTTACAACATATTACTATGATATTAAATTATGATAAAAATAAATATTACTAATTAAATTCAACATATTAATTTATTTAATGTTAATTTAAATTAATAAATAGTTCTTGTTCAATCCAGAATTGAATTATAATAACTAATATATCATAATACATAGTAAAATAATATATAGCCATTTTTAAATATATTTTGAATAAAAATAATAATACTTTTATAATTAGAAACTTAAAAGCTAATTATTTTAATTTTTAATAAAAATTTAATTATTTTTTATTAATTAAAATAATATAATATTATTTATTAATTAAAAATAATCTTATTAATTAAATTAGTATTTTTAATTTTTAATATTAATTTAAATTAATAAATAATTCTTATTCATCATTACATAATTGAATTAAGTTTCATTAACAGTTAATATATTATAACATATAATAAAATAGTATATGATTATCTTCAATCATATAATATATAATTTTTAAAGTTTTATATATTACACACAATTTTTATAAATGCTATATAATTTGAATAAATTTATCAATATTTATCAATTATGTTGAACAAATAATATAAAATAATGTGTTTAATTTGTAAACCATTTTTAATCTATCCAATAATTATTCAAATATCAACTTTCCTAATATCCTTATTCATTTCTTATTAGCTCAGTGTTCATTTTTTTCATATGGATAGATTATTCAAACAACTAATTACAAATTCAATAAGAACCAAACAATTAAGAAAAATCAAACATGGCAGGAAATACATGTTGTAGGAAATACATGTTGCAGGAAATACAATATTATCAAGAAAATAAAAAAGAAAATCAGAATAATCCTAACCTCAGTATTGGGGGTTTCCGGCAAATGCTTCCAATCAACAACGAAAATATTAAAACTTGAATCAAAATAATAGATTCTCCCAAAATAAAAAATGTGAGCAGGAAAGGGTTTAAAAAATCACATACCTCATCTCCCCATTTTATGTCTTCTCCCCAACGTTCGACGAGCAACAGTCAGCAAGTCCAACTTTCACCTGCTCTACTCTCCCGTCCAATCATCTGGTAGGTCTACAAAGTTGAGGTCTCCTCTGCAAAGTGTTGGTTCTCTTTGCTGCTGGTTCATCCGCGGACAAAGGAAGAAAGAAATTCAATAGGCAAGAAAAACTCGTTGGATGGTCCATCAAGTTTTACCACACATTTAAAGATGGATGGATGAGCGAATCCCAATTCCAAAGCAAATCTCGCTGGATAAACTAATGAGATTTGCCCTGCGTCCAAACAATGTTAGGACCGGACTTGTTTCCCAAACCAAGTCTCAAACTAGAAGTGCCTTGAAGATACCTATGATACCACTTTGTTGGGAGAGATATTAATAAAAAACCATAGTGACATAATTCTTCTCCCTATATGCAAGCAAATATAGTATATTTTTACTTTTATACGTGCTGAAAATAATAAGAAAAATAATCAATCACACCAAAAAACAAGAACACAAGCAATTTTTTACATGGAAAACTTCCCAAGTGTGAGGAAGAAAAACCACAGGACCTAGTCCAGTTGAAATCTCCACTATCAATCAAATAATGGGTACACAAAGTCTTCTCTAGTCGCAATTAGAGGTTATAAATATATCTCATCAAGATATCATCAATCTTGGCAAACATAAAGATGATTGGAGAGATTATATCGAATTCGCGGTTACTGTTTGCAGACAAAAATGCCAACTCCAGAGTTCAAAATCCAATATTCACTGTTTAGATTGTAGCTCCTTGAGTTTTGAACCTCTCCTCCAAATTTCAGCTCGATCGGACCACAGACAAAGCAGAATCGGAGTTTTGATGAAATCTGAGCAGTATGAGAAAAATCATGTTTTTCTCTCTTTCTTTTGAGAAGTGATGGCTCTTCCCTTCTCCCATCTCTTTTTATAACTTCCTTTAGGTTTTCACACTAAAAGGGCTGGGCTTTGGGCTTTTAATAAAGCTCACTTGGGTTTTCCTTCACATGGAAGGAAATAACCCAACAAAATTCCCCCCTTTCCAACTATGTGGAGGAAAACCATCCCGACAATTGAACATCAAACTTCAAGCTTTTTCCTTGGTAGTGTCTTTGTCAACATATCAGAACCATTATCATCAGTGTGAGCTTTCTCAAGTTCCAATAATTTATCGTTCAACGCATCTCTGATCCAATGGTATCATACATCAATATGCTTCAATCTTGCATGGAAACTAGAATTCTTAGTAAGATGAATAGCACTCTGGCAATCACAAAACAACACATACCTCTGCTACTCGAAACCAAGTTCTCTCAAGAACTTCTTTGCCCATAGCAACTCTTTAGTTGCTTCCGTTGCTGCAATAAACTCTGCCTCTATTGTAGAAAGAGTAATGCACTTTTGAAGTCTCGATTGCCAAGCTATAGCCCCACCTACAAAAGTTATCAAATATCCCGAAGTAGACTTATGAGTATCCACATCCCTAGCCATATCTGCATTTGTGTAGCCAACTAACAATGGTTGTCCATTTCCCAAACCAAGTCTCAAACTACAAGTGCCTCGAAGATACCTCATGATCTACTTCATTGCATTCCAGTGCCCTCTTCTTGGATTTGATAAGAATCGGCTAACTACACCAACTGCATAGGCTATATCTGGTCTTGTGCAAACCATTGCATACATCAAACTTCCTACTTCTGAGGCGTAAGGAACTCTTCCCATGTCTTCATTTTCCTTATCTGTAGAAGGAAATTCCTTTGTACTTAGTCTAAAGTGGGTAGCAAGAGGAGAGCTAACCACTTTAGCTTTGTCCATATTGAACCTTTGAACCACTTTCTTAATGTACTCCTCCTGTGACAAATATAACTTCTTGGCACTCCTGTCACGACTAATTCTTATGCTAGGAATTTTCTTTTCTAGCCCCAAATCCTTCATAGCAAATGACTTACTCAATTACTTCTTCAACTAGTCAATTCTTGAAGCATTCCTGCCAACAATCAGGATGTCACCCACATAAGCAGTAAGAAAATAAAATCATCATCAAAGAATTTCTGAACAAATACACAGTGATCTGAAGTTGTCTTGTAGCCTTGCTCCCCCATAACATACTCAAACTTCTTATACCACTATCTCAGTGCTTGTTTCAAATCATATAGGCTTTTCTTCAGCTTGCACACATAATTCTCTTTCCCTTTCACTCTGAAACCCTTTGGATGCTTCATATAAATCTCTTCCTCTAAATCACCATGAAGGAAGGCAGTTTTCACATCCATCTGCTCAACTTCCAAACCAAGGCTAGCTGCTAAGCCGAGTACTGTTCGGATCAATGACATCTTTACAATTGGAGAGAAGATCTCATCAAAGTTAATACCTTTTCTTTGACCAAACCCTTTTATTACCAATCTAGCTTTGTACCGTGGCTGTGAAGAGAACTCATTTGGCTTCTTCTTGTAAATCCACTTGTTCTCCAAAGCTCTTTTTTCCTTTAGGTAGTTTCACTAACTCAAAGGTGTGGTTATCATGCAATGACTGCATCTCATCTTGCATGGCCTCAACCCACTCTGTCTTGAGTTCATCTTCCATGGCTTTTGCAAAATATTGGGGCTCTCCCCTGTCAGTCAATAACACATATTTTTCTGCTGAATACTGAGTGGAAGGATGTCGATCTCTGGCTGACCTCCTAGATGGAATCTCTAGTGGAATCTTTGGCACTGTCAACTGCTCATCAGTCTTAACATCTCCCTAAACTTGTAAGGGAACATTCACATCACCTCTACCCTGGTTGTCATCCTGAACATCATTCTTAACCTGAGATAGAAAATTCTTCAAAGGAATTGGATCCAGATCAATCAAACTGTCACCCTGCTGAGACATAGATTTATCTGCCTTCACAATATCCTGAATCGTCTGATCTTCTACAAACATGATATCTCTGCTTCTCATAATTTTCTTCTCAACTGGATTATGAAGCTTGTATCCAAACTCATCTTGACCATAGCCAAGGAATATACACTGTCGCATTTTCTCATCAAGTTTGGACCTTTCATCTTTTGGAATATGTACAAATGCTTTGCACCCAAAAACACGCATATGATTATAGGAAACATCCTTACCTATCCAAACTCGGTCTGGCACATCAAGTTGTAGAGGAACACAGGGTGTAGGATTCAACACATGAACAACAGTGCTCAATGCCTCCCCCCAAAAGGATTTTGGTGACCGGGCTTGTGAAAGCAAACATCACACTCTGTCAACCAGTAATTTGTTCGTCTTTTCTGCTATGCCATTCAATTGAGGAGTTTTCGGAGGAGTCTTTTGATGCCGAATGCCTTGCTGTCTGCAATAAACATAAAATGAACTAGAATACTTTCCACTGTTCTCAGTTCGGATGCACCTCAGTTTCTTCCCAGTCCGATTCTCAACTAGGGCTTGAAATTTCTTGAACTCAACCAACACTTGGTCATTTGACTTCAAGATATATACCCACAACTTCCTGGAATGATCATCCATGAAGGTCACAAAGTATCTGGATCCATCAAGTGTTCTCGTTTTCATAGGGCCACACACATCCGAATGTACCAAATCCAATATCTTTGACTTTCTTGAATGGGGGGAATTCTTGAAGGAAACTCTGCTTTGCTTCCTTGACAAACAATGAGCACACCTTTTCAGAAGTGTACTTTTCAGTCCACATAATAGAATTTTCTTCCCTAGTAGAGCTAATCCTTTCTCACTCATATGAGCTAGTCTCTTGTGCCACAACTCTACTATACCATTATCCTCCATCGCATTAACTACATCGTTGGAGATCTTTGCTTGCAGAACGTACAATGTAGAGTGCTTCATGCCTCGAGCCACAACCATAGCACCCCTGGTGAGCTTCCACTGGTCATCACTGAAAGTGTTGGAGTACCCTTTGTCATCAAGTTTAACTACAAAAATTAAATTCAAATGAATGTCAAGAATATACTTCACATCTCTAAGAACTAAACTTGTGCCATTATTTGTCTTCAGATACACATCCCCAATTTCAATGACTTTAACCAAGCCATCATTTCCCATCTTTACTGTTCCAAAGTCACCAGATCTATAGGATGCAAAGAAATCCTTTTGAGATGTAGCATAAATGGAGGTATCACTGTCAATCACCCAACTGGTCTCATGATATGTAACATTTATCATCTCATCATCATAAACAATGAGGAATTTTGTAGGACTGGTGGTAGCAACTCTATCATCACCATCTTTGTCATCTCCATTCTTTGTTCCCTTCCCTTTCTCATGCTTGTTTTCTTTCTTCAATTGCCTGCAATATTTCTTGATGTGTCCCTTTTTCCTGTAATGATGACACTCAATATTTACAAACTTGTTGGACTTGCTTCTGCTGTTATCTCTATTCTTCGGATATCTTCTCTTACTTCTCCCCCTCTTTTCTGTAACCAAGATTTTTGACTGTGAAGAGGATCCCTGTGTTTTTCTTCACATCACTTCATTTAGAAAACAATTCTTGGTCATATCCATTGTGATTACATCTTCTGGAGCGGAGTTAGACAATGAAGTTTTGAGCGTCCCCCATGAGTCCGGTAATGAACCAAGCAACCATAACCCTTGTATCTCATCATCAAACTTAATACCCATTTCAGCCAACTGATTAATAATTCCTTGGAATGTATTCAGGTGATCAGATAAAGGAGTCCCGTCCTAGTACCTCAAAGCCATCATTTGTTTAATTAGAAACGACTTATTATTTCCAACATTTTTAGCATATAACTATTCAAGCTTACTCCATAGAGAACGTGCATTTATTTCTCCACTAATATGGTTCAAAACATTATCATCTACCCATTGCCTGATATACCCACACTTGTCGATGTAACAAAATCCATTCCACATTAGACTTTTTTTTTTTCTAGTTTTTCAGCACTAAACACCGGTAGGTAATAATCTTTCACATAAAGAAGATCCTCCATTTTTACTTTCCATATGTTATAATTTGAACCATTGAGATTAATCATTCTACTAGTATTTGCTTCTATAACTCAAACTGCCAACCTGACAATCTATCAACCTGGCTCTGATACCACTTGTTAGGATCGGAGGAGCCCATGGGTGGGCTTGATACACATGGGTGAACACCAACTTGATCCAAAAGTTTAAACCTATTGGGTCTTGGGCCCAACCATGTATATAAGCACCTATCATCTACTCTAATTTTCCAATGCGGGACAAGCTCACAAGTGAAATTCTCAACAAACTAGCTTCATTCATGCACAGTAAATCTCGTTACTTGGTCCAGCGAAATTTGTTTAAATCTCGCTGGACCAAGTAGCGAGATTACGTCAGAGTCATTCTGGGAAATACTTTATAGAATAGGGTATTATTTAATATATTTTTTTAATAAAAAAAATCGGGAAAAAACTCCTAAAACTGGCCATTGAAATCAAATATGATAAAACTGACCGAGCCACCTGGGGACGTGACACTGACAATGGACCACATGAGAGGTGATGGAATTTCTAAAATGGTGAAATGTCATGTTTCGTGCTATAGAAGCTCTCACTCTCACTTTAATATATTTATTTTAATTATATTTAAATTTATATGATCATTTTATTTTAATTTTAATTTTAAAGGGTATAAAATGAATAATTTAATAAAAAAATTGAATATTAAAATATTTTGCAGTAGGTTGGCAAAACAATTGAAAATGACAAAATCTGATTTTCAATTTTTTCGCAAATAGCTGAAAATTGTTAACAAAAATAGAAAACTAACAATATAAATAACTGTGTTTTTATAATCTGTTTTTTCACTACACAAAAATAGAAACAAAAAATAAAAAACATCAATGATACCAAATAGACCCTAAAGTAAGTCATATATTTATTATGTGTTTGTATTTTAATTAAATTAGATAGTTATAATTATTTTTTTGTATAACTGTCAAAATTATAATAATTCTACCATATACATTTGGTATACCTAATAATTTCTCTTGTATGCAGACCTAACAAGGAAGGAAAACTTATAAAGAACCAACCATTGTAATACAAGCATGGTGTTAGTATTCTCCCTTTCGGTCCATTTCCATTTATAATACACGGGTGATTTTCCAACACTATGACCCCGTTCCAATTAAGGATTTTATTTAAAGAAAAAAAATTAAGAAAAGAAAGAAATTTATTTTTAATTGTATTTTTCTCCATATAAATATTACTAAAAATAAAAATTTATTCTAATATAAATAAAATTATGAAAAATAAAATATTTAATTAATGATGTTAAAATTAAAATTTGTTTATTTATTTATTTATTATATTTTCTTGATAATTTAATATGAAAAGGAAAATTCTTACTTATATTCTAATATTTTTAAAATTCCAAATAAGAAGTAAGAACTATATGTTTTCTGCAAGTTCTATTATGAAGTGTAATTGATCACTATTGATCCATTTTGTCTTCAGGTGAATTGTTGGATCCTATTGACAGTTATGAGATTAATTGCTGCAATCAAATTGTAGCAATCCAATCAAGCACTACCGATTGCATAAATCAAAGATTAATTACAACAAGCAAGCCTTAAATCAAGCACTACGGATTGCAACAATCAAGATTAATTGTAGAAAATCAAGCCTCATAACATTCCATATATATCGCCATTTACTTTTACGAATTGAGAGTGATTATTTTGTAAAAAGTGCATCAGATCAATATAAATTTTTCCCCTTCCTTTTGCATTTTTATCATGGTATCATAGCAACCCCTTCAGCATCTCTAAACGCTTCTGCAAATACCATGGGTGCACCACCTAACCAAAACCCATCCCAATTAATCAGTGATCTCACTTCACCATATTTCCTTACTGCTGCCAACAATCCCGGAGCAACCTTGGTGCTAAAACTTTTCACTGCCAACAACTATCCCTCATGGCAATGTTCCATGTCAACGCTGAAAATAAACTTGTTTTTGTTGATGGTACTCTAACAAAACCTACGGATCCTTCCATTGCTATACTGTGGGAGAGGTGCTGTGACATGGTCCTTTCATGGTTACTAAATTCCATTGAAAAATCTCTAAGGCAAAGCTTGATATTTTGTCAAAATCCCTCTTAAATATAGAAAGACTTAGATCACCGATTCTCTCAAAGCAATCACCCACGATTGTATTGCCTTAAGCACGATGTCGTCAATCTCCATCAATATTCCATGACTGTTATAGCCTATTATAACATCATCAAAGGGATCTGGGATGAATTGTAGACCGTATAGGAACCTAATTGTTGCACATACGGTGCTAAAAAAAAAAGCCACAACAAAAGAAAACAGAGAACGTTTATTCTAATTTCTCATGGGGCTCAACAATTCCTTCAACAACATTAGGAGCCAAATTCTTTCTATTAATCTCCTACCCTCCATCCCTAAAGCCTATGTTACTGTTCATCAAGAGGAGACCCAGTGCCATCTTCATCTCCCACTCCTACCCATACCCGACAGCACTGCTATGGCTATTACTTGATCTTCCCATTAGACCCCTAACAAAGCAAGAAATAGGGATGGGTAAAATTAGGGAAAAAATGTCACTTGATTGAGAGATGCTATGAAATTATTGGGTACCCAGCCCACTGGAACACCTCCAAGCCCAAAAAGAAGGCCACTGCTGCCACTACCTTATCCGTCTTAGCCAACACAACCTGTTAACCATCCCACTTAGGAGTATATAGAGTTAGGGGGGGGGGGGGGGGTGAATGGACTCTTTTCACGTATTTTGATTTTCTCTAAAAAATAAAACTCTTGGCAAGATTGTAAGAAATTATATCACAATATATATAACTTAAATCAAGCACAAGACAAATAAAGAGAAGGGTAGGGATCAACACTAGGATATTTACGTGGTTCAGCACCAAGCCTAGCCTTAGCACCAAGCCAAGGATTCCATAATCCACTAAGGATCCTCCTTCATTGGCGAAGAAGCCTTACAACTCGTGTTGACTTTTTGAGTCCAATCCTTGTTTTAATGCTGACAAAGCACATGTATCTTATGTGCGCATTTAGTGTGTGAACAGGTCAACATGTTAGCACGGACATAAGATACAAGAGAAATGGAAGCCAATACAGAACTTAAAGCCCACATAACAGCTTGGTGTATTCCATGAAGAGAAGAGCAAAAAGAAGAAGAAGATGTTTATTCTTTATTGTAATTGCATTTAAATTTTTATTATTATTTGGTATGTAATAATGCATGCATCTGCATGATATGTTTGAATGCTCAGATGGCCATAAACTGACCTTAGGAGACCTTACCCTTCAAAGACAAACATTTTTTCTAAAAAGACTAAAATTATACAAAAGGTTTAGGAATAAATTAAGGTAAAAAAATAGGGCTTACAAAGACTTCGTTTGATTAAGGTCGATCGACGCTGGATTTTTGGGTTACTTTAATAGCCCCGATTGACCGACCCATTTCAGTTATAAACACCTCAATCCACCGAACACACTGTTGGCAAAAAAGTCAAATAATTGACTGAAGCCTTGGGCAACCGAACCAAAAATGAACGTAGCTTCCACGGTCGACCTAACCCTGATCATTGAATTTTCCACTATCCTCAGGCGCCCGAACTTATAGTTCTAAATTACCCCGGGCCACCGAATTGTGAGGTAAAGCAAACCGAACCAATGAACCGGGCGCTTGAACCTACGAAAGTTGAGTAATCGCCTTGACTTCAGCCAACCGGATTCACCCACAGTCACCTGAACCCAATATAGGCTGTGTCTGTTCGGGCAACTAGCCCTAAGGACCATGCGATCAAACCACTCGGGTTGGGTTATTTTTTCAGTGCTAATCACGTCTTAATTTAAATTAAATATTTTTTAAAATACCGAGCATGTCCCCAATGGTCATAATTTCCTGGAAAACTATAAATACCCCTTCATTTGCTTTGATTAGTAAGTTTGATTAATCTCAAAATCCTCTCAAATTATTTTGTTAATCAAAGTTCCCCTAAACCATTTTTAATGCAAAAATCTTTTCTTTGAGGCAAAATATTTTAAACTCTCTCATTCTCTTTTTCAATCTTTCTTTTAAAAAGTCTTTTTAGAAGAGAGTATTTTATTTTGGGCATTTAGTTTGTATCCATAGCATATATTCTCACTCAAGCTTTTTTTGTTTTTAAAATCACTTGGAGAGTATACTTAGGGTTTCTCTCATATTTTCTTTGAAAAATATTCTTGTGGAGAAATTGTTTATGACATTGTGAATCTTTGCACAACTCATTGCAAAGATTCATTAAGCTCACTTGTGTTTATTGACAAAATTCTTTTTGAGCTAAAAACCTTAGGTTTTCCTATATCCTTTATTGAAAAATATTTTGTTTGAGAAAATCTTATTAGGATTTAAATATTTATATGCTTGTCATATGCACCTTTTTAAAAGATTGAAAATAATATTATGAGTAAAACACCCTTAATTAGTCTGTGAGCATATTTCATATCATTGGAGAGTGCATTTTGAGCTTAAACATGTACCTCTTTACTTGTATTTAGAAGCATTTTATTGTGTACAAAAATATTTTTCATGTATCGGTTGGGTTGATCCTGTAAATTGAATTGGGGAGTCTCAGTCCCGTAAGTGAGACCGGTTAAGTTCAGCCTGAGAAATTGAACTGGGGAGTCTCCACCCCGTAAGGGAGACAAGTTGGGATCAACCTTGTATTAATTGAGCTGTGGTTTACATCACCCCGTAAGGAGAGGTTTTAACGATTTATGCTCTACCCATTTAAGTGAGCAGGGTTAGTGTAATCCTTGGGGGACATAGGCTGGTTTTGTAACGACTTGCTTATTAAATTGATTTTTTTTTCATAATAGCAAATAACATACTCTGATACCATGATATTAACCTAAGCAGCAGGAAGCAGAATCATACAAACATAACCATTATATATAATACAAAATCAATACCAGAGTACTATTGTGTTTCTCAAAATATACACATATAGCTCTTTTTCAAAAATTCCCTCAACTATACTGGGATATACAAAAACGCTCCCAAAAATGATACTCTCTGACAGGGCACTACAGACGCCCCTCTATTTGCGAGCCTGATCTGTTCGCCTACCTGGATCACCTGAAAAATATTTCAACACTAGGATGAGCCAACACTCAGTAAGAAAAAATATGCTATTACTAGTGTGTGGCAAATGAGCTACTATATATCATGAAATCTGTTTCATATAAACATGAATAACTGAGTACAAAAGCACATCACAAATAATAAAGTACACCACCCCTTTTTCCCTATTGCTTGACATATTAGTATTATGGTTATAATTCAAAATACTTCTAGTGTATATAGTAGGATCCCCATTTCTGTAAATCAATACGTAAGTAATAGTAACTGAAATTGTTCCCTGTGGCTATCTGTGTCATGACATGCCCCTTATGACGAGGTTGTGCAGTCCGTAGGTTGGATTTACCCTGGCTGGCCAACTAGGAATAAATCACTGAATTCCGTCAGTCAACCTACCCACCTCAACCCATATCTGGATGGGGAGCCTAACCTCTTCAAGGGCCTAGGTGGTCGAATTTACCACGTATATCTAAATAGGTGGTTACACTCGTAAAGTAACATAGTATCTGTAGCAACGGTACCGTACTCTGTAGCTGCAAGTCCAATAGGGTCTGATATCAAATAATATATTTCTATACATAACTAACTGATTTACCATGATTCTGAAGTACTGAAATAACCATGATGCTGCATAACGTACTGAAATCTGAATAATCATAACATGGAACTGCATATTCGTAATACTAGAATTCGTATAATTATGGTACTGAAATATTGTAAAATCATGGTACTGAAATCCGTAAGATCATGATACTGAAGTTCGTATAACCATAATACTGAAATTCATAAAATCAGGAAACTAAATTCGTAAAACATATCCCCGTACGATATACATAATCACAAGCCACACCATACTAAAATACATAATTTTCGTAAATAAATAAACTGTATAATATTTAAAAATTTCCTAGCATAGCATATTTCCCTTACCTTAACTTTGAAAAGCCCCTAGGGAATACAAGCCTAATACCCGCAGGGCCTTATACAAAAACACCCTGAAATCAACATATGTCAGAACATAATGTTAGTATTTTTCCATCTATATCATTTCCTATAACTGCCAGGAAGTCAAAAATTGGATAAAAAGACCTTACCCTGAATTTGGGATGAATTCCAACTCTGTTTTTCCAACGATCTGCTCCGGCAGCTTTGTAGAGAACTTTACCAGGAGCATCGTGGTAGCTTTGGATCGTCGATCCGGCGACTGGTGGGGCTGGAATCGAAGAGAGAAGAGAGAGGGAGTCGTAGGAGAGAGAGAGAGAGAGAGAGGAGAGAGAGAGAGAGCAGTGAGAGAAATGTGATAAAATCCCGGGTTTCCACTATTTATAGGGCTAGGTTCGTCGACGAGACACGTCACCTTGTCGACGAGCCCTTCACAAAATTCGTCGATGAGGCCTTGTGTTCGTCGACGAAATTCAGAGCAGCCCGAATCGTCTCTCGGTATTTTCTCGTCGACGAAACCCTGTGTTCGTCGACGAAATTCTGAAGACCTTCGTCGACGAGACCCTGTGTTCATCGATGAAGTCTACGGCCTCCTTCTTTTCTGTTTCTATTTTCTCTCCCTCTAATATTTAAAATGCTATTATTCTTCGGGTCACTACAGGTTTGGCCAAACCTTGATAACAAATATCGTGTGTGTGTGTGTCCCTATCTTATTTAAATTATTGCACTTTAGTTTCCATATGTGTATACTTGATTATTTACTGTTATAATTATTCGTATGCTCACATTTAATTTAAATGAGATATGTAGCACTCGTGTATGGTCGCGTTAATTGGTAAATCATTTTTCATACACGCTTTAAATTAAAATGGGATATGATGTGATGCACGTATGCAAATGTTTAACTTACAGTGAATGCCATATTTGTTTTTAAATATTTTCTTACTTGATTGATTAGGGGAATTGAGAATGCTTAGACAGACCCAGGTTGTGCAATACTGTTGTCATCTAGTTTAACCCGAGAACAAATTTTTTATACCCAATTCACCCCCCTCTTGGGATCACACCATTTCCAACAACTTGAGAACAAATCCCTACACTCGAGAACAAATCCCTACTGTGCTCACCAAGAGCCTTCGCCAAATGGTTCCCAAAGAACCTTCATAATAAGATGATTGATTACAACAACAATGCGGTAATTGGTTTTTGGCTACTGCATTTGAAGCACACTACCTAATTAAGTAATTAGAAAAACTGTCACTAATAGTCTTGACCTTTCTTCACGTCAACAAATGCATTATTAGTGACAGTTTATGAGAACCGTCACTAGCTAATATAAGACTATTAGTGACGGTTTTTCTCGTCAAGAATTCTACTTAAGGACATACTCTTCTCGTTGTATTTTATCTTCAACTCATCCAGATTCTCATTTTTGGTGTCAAGAACACTGATAGGCTAGCCACAACATTATTTCTATCTTGTTTTACTAACTGCACAATATCTATCAACAACTGTTTTTATCTATCCATTCATTGCTACGAAGATAGCCTCTTAGCCTACTGGCCCTGCTGAATTGTAATCATCTTCACGAGCAACCAACCCATGCATAGATATTTAAACCAAGCTGTTTCTTTCGTGCATCCCATTCCTTTTTAATGTGATTAGCAGCTTCAGAAGATCGATCTCTCAAAATCGATCTATTGCATTTAAAAACTAGTCCAATCATTGCAAAACTTCACCACAGCTCCCCTGGTTTGAATACGGTCATTCAAAAAGGTATGAACTTCAAGAGGTTTAAATTTAGAGAATCTTTTCAACCAATATTCACTATCAATGACAACTCTTCCATCTTTTTCATCCACTATGTTAAGAACGATCCCAGTTTATGGCCAGACATATATATATATATATATATATATATATATATATATATATATATCATTCTGCTCAAGAGTTTGAGAGATATGGGTGCTGGTTCAACATGGTGATGTGTTTGGTCCGACTCATCAGCTAGGTCAATTTCTCGGCTTGTCAACAAATGCGTGCATTAATTATTAGTGACAGTTTGTAGTGGTGTCAGTCAGATCACTAGCTAGGCTAGCGGCCACAACATTATTTCCATCCTATTTTGCTTCCTGGATAATATCAGCAACTATTTTTTATCTATCCACTACTATGAAGTCAATCTTCGACTGACCGACCCTTCCAAATTGTAATCATCTTCACAAGCAACCCACCTAAACATATTTGAACCAAGCGCACTATTTCTTTCTCATGCATATCCCATTCCTTTCTACTGTGATGAACAACTTCAAAAATCTCTCAAACTCTATTGCATTTAAAAAATCAGTCTAATCATTGCAGAGCTTCACCACAGATACAAAACTTATATAAGACTATTAGTGACAGTTCAGAAAAATCGTTTCTAATAATAGACTATTAGTGACAGTTTAGAAAAATCGTCGCTAATATTAGGATATTAGTAATGGTTCTTATAAACCGTCACTAATATTCTTGATCTTTTCCCCAGTCAACAAACATATTATTAGTGACGGGTCTACAAACCGTTACTAATATAAGACTATTAGTCACGATTTATGAGAACCATTACTAATAATAGAGTCATTAGTGACGATTTCTCAAAATCGTCACTAATATTGTTGACCTTTTCCTAGTAAACATATGCATTATTAGTAACGGTTTATAGAACCGTTACTAATACAAGACTAGTAGTGACAATTTTTTTATACCGTTACTAATAATGCACTATTAGTGACAGTCTATGAACCGTCACTAACAAGGGTATATTACTGACAATTTCAAAACGTCACTAATACCTCAAAAACGACCCAAATATTTTCTCGGGATAGTTTGAACGTGAAAAGTGGTTTCCTATAATAGTTTGAACAGAAAAGCTGATTTTTAGTGACGAAAGTATTAATGACAGTTTGAATTTCGTTACTAAAAGTGTCGTATTAATTAGTCACAATTGTTAAAACCGTCACTAATAATTACACTATTAGTGAGGGTTCGTACAAACCATCACTAATAATTTCGTCACTAAAAACCAGTTTTTTTTGTAGTGATTCAAGTTTGGTTTCAAAATATCAAAGTGATGCTAAATAATATTATGACTTTCCTATATACAATCTAGTAATCAGCAATATTGAAGTAATTTCCCAATCTAGTTTAAAAGAGGATGATGAAGACTAATCCATACAAGAAGACAAAAAGGCTAAGCTTAAAAGCCAAAAAAAAGAAGAAGAGGATTTATAAAAAAAAAAATAAGGATCTCCAAGAAAATTATTCATTTGGCAAACATCTACTTTAGGAAAATGAAGACAACTGTTATGGAATTAGGCAGCAAGGCGTGTGGAGGAGGCAGTTAGTCCAATGACCCATGTATAATGCCCTAGGAAGATATTGTTTTATCATCTCTAATGGCAAGTGTATGTGCTAGTAGTAGTTGTGATCCAATGAGTCAAATAGGAATAACAATAGTATGTAATAAAACTTTATTGGACAATAAAGAACTCTGAAATTGGGAATTACCAGTTTGTGACAAAAATACTATTCACAAAAAATGCAGAATTCTTGATTTTAAGTTATTTATAGGACAAAAAATGAAAGAAATAAATGTTAGATTTGTAGACAAATCTTACGGTAAGAATTTACTTTCAAAAAGTCTTTAAGAAATTATGTCAAATTAGGATACAATGATTGATACCTTTGACAAAAGTAGGATTGAACAATGCTTTGCTAATTTATTTTAGAGACGTTAGAATCCCAGATTATGCAAAATCTATCACTAGAATGATAGAAACCTCCTTAACAAATGAACCAGTATGTTTCAAATGTTATCCAAGTTTCATAGTTTGACTCAATGTTGATGACCATAAAAAAAGTGTCTATTGATAGATACGCAAACTTACAATAACAAATTCCTTTAAGGATCAAGCCCATACAAATTAGTTTACAAAATTCACAAGAGACCCCTAAGTTCAGGAATTGTTCCTCAGTATAAACTATCTATTACAATGCTTCATCTCAGGAAAATGTTATGGTTCCCAAAACCCTTAGATGAAGAACCTATCTCATCATCTGTCAATTTTATATTGCTAGACTATCTCTATCTTAGTAAAGAATTTTTTTTTCCTGTTTCTAAACAAATAATCATAGATTTTGAAAAATTTAGACCGTCCACATCAAAAGAAAATCCTCTAATGGAAAGAATTCAAATTGAAGAACAAATTGCCCAGCCAATTTACGAAGAACCTAGATAAAACTATTCACCAACTCAATCTCCAATTTATGAGTGTAACATTATTGATCAAAACAACCAAAAATCAAGAATAATTGAATTAGGATTTCTAGAAGATAGAATTTTGAACCACCAAAGAACAAGAATCTCAAAGAGCAATTATTTTCGAAAAATACTATAAAAAAAAAACTAAGTAATTCAAACAAATATGGTATAATGATATGATAATTTTGGAACAAAATGTCTCTTTTTTTGTTCAAAAAAAAAAAGAGGAATTTTTTTGTCTCTTTTTTTTTTTTGTCTCCCTTCAAATAGAGAGGAGCGAAGGACTATGGAGTGTCTCAAGGAGTAATAATGAAAATTCTTTTTCCTTGGCCTTCTTATGATAATGAAGCATTTTTTTTTTTTTGAAAGTAATTTTTATTAAAGCAACTTTTTTAAAGTAGTCTCATTAAAACAATTTTTTATCTTGTAGAAAACCTTTATTTATTTATTTATTTTTTGACTTTTGTTACTAAGTTTGCCTTTTTTGTGCCAAAAGAGAAAAAGTGAAGTAATTACAAACGATCATTCACCAAGAGAAAAGGTTTATGTCCATAATAAAGAGAAGGAAATTCAATATGTTCCTCAGCAGAAAATACAGATTACACTGTACCCAACACAACCAGTAACAAAACAACAAATCCAAGTTTTGGTAAGACAAAAAGAAAGCTTAGGCAGATTTTATTAGAATGTACTCGTCATTGATCATGTCATGGCAACAGCTTAGCAAAAACAAAGAAAAGATAATGTCATGGCAACATAGATACGTCCTTCTCAATTCTAATTAAAAGGCAAGATTTGCTAGCTCATCAAGAGTCTTGAAACTGTAACTTCGGTACAGGGCGTAATTACAGTGGTTCCCCAGATATCCACCTTTTGAACATGGCAAAGCATTCCTTTGGTTTATCCTCTGCAGGTGTGTGGCCTGCTCCCTGCACAACACAAATAACTAATTAAAATTCCCCTCATCTCGCTTCTGCAGATCCATAATTAGGGAATAGCACTCTTGCCTTGACAGTTGCAAAAGTCAAACCATTTGAGTATTCTCTCGAGTATCTGCATAAAGAGGAGACAGAAGTTGAGTAATCATCTTATATTTAGAAATCCAAGCACACCCAACACAAAGCCTTTAGCATTGATATCTCTTTTCGGTCATAACCCTACCCTGCAACTTGACTATCAACCAACCACGGCCGCCAGTCATCAACGACGGAGAACTTGAGGGATCTAATCCATGATTGGGTTGCTGAGTATGGAACTAGCAAGTCATGATCACCACTGCAGCATACGTAAAAGAATCCACTGTTAGGCAGTGTGGCTTGGAATGAAAGGATTTACGAATCACATCATTTACAGTTTTCGTTTCTGGTTAACTCTGGTTCTTGGTGTGAGAAGAAAGAGTTAACTAGACTTACAATTCTTTGGGGTTCTCCTTTGGATCATGCCTTCTTTTGTTTTTTTGTTTTTTTTTTGTTGTTCATTCACTTGCTGCTTCGCTCGGTTTTCTTGCTTCAATCATCAGTTATACAAATATATATACACCCAGGTTCTTTTGGTTTATATATATTGTATCTTTGGGTGTCTTGGTGGATATTAAGCACTCATATTTTGATCCTAACTTCGGGATTTCTGCCGTGATTTGAACCTCTGGGTGACTTGCATCTTTGACTTCCTTTTGTCGTGTTAAGTTTCTTATGTATTTCTTGGCGTCTTTTGGACAGTGGGAAGATGCTTTACTACAGTTAGACCCGTGGCCAAAGTATACGTAATGTTTATAGGAGGCCATACCAGAAGGGCAAAAATATGAAGTTTCTTCATAAAAGTAGAGCTGAACAAATTGCTGACAACACAAAAGTTTGCAAAAAGAGAACTTCTATAGAAATTACAAAAATAAATAGAATTATAAGAAAAAGGAAATGTGTTAATTTTGACAAGTTAAAAACTGATGCTGGAGATATCTGTGCAGTGAAAGATGCTGGAGATATCAGTGCAAAGAAAGAAAAAAATGTGATACGAGAACAAAATATCAGTAATGACATTTTTGCTAATACATGGCTTGAGGAGATGAGGTTGTGATATAATCCTTGTAACCATGTGTAGCTGTAAAATAAACCTGTAACTATTTTTCCCTCTAATGAGAATCTGTTTCTTTTTCTGTTTTATTTTTACCAGCTCTTATATAGAATATAGCTGGTATGGTTTCAGTCCAGCACGATTGTAATTCTGGTTCTCTTCTTGATTCATTCAATAAAATCAAAGAGAGCATTTAGTTTTTTTACATGGTATCAGAGCTTCGATTCAGAGCTTGGGCTAGCTTAGAATCAATGATTTCTTAGTCAATTTTCTTTTCATTTTTCTACTTGAATTTTCAATCAAGTTCTGGAACATCATTCATGGCATCCTCTGAATCAAATGATCCAACAAATCGTATTACTCCACCGACCACTGAGACCAGTTCTTCAAATCTATATTGTCTCAATTCAAATGAAATTCCAGGTAATATCTTGGTTACAAAACCACTGCTTGGAATGAAGAATTATCACTCTTGGTTAAGGGCTATGATATTAGCTCTCACTGCAAAGAGGAAGATAGGTTTCATTAATGGAAAAATTACTGAGCCAAGTCCAGAATCCCCTTTTTATGAAGATTGGTTAAGCTGCAACACAATGGTGATTTCATGGATGATCAATTCCATGTATGTTGATGTCTCAAGTAGCATAATGTACTGTCAAACTGCCAGAGAAATGTGGCTTGAATTGCAAAAACTTTTTTCATAGGGTAGTGGTCCCAAGATTTACAATCTTCAGAAGGAGATTTTTCCTATTTCTTAAAACCAGATGACAGTTACTGAGTATTATACAAGATTCAAGAAACTATGGGGTCAATTGCCAAATTTAGAGCCATTACCTGAGTGTACATGTGGAGCCATCAAAGCTTTAAATGTTTCTAACGACAAGACTTATGCTCGATTTTTGATGGGTTTGAATGAGAATTTTGAGATATAAGGACTCAAATTTTGATGCAGGAGCCTTTTCCTTCGATTAGCAAAATTTATGCTTTGGTTCTTCAAGAAGAATCTCACAAGAATGTAGTACATGGAAGATTTTACACTGCAAAACCTGATTCAGTGGCAATGTATGCAAATTCGAAGGGAAGTAACTCTGGTAATTCTACTTGGAACAAAGGAAATAATAAAAGAGAGAGACTTTTATGCACTCACTGCAATATGCTTGGACATACAATTGATAAATGTTTCAAATTACATGGTTATCCACAGGATATAAACCTAAAGGAAGACCAAGTGCTAATCAAGTTATCTACAATTCTAGAACAGCACCTGAGAATGTTTCGATTCAATGTCCTATTTCTAAAACTCAGTGTGAGAAATTATTGACTTTCCTCAATGCTGGATGTAACTCTGGTAAAAATCATCTTGCAGCCAATGTGAGTACTGGTAATGGATTGACTAGTTTGGTTTCTGGAGCCACTGATATGTGTTCATCTTCTGGTGTTACTGCTACTGCTGATGCATTAGCCATTACATCTTATCCTCAAACTCCTGACAATTACCTTGAAACCATGTCTGGTATTGTTTCTGGTTTTTCTTTTAGTCCAAATTTAACTCATTCCATTTTTTCAACCAAACTGGTTAATAGAACCTGTTTTGAATCTACTAAGTGGGTTCTAGACACAGGTGCTACTGACCATATGGTACATTCTGTGTCGTGTTTTAGCACTATAATTGCTACATTGAATTCTCATGTGAATTTGCCAAACGGTGAGGTAGCCTTAGTCACACATGTTGGGAATATTAAAATTAATGAAAACCTCACCTTATATAATGTTCTTTGTGTTCCATCGTTCAGTTTTAATCTCATATTAGTTAGTCAACTTGCTAAATCTATTCAATGTTGCCTTATTTTCTTTGGTAACTTGTGTTTCATCAAGGACCTTGCTCATTGGAGCACGCTTGGTCTGGGTAAAGAGAGCAATGGTTTATACCTGCTGGAAGATAGCAAGTTAGTCTCTTCTTCTGTTTCAGCTGTTTCTTCTGCTAATAAAATTCAGCCACATATATGGCATTTGAGGTTGGGGCATCCATCAAATGCTAAGCTGAATTTACTCAAGTCAAATAATGTACAAATTGGTGATTCAAATGAAGATTTCTTTTGTGATGTTTGTCCTCTTGCCAAACAGAAAATATTACCATTTAATGAAAGTATACATATTTCCAAGAACTATTTTGATTGGATCCATTGTGATTTGTGGGGTCCATTTTCTGTATCTACCATTGACTCTTGCAGATATTTTCTCACTATAGTGGATGATTGCTCTAGATGTACATGGGTTTATTTGTTGAAACACAAATCACAAACTCAATCCATAGTAGAACAATTTTGTACTATGGTTGAAACTCAATTTTCTAGGAAAGTAAAAATCATTAGAACTGATCATGAAACTGAATTTATCATGAGTGATTTTTTTGCTAAAAAGAGAATTTTACATCATTTAAGCTGTGTTGAAACCCTTCAGCAAAATGCAATTGTATAAAGGAAACATCAACATATTTTAAATGTAGCAAGATCACTCATGTTTCATTCCCATTTACCTTTACATCTTTGGGGACATTGTGTGTTAACTGCTGTATCTCTGATTAATAGAATTCCTAGTACACCTCTTTCTCACAAAACTCCTTATGAGATTCTTTATGGCAGTCTTCCTTCCTATGATCATTTAAGAATTTCTGGCTGTCTTTGTTATGCATCTACTGTTGCACATAATAGATCCAAATTTGCAGCAAGAGCAAGGAGGTGTGTCTTTCTAGGTTATCCTTTTGGCATTAAAGGTTACAAGGTCTTAGACTTATGTACAAATGTAGTTTTCATATCTAGGAATGTGGTTTTTCATGAACACATATTTCCTTTTGTTGACGGTAAAGCCCCAATTTCAAATCCATTTACTTCAATTCCTAAAGTTGATGATCTTGCATCTTCCAGCTCAGGTAATAGATTTTTTGTCACTCCTCTTAATATACAAGATGAGTCTATTGCTTGTTCAGATTTTGTTCATGATCCTATTTCAGTTCAGGTTTCTTTTCTCCATTTAGATTCTTTTCCTACAGTTTCTGATCCTACTATTCCCAAAGTTCCTATTTCATTCACGTCTGAATCTGCTTCTCCATCAGTTCATGAATTACTGTCAGCACCTCTCAGAAGATCATCTCGACAATCCACTAAACCAGTTTACTTACAGGATTATGCTTGTGCTACTACTCATGATATTTCTTATCCTTTTGGTGCACCTTATGATGTGGCTGATGGGCTCTTTTATTCACACCTGGAGCCTTGTTATCAGTCATATTTGTTGACAGTCAGCACATCACTTCAAGAGCCACAATCATTCTTTCAAGCTGTTAAAGATCCTCTTTCGAGAGTTGTAATGGACAAAAAAATTAAGCTCTTGAACATAATCATACTTGGGAGTTGATAACTTTACATCCTGGTAAAACTCCTATTGGGTGTAAGTGGGTGTATAAAATTAAATTGAATGCTGATGGAACAGTGGACAGATATAAGGCAAGACTTGTGGCTAAGGGGTACACACAAAGGGAAGGCATTGATTTTCTTAAGACATTCTCTCCTGTTGCTAAGACAGTCACTGTTCGAGTTCTTCTTGCTTTGGCAGCTGCTAGATGTTGGCCTATTCACCAATTAGACATGAATAATGCATTTTTACATGGGGATTTAGATGAAGAAGTGTACATGTCATTGCCTCCTGGTTTTCACAGCAAGGGGGGGGGGGAATTCAGTTGCTTCTTCTTCCTCACATGTCAGTTTCGTCCTCTTGTTTGTTTGTAAGCTACTGTAAATCTCTTTATGGTTTGAGACAAGCCTTAGCGATGGTATAACAAAACTATCAAATACTATTCGCCAACGTGGTTTGTGTAGTCTACTGCTGATAATTCTCTCTTTATTCATGCTAAGGTTTCTTTATTTACAGCTTTCTTTGTCTATGGGTTATAATAATCACCGGAAATGATTCCCTTTGTAGCAACTTTGAAATCTTTTGGATGATAAATTTAAAATTAAATGGTCTTGGCTCACTTAATTTCTTCTTAAGACTTGAATTGCTAGAAGCAAGAAGGGAGGAAGCTTAAACCAAGAAAGTTTTGCTTTATAAATTTTAAAAAAAACAAGCATGATGGGTTGGCGGAAGCCTAAAAAAAACCAAATCTCCATGGAACAATAATTGAGCTATCAAATGTACAGGTGGTGAACTTCTCCTCAGATTCCAAGCATTTACGAATGCTCATAGGAATTGAGGTATTTGACACTCACCAGACCTGATATCACTATGCCTGAACAGCTAGAGTGGCAGTTTTTAGCCAGGCCCAAGAGTTTCCTCATTGCGTGCTGGCACCTAGAGTCTTTGCAATATAATTAAAGGAACACCGGACAAGGGATTTTTTTCCCTAGTGATTCAGATTTACAATTAAAAGCATATTGTGATCTGATGGTAGGCTGGTCAGATACAAGAAGATCCTCTTACTGAGATATTGTGTTTTGTCTTGAAATGCCTTGATATCAGGAGATCACGAACAATCATGGTGTCAATCTTCATCTGAAGTTTGAATTGATCCATGGCAACACTACTTTGAATAATTGGATTTTATTTTTATTAAAAGATTTTCAAGTGAAGCGGGAGAATCAGTTTTGTTTTTATTGTGATAACTAGGCAGCATGCACATTGCTGCAAATCCTGTGTTCATGGAGATCACCGCCATATAAGCAGATGGCCATTGTTAGAAACGAGTTTTAGATGGTACAATCAAAGACCTTTTATGTGTCATCCAAGATACAATTAGGCAATATTTTGTAACTAAAGCACTTGGTGTAGATACTATGTTAGAATTGGTTAAGAATCTGGCTTGATTAAATATTTTTACCTCATCAATTGACTATCCAGAATATATCATGGATTATCCAGCAGCAAAGAAACCTTGCTCTGAAGGGGGGGGGTTTAATTTGACAAGTTAAAAATGATGCTTGAGATAATCAGTGGTCAGTGAAATCTGTAGATACAGTTTCAGAGAAGAAGAAAAAAAGTGATACCAGACGAATATCAGTGATGACATTTTTGCTAATACGTGGCTTGAGGAGATGAGGTTGTGATATAATCTTTGTAACCATGGGTAGCTGTAAAATAAACCTGTAACTATTTTTCCCTCCAAAAGGAATGTGAATCTGTTTCTTTTTCTATTTTATTTTTACCAGCTCTTGTATATAATATAGCCGGTATGGTTTCAATCCAGCACGATTGTAATTATGGTTCTCTTCTTGATTCATTCAATAAAATCATAGAGAGCATTCAGTTTTTTTACAAAATGGCTCCGTGTAAAATAATACTGCTTGATGCTCTGGGCTCTTTCATAAGTTCAGGGCCTTGGGCCAACTAAACATTAACATTATGTTTGAACGAATTTGTATAAACTATATACTTTTGAAGTAGAAAGAATTGGATAAAAATGGGGCAAATGTGTCAATTGATTCTTTATATTCGCAGACCATTTCACTTTTTAAACAATCGCCACACTTCCCATACCACAAACCAATTTGATGTGATTTTTAATCAAGCTCAACTTGAATGTGTGCGTGTGCATGTGGTTTTTGGGGTGTTGGGTTGGACTATAAACTTTTTGTTCGCATTTAGAAATGTAGGCAAAAAGGCTTTCAAAATGGCCACAATGATTTGTTTTTTTTGAACAAATATCTTCAAATCTCTCAAAGTTAGGGTAGCCAAGGATTTTTCATCAATGAGTAATGCCCCTCTTTATCAACAAGCATCGTCTCCCTTATCTATCTTTGGTTTTCACTCACTAAGAATCCCAATTGGTTGATTATAAAGAAGAAAGTCCTTGTATCTCTTCTCAAATGGTTTGATATTTGGGCAACTTTCCAGTTTAAAGCATCTAACAAAGTAAATCGTAGAGAGGTTTGGCTAACCTGTATATAAGATCTCGCTACTCTTCCGGTGGCCGAAATTTGATGATATCATAAATCCAAACCTCCATGGACATAGCCGCTGCCTTTGTTGCACCTGTCCCATAATCCTTACGTTCCCATGATTTTCATGGCAAATGTTCATCATTATTTTGTTTGAGCTAATCAATTTACTAGCAACATTACTCCCACCTAACAACGAAGTGCCTCCTGTACCCCCCAACATCATTTTGCCACAAATGTCAAAGAAGGTCGACGTAATTCTTGCCCAGTTCAGTTAGTATAGAGCAAAAGTTTAATATTTTCATTTAAGGGTCTATTGGTGGTGAAAAAAAAATCATTTTCATTTTTTGTTCCAACTTTAAAGAATTACCAAATGTCACATTGTTTTTCTAAAGTTTTTTTTTTCATTTATCATAAAACCCTTGAACTTAATGATTATTCAATTTCAATGTAAAGTTAGAAAAATACGAACAATTAGCATGTAGCTTTGGACAACAATCATAAAATGGGGGTTAAAAAAATTTTTCCACAAATAATAATTGCCAAAAGATGTTAACATCTATGGCATAAGCATGTATGTGGGGGCAAATAGGGGGGTCGTAGGAGATGGGTTACTCTACACTACTCGACTTTAAGGATTGGAGGTTGAGAAAGCAGGAACGCTTCATAGCTCTCTTGGAGTAATCGACCGTCATTTACCATCTCATGCGGCAGCTTAAAAATGTTGACAGACATTCAGGCGGGCCAAGGATATTATGGGCATTTATTTTTTAGTACCTAACCCAAGTACCACCACTTTTATCACATTTCCGCAAGACTTTTCCCAATTGTTGCAGTAAAAAAGAACTTTATATATATATATATATAGAATACTTATTATTGGGTCCAGTCCTCACCTTGTGTAGTTGAAGATCCTTTACACACTCTGAATTTCGCAATCTACATTCACGTACTCTCCAATCTATCATTTGCAACTTCTTTTTGGTTGACTGAGAACATGACAACTAGGTAGTTTTTCAAAGCATCGATGCCACAGAATAATATAATATGTATGAAAACAACTAATATCTCATAGCATATTTGGTGGGTTGGAAAGAAGGAGAGAAAGAAAGAAGAAATTTAGTGAGAGAAGAGAACAAAATAAAAAAAGAAGTAACAGAAACATTACAGTAGAGAAAAGAAAAAGCAAGACCTAGTTTCATCATCCACTCTCTTTACTAAGAAAGGGAGTGTAAGAAACGTTACAGAAAAAAAAGGAACCAAGCGATATTTATTTATAACAATGTCGCCCACACTAAATTGTCGTAATAATCTTTTACCTCTCTCAATTTGAAAGAGAAAAAATTAGTTCATTACTTATGCCATATCACATAGACCATCTAAAAAGATGCCTAATTACCTCATAAGCTCATAAAATAGTCCCATGGTTATGTCGTACAGTACCCTTCGAATTTCGTCCAGCCTGCATCTGACGTCTGTTCCCAAGCAAATAGCCCTTAACTAAATTCAGGAAACATCCAGCTGAAATAATATAGACTCATCCAAAAGAGAAATTATCCATACGAGATATAAGAGGTACTTAAGATTGATAACGGTTCATGACCCCCTCATTGCCCTGCAGCCTCACATATAGGAAACATAAGTTGGTCATAAATAATGGGGAGAAAAAATGCTACTACGCTATACATCTGACGAAGAAAGTCGAGCTTCCCCTGAACCATCTAATATTTTGTTGACAACGATTGAACAATTAACCCCACTCACTGAATGTAGCCTCCGGCGATTATAGTGGAGTTGCGAGAATTGTGGTGTTGGATCAACCACTGTTGAACAAGCGAAAAGAAAATGTGCATAATAAATGAAACCAATATCAGTCGTATAGATTCTAACACAGACTGGATCATATGGCCTATTGCTTCTTGCTGTTATACAATCCAGGCCTTCTTCCGTTCTAATAGACCTTTACCATTTCTTAAAAATTTTCCCTATGCCGCTCTGTCTAGGCCCATTAATATGTAATATCACACAACAAAGAATGGAATAGTAAGACAAAAAATGACAACAGATACCGGAAATGTACTAATCAGCCTGCAGTTTATAGACAAGTATTCTGTTTCTATTTTCAGTTGCCCCAACAATAGAGAAAACATGAACCCAATAAAGGATGTTCTACTAGAAAACTAGGACGTGATCATATGTTTCATTTACATTTTTTATTTTTAAAACGAACTCAAAAATTCCCCCTTCTTCCCTGGCAGTTTTTCCACTTTCTGTCTTCAAAAACTGAAAACATTAATGGTCCTCAATATTCCTGACAAATATTTGGGAAAGTTGAAATCAAGATAGAATTTTAGTAATTTCTGAAATTTTGAAAATGAAAAAAGACAAACTTTTCCATCCAATTAAAATTCTACATCCTTAGGATCCCCTTGATATTTAGTGTCATGGAAAAGCCTTTGTTCCACCCGTCCATCCATTCGATCTGTTTAATCATATTTTAAGGCTTTTGTTGAATAACTAGAACTAATCAGAACATCAACATCTGTGGAATATAAGGAAAAAATTTCTTCAAATCTCTCACAATACCGTTTCTCAAAAAATTGTACCTATGATAACCATGCTTTTGTCTCCAGGCTTGAACCCCAAGTTCCGCGAGTAGGAGAAATCCGTCCCCAACGGGTGGGCATCTAAAAATATTACAACTTGACACCTGCAAATGCCTCATTTTTTACTAGATAAAATACGGGAATAAAGACAAATGACGAAGAAAAGAGAACCATTTCCAGTCCTGACCTCAAAGATCATTAATTTAATTATATAACACCTGGATATATGTTAAGAATACTAATTAAGCATGGGATGCACCTTTGACCATGATGTGGATCAGTACCCATGTCGGTAAGCTACAGTTGTACTCGCACAATGGTTTAAAGCGGACAGGACCTCAAAAACCAAAACTTTATAAAAAGGCAAGGGTGTACTCTTTACTATATCCATACAAAAGTGTTTAATGGTATAAGTTTTCTATACTAGGGTTTCCTTCCTACCTTTGGAGTTGTTTTCTTTCTTGTTTACTCAATTTTTGATAAATATAGGGGAGTTTAGTCTTTCTTGTTTTGGTTTTTTGGATGCTATTGTTGGGAGCTCTAATGCATTTCTTTGCTGGATCGACGTTTTTTTTTTTTAATCATCAGGGACTTCGCACACCATTTGGCCCTTTGGACTCTATGTCGTGGCCCCAACCCTAGATGGGGGTGAAAGTCCCCATCCATTAAAGTCCCTTCGGTAATTGACACATAATCCTTAAGGGAGAATCGAAAGCAATACTTGAATGCATGGCATGAGCAAGACATTTTTTTCAAGCTATGTTGGGAATGGTATGAACAATAGTGTGTAATTAACAACAATAATGGAGGAAGTCGTTTGTGCAAATGACTTCATTATTTTATTCATTACAAAATTGACCCCTCTTGTTGTTGCTTGATTTTGGAGGTAAATATGTACCTTGTGTATTTTGGAGAACTTGTTGCGGATTAAAGGAGTGTGCCACTTCCAGTACTCCATCATATAGGGGAAGTAATAGTGCACTGCTTTTCTCGTTACAAAGGATGATAATTGAAATATGTCTTCAACGAGAACAACATTTTTTACCACGTTTTCTGAAAGGTATACTTCGGATTATGGATATTGGGGCTCACCTTTTTTTCATCTTATTCCACTCTTGAGTTTTTCTAAGGTCCGTTTAGACTTGTTTCTTAGTGCATGTTTGGGATTTTTTGTATGGGGTTTTTTTTTTTATTCCAACTACAGGAGGGCGGCACCGTCAATCTTTATTGATATAAACACTCACTTTTGTGGAGATAACCGTGGTTTCAGACAGTAATTGGGAGATTAACAACAACAAAGACGTAAAGGCCTTCTAAAAACAACACCAACCACCAACCAAACAGGACTACAATCGAACAAACTAACATAGAAACAAATCTAACAGACCTCTGAAAAAACCAACATATATGGTTGTTTCGTGTTATGTTTTTGGGAAGGGTTTTTAATCATTATCTATATTAATCTCCATTTTTGCTTATCTTGTCCACCGGTTTTCGTCCCCAAAATTGTGACGTATCAGTAAATACATGGAGATGCGCCCTTCATCTTTATTAAAAAAAAAAAAAAAGAGAATCAAACCGATACTTTGGATTACACGAACTTAGCAAGTCGCCCTCATACACTTAGTTACCCCGAATGAGCTTTGCATGGATCGATGTTGTTCTTTAAGAAGGTGATTTTTGTTGAATACAGGTCAAGCTTTGTGTCGTAGCGTTTGACATTTTTTTTTTTTGAGATATATACTTGTTTATACAAAAGTTTAATGACAACATTTCTTTAGTTTTTACATTCGAATTTAAAAAATTTATGGCTGTGTTAAATGAATATGTTTCAGTTTTAATAACTTGTTTCTTTATTCTTAATCCATGCTAAATAGAAAATAAATTAACGGACCCTACTATTTTGTTATGCAAAATTATATACCACTTTGCTTCTTTTTTGTGAACGTCTTTAGATTACAATAAAACTGGTTAATAACATTAATTCATCTACATACATACATCAGTATATTATAAGCAACAATTTTGTGAAATAATTCTTCATGAAGAGAGAATGAATAATATACTGTAAAAATAATTTTGCAGTGAGAAGACCAACGAAGTCTCATAAGACCCTTTTAAAATAGTGTTACGCATATAAATACATTGCCTACTAATTTAATATCTTAATACATTTTTTTAAATTTTTTTCACTATTATGTTTGTACAATTATTAACAATCTTCTCCAGAACATTATTCATATCATTTTAAAAATGCTGATAATTATTACTTTCACTGCCAAAAAACTTCATTGAATTTTTCCTAAACTCTTAATATTTCGCCAACAATGATTACATTAATATTATGTATTTTCCCAATAGTTGATATTGTTTTTAATTTTACCGCAATTGATTGAATTATAATATCATGTCAACTTTTAACTTTCAAAACCTTTCACAATTTTACCCCTCGCATCTTTAAGTTTTTGCGATAAACTTATCTTTTTTTGTACATAACTATTTTTTTATATTTAAAAAAACATTAAAAAATGTGATTACAAATATAGAGAAAAATTTAGACATAAAATTATTGATGAAATATATAAATTAGAGTTTTGGAACAAACCCATTTCAAAAAATGTTAATTGTTCTTGAGACGATTATGTCCATAAAGTATTATCATTATGGGACTATGTAATGTACTGAAAAAATTAATAAATATTAGAGAAAAAAAATTAATGGGGCGACTTGTGACTTTGTGACCCCAGGTTCAGTGTTTTGATTCATTCTTACGGTGTTTAGCCCCGGTATTACCATGAGTGTGTCAATGAGCAGGCACGGCTTTCACTCCTCGGTTTGGTTGCCTCAATAGTGTCGAAAGTTCTCGATGGGACTGGGGTCCCCAATTATCAAAAACAAAAAAGTTATAAATAATTTTTGCGAAGAGACAAGAGGACCTCACGATGACCGCATGACGCACTTACTGTACGAATTGTAGGCAGTGCATTTTACCTAGACATGTGCATGTTATATAGATATATAAATGCCTAACATAATATGAAAAGTGATAGCAAATTTCAAATAAATAGATCTGTCCTCAAAGTGGGTAGGGACTACACTTGTTGGTCAATGACACCACAAACCAACCTAACTTCTCTCCTTATCTAAGTGCTAATAAAAAGGATACTTTGTACACTTGGAATTACCATAACACCATTAATAAAATAATATAAAGTCGGATTAGAAGATTTTTCGTCCAAATCTATGGTACCGGTTAATAGAACTCTTTTGATATGATTATCACCGATCTAGAGCAACATGGTGTGGAAGGATTTCTGTAGGAGCTAGCACCCACTTCAAAAAAAAAATTTCTCATTGTGCTTGACTTTGAAGAGAAGATGCAGATCATACTTCCTTCGAGATTCAGCAACCCCCCTTAATTTGAACAGGTTAATGAAGAGTTCTAGATGGAGTATCTGTACAATACTGTTTTCCATTTCATTGTCTTCTTTCTTGCGCGCCAGATGACACATGGGCGCAATTATCCAACATTGTTTTTTTTCCAATCCGCTTGAGTTCATATTTTGACTTAGCCAAAGAAAAAAAAATTTCTGTAGTGTGTGTCCGCTCCAAAAGGATCGGTGATGAATTTCATTTGTTTTTGTTGGCCATATTTCCTATAATACAAGGTAGGAATAGAAAGAGCTATAGTGAAGACATACCGCTGTTATTTCTATAATACAGTAGGATAGAAAGAGATGATAGTGACGAAATAGCCGGCTGTCATAGGCCAAACATAAGATCCTTGAGGCTATGAATGGTTAGAAGGATAGATAATGCTCAAAGAGAGTTGTGATGGAGATTGGGTCGACCCTTTTGGGTCTCTGGGGTTAACAGTATACCAATAGACGCTGCCTTCCAGCTACTGAGAATATCTGATTAATTTGCCACTGCTTTTTTTTGATAAAAACAAAATTAAAGAGATTGGAAAATAACATTTTAGAGGGCACATGGATGGCCTATTATCAAACCAAAAGGAAGTATTAAGTATTAACACCATTCCCTATGCAGATTCTTGCAAGCTCCAAAATGAATGATTGACTTTCGGCGTTCCTTTCCATAAAACCCCATCGTGATTGAAATTACACAATTGAGGCTTCAGCAGTTTGCCATTGTGCCATATTTGACAGCATATAATAGATCTCCAAAGGTTGTCCTTTCTGGAAAAATCTCCAAAACACCATTTGCTAAAGAGTTCCTTGTAGTTTTGAATTTTTAATCTTAAGACCACCTGACCAGAGGGGCTTTTAAGAGATTTTCCCAGTTTACTAGGGAGTATTGACACATTCAAAACCGACCCTCCCCGCAAAGTTGCATCGAAGCTCTTCCATTTTCTAAGCAATTGAACGCAACGGGTGAGGATGTTTTGTATTTTTTTGAACAGAACCCCAAATGTATTTGATAGTCATCGCTTACGGCGGAGGGAGGAAAAAACCGTGGATAACAAAAAAGGTAACATTATAAACTTAAACAACTAAACCAGGCATCAAAAACCAATGAAAATACCAATACATATCCAAATAAACCAATTCTAAAAACAAGGGCCTATTATGGAATCACGCCAAACAAAAAAAAAAAACTAAACCAAAAACAAAGAGGAAAACCAAATGATGGTCAATTAAAGGCAAAGACTGGAATACTTAGTTACCATACGAATGAGACTATCATTTACTATGCAGACACACTGCAAAAATCTACTCGTATTACTTCATCGCTTTAACGAGTCAAGAAACCGCCACTGATTACCTTTTCTAAATTTGTGCTTAAGAGAAATAAAGACCTTGTAAACTCCTCCTCTCATAATTCCCAAAAGTGAGCTAGTATTAGGGGAGGCAACAAATTCCAGAAAGAATTAATCCATCCATCACCAATTTTCGAGTCGCTTTCACTCAAATATTCTGATATCCCAATCTTTACCAAAACGACACCATAGTAAGAGCCCGCAACTCCACTCAATTGTGAGTACCTGATTCAAATATTAGAGGAAAGAGACCTAGTGGTCCAGATGAGTCACGGATGATAATTGGGAAGTGGATATTAAGTTAGTAGAGTGACCTTCCCCTAGTAAAAAGAAAATGTGCTTCCAGGGTGCAAGTTCTTATCTTTCTTTCAAACATAAACCCAAATATTTTAGCTCCATATTTTGCTGCAAAGGCAGGCATAAATTATGTGTTAGGAAGCTGACCAATTTTGCAAGTGGAAATTTAATGGCTTCCAACTTTGATGCTCCATCTCTATAATGGAACAGACAGCATTTTAAAGAGATATTTTTAGACTTGACACTACTTCTAAGCACAAAAATAAAAAATTCAGCCGTGGTAGATTTGGAGGAATTCTATAGAATATGATGGTGTTCATTTGTAGATAACACGTGCAAGAATTTGGCCTTCCCATGTTTACAATAGATACTCCTGTAAAGACTTTGAGAGCGCTTAGCTTTTCCTTGGCAATTGACTGAGAACCTCCATGACAATTAACGCAAAGAGAAATAGGGGAGAGGGGATCCGCCCCGTCTCAATCCTCTTGAACTATATGTTGAAATGGCCTATAGGATCCCCATTGATAAGGATTGTGAACTGTACATGAAATGATGCAAAAATGCCCATTTCCTGATATTAATGTTCATTATATGCAAAAGATCCCAATTCATCATGTCCTCGACCTTTATCCCATTTAAATTTTTTTGATCGCAACCAATACTTCAGGTTCTTCAAAGGGTGCCTCCATTATAGCTTTCAAGGATTGAAAGATATTTGAATATATCTCTTCCATTGATGGTCTCCAAACGATAGTGGAACCTTTGAAAAACTTGTAGGAACTTCCTTCAAATTATGTAGTAGAGCAAACTATTGATTGTCAAGGATGGAAGGTATGTGGTTCTTCTTCATGTGTATTGAAGCCATTTTGTGAAAAACTTTGGGTGTTCTTGTCACTCTCCTTTATCTAAATTTCTTTTGATCTTAGCCTCCAAGCTAAAGCTAGCAGTTTCTTCCAAATTGTTAATTGATGCGAATGTGCAGCTGAAACCATAATCAATTTGAATCCTGGAACAAGTACTGCAAACACTCAATGACAAGCAATCACTCACAAAGTGAATGAACGAAAGCAATAATCAAATTCATAAGATTTACGTGGTTCAGCAATGTGCCTAGGTCCTCGGAAGCATCAATTGAATTTTCACTATAACAATGTCAAGATTACATCAAGGGTTACAAAATAATGTATATAAATGAACCCTTATACATATAGAAGTCTTAGAACCTATCTAAATCACTCATGTAGCAATCCCTGGAGGAAAATTCTCCAAACCCCCCATTTATTGATCACCAAATTCAAAAAATTGTAACCTGCACCGAACGAAATTGTAGACGGTTTCAGCCAAACCATCGACATTTTTTATGTCGAGAGCTAAATCCAGCAGATTGAACTGAAATCATCGACAGTTACTAAAACTAGCTTCCTTGTTCTCAACTTCACGATGCTTTTCAGGTGCATGCATTCCACTCAATATGAGCCACATCCCAAATAATATCCACCTTGGTGGATATTCACCACTTAGGAGAAATCCGAATGCATACCCGCTGCTCCATCATTAACGATAGATTAGGACAATCTCTCGTCTAGCACCTGGAGATGTTGATCAAGTCCAAGCAATGCTTGAACTTGTTCGTTGTGACAAGCTTTGTCAATATTTCAGCTGCATTGTCAGATGTGTGAACCTTCTCAATTAGAAGTTCACTTGAAGCAATCAGTTCACTGATCCTGTGAACCCACACATAAATGTGTTTTTTCCTCGCATGATACACCTAATTCTTTGCCATGTAAATGGCACTCTAACTATCACACTGCAGCAAAACTCCACCTTGCTAGACACTCAGCTGTTTGACCAATCCTGTAAGCCACAAGGCTTCCTTGGCAGCCTTAGCCATTGCCATGTACTCCGTCTCAGTAGTAAATAAGGCAACAAGAGACTGCACCATAGACCTCCAACAAATAGGTCCTCCCACAAGGATAAATACGTACCCTATGGTAGACCTCCTGTTATCTAAGTCTCCTGCGTAATTGGCATTCACGTCCCCTACCACTGATGGATCACTCTGTTGTCTACTGAACATGATTCCATATCCTGTTGTACCCCTAAAGTACCTGAAAATCCGCTTGACTGCATCCCAATACTATTGACCAGGATTCAAAAAGAACTTGCTCACCATGTTGACATCATGTGCCAAGTCCGGCCTTGTACACACCAAAGCATACATCAGACACACCATTATACTAGCATAAGGGAACTTTGGCATATCGCGAACCTCATCATCCGTCTTTGGGCATTGGGTGGCAGACAACCTGAAATGACTCGCAAACAGTGTGCTCACCGATTTAGAATTAGCCATCCTAAACCTCTCCAACACCTTCTCCACATAGCTATCCTGAGATAACCATAGTCTCCCTGTAGCTTTGTCCCTGCAAATCTCCATGCCAAGAATCCTCTTAGCTGCACCCACGTCTTTCATGTCAAACTATTTTCCCAATAGAGTCTTTAACTGATTTACCTCGGTCATATGCGTAGCAGCAATTAGCATGTAGTCGACATAAAGCAGTAGAAATATGAGAGAACCGTCCTCAAGACTTCTCACATAGACGCAGTAATCGTACTCGCACCTCCTATAGCCAATACGAATCATATAGGCGTCAAACCTTTTGTACTACTGCCTCAAAGAATGTTTCAACCCATAAAGTGACTTCTTTAGTTTACAAACTAAGTGCTCTTGTCTAGGTTGGAAAAACCCTTCTTATTGTGTCATGTAAATCAGCTCCTCCAAATCACCATGGAGAAATGTCGTCTTTATGTCCATCTACTTTAGATGCATGCCGTATTGGGCCACCAGTCCCAACACTACTTTGATAGAAGTGTGCCTAACCACATGAGAGAAGGTTTCATCATAATCAACTGCCTTCCTCTACAAGTATCCTTTTGCTACCAAGCAAGCCTTGTACTTACCTATTTCCTTTTCTAAAACTACTTATTTCTTCCTATATACCCACTTACATCCAATCGCCCGCTTCTGAGCTGGAAGCTCCACCAAGTCCCACGTTTGGTTCTTATGCAATGATTTCATCTCCTCCACCATAGAGCCTATCAAACTACCCTTCTCCTTGTCGTGCACTGCCTCTTAAAAGGTAATAGGATCCTCGTTGCTAGTGATAAGCGCATAAGACTCTAAATCATCAAAACCATACCTAGGGGGTGGCATGATGATGTGTCTGGGTCTGTCTACAGTTATACTATGATACGGATGCTGGTCATTCGAGCTAGAAATCCCTATGTTCTAAACATCACCATCTCCACCATGAGTTTCTAGCTCCACTTGCAGCGCCAACTAATCTCTCGAGCTAGAACTCCCTGCATTTGTGCCCTGAATCTCTAACTCCACCTAAACCACATGCATGTTGCTGTGATTTTATGGCACCTATTTCTCTTCTTCTTCTTAAGCATGCCATAACATGAATTTCTCATCGAAAATCACATCTCTACAAATCACTACTTTTTTAGCCACTGGATCCCACAACTTGAACCCTTTCACGCCTTTCTGATATTCCAGAAAGATGCACCATCTAATTTTTGCCTCAAGATTTGATCTCTCCTCACCAAGAATGTGCGCATAGGCTAGAAACCTAAATACTCTCAATCCAGAGTAGTTTACGTCGTTACCTAACTATACCTCCTCGGCAACTTTCTCATCTAGCGATGCCCTTGGTGATCTATTTACCAAGAAATAAGTCATACTAACCGCTTCGGCTTAGAAGTTCATAGCGAGCTCAGCATTCAACCTTAGGCACAAAACCTTTTCAGTTATGGTTTAGTGTATCCTTTCCACCACACCATTTTATTGTGGTGTCCGGTGTACTATAAAATGTCTTCTTATGCCGTGCTACTTATAGAATTCTCTCAAACTCGAGTTCGTGTACTAAATTTCATTGTCTGTCTAGAGGAACTTAATCTTTCTCCTAGTCTAGTTTTCCACCTCAACTTTCCACAGTTTAAACTTGGCAAATGTCTCTGACTTGTGCCACATGAAGTACACCCATACCTTCCGTGAGTAATCGTCGATGAAACTCACGAAATACACATGTTCCCCTCATGACATCACTCTCACCAGCCCCTAAATGTTTGAATGAATGTAGTCTAGTATTCCTTCCATCTTGTGCATGGTTGTCATGAACTGAACCTTATTCTGCTTTCCAAGCACATAGAACTTGTAGAAATCCAGCTTCAAAATATTTCTCTTGCAAAGTTCCTTTATTCCATGCTCACCCATAAGCCCTAAATGCATATGCCACAAAACGTACTATCAAACTCAGACTCTACGGCTGCAACTCCACCTACAATCGTAGTACCCAGCAGTGTGTATATATATTCTCCTGTACTCTCTTCCCCTTCATCACGATCAGAACGCCCTTGCTCACCTTCATTACCCCACCTTTATATTTGTAACTAACCCGTTACAATCTAAGGTGCTACACAAAACTAGTTTCTTCCTCAACTCCGGTATGTGCCTAACATCACATAACGTCCTCACCACACCATCATACATCTTGATTATGATATTCCCCATCCTGACAACTTTGCATGCAACATCACTTCCCATTAGAACGGAACCAGAACTTACCAATCTGTACGTAGTGAACCAGTCTTTTTTGGGCATCATATGATAAGAACACGTTGAGTCCAAGATTCAAAAATCTACGTACTCATCCGACCCAGATGAAACTTAAAGCATATCACCATCACCGCTCCCAAAGTCTCCTTCTTTTACTACATATGCTGTGTTTGATGACCCTTCTTTGTTTTCAACATTCCCCTTCTTCCTCTTAGGAAAATCGAGTTTTATATGCCCTTTTTCCTGCACTTAAAACACCACCCGTCTTTCCTTTTCCTGAAATTGGATTGAGCCTGATTATTGCTCGATACACCTTGGAACTTCCCTCTTCCACGATCCTAATTACCCTTCGCCACAAGCCCTTCACCTTGTGAATGCTCATCGCTGGCCTTTTTCCTCTAATGGAACCCTAACAATGCCCTCGTGATGTCCTCCAACTCTATGGTTTCTTTCCCCCATGTCAGAGTCGTGTAACTAGATTCTCGTACGTAGGAGACGTAGGTAGGGAATTGAGCAGCATCAACACTTTGTTTTCTTGCTCGAGCTTCTCATAAACTTGCTTCAGATCACTAATGATATGGTTGAATGTGTTGATGTGCTGAGTCAGCTGGTTCGAACCCGAAGCCATTGTAAGCCAATATAGTTTTTGCTTGAGATACAACTTGTTCTTCAATGACTTGAACATGAACCGAATTTCCAATTTCATCCACATCGCTCTTGGCGATTCCTCATCCATGATGTGGTGCATCAAGTCGTCAACTAGACAATGCCTAATAGTGGATACAACTGTCGCTTCCAACTCCTTCCAACTAGTGTCATCCATGCTTTTCGGCTTCTTTCCGTATAGTGCCTTCAGCATACCTTGCTGCACTAGCAAGTCCTTAACCCTCATCTTCCAAAGTCCGAAATTTCCTGTTCCATCGAACTTATTAACATTGAACTTCGCTGAAAAGATATCCCAGCCATTGCAACCAATAGTTTTTATACCAATTGTTGATGCGAATGCGCAACGAAAACCACACACAATTCGAATCCCGGAACAATTTATGCAAACACTCAATGATGAACAATACGAAATCAAGCAATCACTCACAAAGAAAATGAACGAAAGTAATAATCAAAGAAATAAGATTTACGTAGTTCGGTAATGTGCCTATGTCCATAGGAGCAATGACTGAATTTTCACTATCACAATGTCAAGCTTACATCAAGGGTTTCAAAATAATACATATAAATGAACCCTTATACATAAAGAAGTCTTAGTACCTATCTAAATCACTCGTATAGCAATTTCTAGAGGAAAATCCTCCAAATCCCCCAATCTACTGATCACAAAATTAAAAAAAATGTAACTTGCACCGAACGAAACCATCGACAATTACAACCAAACCGTCAACAATTTTATGCTGAGAGTTGAATCTTACAGAATGAACTAAAATCGTCAACAGTTATAGGGAAACCGTTAATTGTTGCTGCAACCAGCTTCCTTGTTCTTCACTCACGATGCTTTCCCGGTACATGCATTCCACTCAAAATGAGCCACATCCCCAACAAAAATCTATAAGATTGAGGAGATTTCTCCTTACCTCTTCTCTTTTTCTTTAATCTTATATGATAGAGGTGCTAATGCTCCCATACTATTCCAGTCATCGATCAATAACTGCTCAGTTTCTTCTTTTGCTTAAAGGACTCGTGTGTGTATAATATTGATATCTAGAGAGAATTTAACATGATGTTTAACACTTAGTTCTAATTAATATCAAATATTCTAGCACTTGAATATTAAAAAGTTATTTTAAAATTATTTTCTATAGTATATTTGAAAATACCTTCTGTAATTTATTACTAGCACCATATATATTGCATTATGCTATCTATAACTATACAAAAATATTAACTACTTTATTTTTTGTTAAAAAAAATGATATATATATATATATATATATAATTTATTGGATTAATATCCACATAAAATTGGAAGCTTAACCCCTATTCCTCTACAAGGACACCCCCACCACCCAAAATTGAATTAATAATGCCCTCCTAATTGCCTCACCCTAGCTCTGCCAAGTATTTGATTGTTATCTCACATCATTTGTGATTGTCAACAACATTATTGCCAATTATGCATGTGGATATGCATAACATTGGTTAGACATACCTGTCATAGCAACCAATGAATAAGCCCAAAAATTTATGTAAAATAATGGAATCAATTAATTAGCATAGTTTAAATTGGGAGGAGAGAATTGTAGGCATTTCTTATGATATACTTACTTATGAAATGAAATGGGATAAAAAAAAAAAAAAAATTAAATGTAATGTATGATAAAATTAAGTGAAAATTTTATTTCATCCCTTCCAATTCTCAGGATTCTCTCCTTTCTCAAGGATGTGGAGAACCATGCACATATCATGATATAGAGAGATCAAATTAAATTACTATGATTTTATGAGTAATTAGCATCAATATAGGCCAGTGATGGATATGTGTAGCCCACTAAAGGAAAAATAATAATGAATGAATGAATGAATGAATGAATGACTGAGTGAATGAATGAATGAATGAATGAATAAAGACGTACCTATCTCTATCGCAAGTGCGGAGAGGCCAGAGCAGCCAGGGCCTCCGGCGAACCAAAGCAGAAGGGGGTCTTCCCCAGGGTTCCCTTCTGACTCCACAAAGTAGTAGAAAAGCTGAACCTCTTCATTCTCCCCCACTCCCACATGCCTGCGATTCTCATTTTCCCAAAATTCATCACTCTCTCTCTCTCTCTCTTTCTCGTACACGCACACAAACACAAGCGCACACACTATATACTCTAAACTGTATACTTCGTATCTAAAATGATTTTATTACTTTTAAAAATTTATCTAATTTAATATTGAATTCGATAAATAAATTATTTTTTAAAGAAAATATAAGAAAATGACTCACCCAGTCTGTAGTTTGAAAGGGAGAGGGCCGGAAAATCCGGGGATGGAGTTGATGATTGAGGAAGAGGAAGAGGAAGCACACAGGACTCCACGTTCTGCCGGGAACAGTGCTAACAGTAGAAGAAGGACGACGGCGCCGATGCTTTGCGGCTTGGACAAATAACTGGCGCCCAAGCACTTATTCATCTTCATCTGCGGGGACTTCTATATATCTGCTCAACGATCATCAGTTGCTGCTAGCTGCTGGTGGTGGTGGGGCCGCCGCGCGCCGCCGTGGATTGACGTAGCTAAAGCAAATTCTAGCTATGACTAGAATTTGAGAGGTGGACTCGCAATGGTTATATGATAAATTTGAAGACGTGGGAAAGCATTAAAGAGATTGCCATATATATAAATGAATAAACGTAACACATATGGCATTAATGGTGAGCGAGACAGTTGTCTTCTCCACGCGTTGGGAATGTGGGCTCGACGTTGGAGGTGTTTAACGTATACGAATGACATGCATGCATCTTTCTTTGAGTTTTTTCCCGATTTATTATTTTTATTTTTTAGAAAATAATTACCAAAATAACTCTTTTGGAATACTAATTGGCTCCTTCTTATGTGAAGGTTATAAATGATTAAATGATTTTACATTACTTTTTTAAAAAATGATTATAAATCAATAAATGCATAAGATTGAGTGTGAGACATTTTAGAAATGTTATTTATTTATTCTTTTCAATTGAGTTTAATGCTTAGGTAGTTTTTATTCTTCATGTTTTTCTTTTTGTGCCTTTTTACAAAGAATATGCACTGGCCAAAGATTTTTCTTAGCCTTTTTTGTTGCTTATATATAAATAGTTATTTACTATATTTCTCAAAATAAATAAAATCATTAGGCACATGATAGCTATATGAAAATTAGCTTGACTCTTTGAAAAAAGAAAAAAAAGAAACTCCACAAAAGGAACCAAGTTCATATATAAGAGGAAATATTGGTTATTAGAATTTTAGGAAGGAAAAGAGTCATATATATGTCACACGGTTATTAATTTATTGGATCTCAAACAAGGCTTTGATGTGATACGCGCTTAGTATCCAATATTTTCCGCCTATTTTATAGATTGTGTAAGTGACTCAATATATTATAGTCATAAATATGTATAGGCTTTTTCCTTCCTTTAATCGAATCTACCTCTTATATTCAAATAATTAAGTTCAATTATGTGATGCATTATCATTAATGATATGCAATTAATTAATCAAGGAAAAACATATATATATATATATATATATCTTCCTTTTTTCAATAAATATGAATGATACACGACTAATAAATATTAATTAGTCATACATATATATTAATTATAAATCTAGTTATGTATATGAATAAGATACACGACTTTATTCATTGTATTTTTTTCTATATATGTAAAAAATTGTATTCAATTTTTGTCAGTGTATCTATTATATAAATTCATAAACTCATGAATCAAGACATAACTAGATTTGTAATTAATATATATGTGCATGTATTCCAACACCACTTGCATGAAATTATGACTCCATACATCTAATCATCTATTTTTTTATTTATGAACAAATAAACATTTACTTCTAGATGAGTGACTATATGTATTTGCTTCTTCTTTTTTTCATCATTTTAAAATCCAACCTAAATGAGTTTTTCAGATTCCCTAAGTTACACAAAACCGAAAAGTCCCTCCTAATAAATCAAAAATTGAGTTTCATACAAAATCGAATTCAAGATCTCCTATTAACAGATAAATGATTCTTATGTTTTTCATTTTTACAAATTAAAATGAATATAGAATTTATTTATATGACTAATTACAAGTGAAAAATATTAAATTTGTTGAAATTTATATATTGAAGGCTTCATGTAGTAATTTTAAAAGAAATGAGAAGAAAGTTGTATGTAATTGGGAGAATAAGGCTCTTGATTAATAATAAAAAAATTAACCTTATTTAGTGAAATTTTAATTCCTTAAATTTACATGCGTGTGTGTGATTTTTTAACGATGTCCTTGATCTGTACAAAGTTCATCTTTAGGATCAAATCACTCGCAATAGAATAGCCTCATGCGTCGATAAAAGAGAGATAGGATTAATAATTATAAAAATTTGCCTCTGCTTGCTGTGAGTGTGAACTGCACAGCAAGATAGATCAAACAGAGAGAAAGTAGGCGAGAACAGAGAAAGGAGAGAAAGAGAGATGGAGAGGGATTTTCGTATATTTCTTCTGTATTGAAAGAACTGTACAAGAGCTGTATATATATATGTAAGGCAGAGAGAGAATCAAGGAAACAGTTAGTTGCTAACTGTAGGAATACTAATAATAATAAAAAAAAATCTGGTATTCCTAACAAAATCTGTAATGGAAAATAAGAATAAAAAAAACAAGAAAGGGGAAGGAATTTGAGTCTGATCCATTTGGGACTGTAGTTCGTAGGCTGATCAGCTCCCTTCAATCTTCAACAGCCCCCCACAAGATAGAGCATAAATGTCTTCTACTCCCATCTTGGATAAACACGAATAAAAAGCCTGTGAACCTAAGCTCTTTGTGAGGATGTCTGTCACTTGTAGCTTGCTTGTCACATGCTTTCTTGAGATGCAACCCTCTTAAATCTTGTCTCTAATCAAGTGACAGTCTATTTGTAGCGACCGTCAATAAAATATAACATAATAAATAAAGATGATCAACCCGAACCTGTGGGTAACGGGGAAACCTGTCAAACACAGCGGAATTCTATGCAGCAGTGAACATAAAATCCAAACATCCATCCATAAAGCATAATACCAGAGCTTTCTATAACGTTATAACACTGTACTTTTATATATTCTCGTATACATCAAAATATCTCTAAGGTCAAGAAAAAAATAACTCTGACCTTATCACAAAATCTTACCCTCCTCACAAGGTAATCTCACTAACTCAACGGCGGCCTTGACCCGCCGGTCTCTCAGGGGCTCCTGAAAAATTAATTAAGTTTGGGGGTGAGACACTTCTCAGTAATGGAAAATAAACTAAATACAATTGTGTGGTAACATGAACATTTAAGGCATTTATACGTATACAGTGCATTTCATATTTTCATAAAAATTCATTATATTATACGGAATAATCACATGCTTTCATATTTTCCAACAAGTCATATCATATATAAAACATCTGTTATAGCTGAATAGTACTAAAAATATACCCAGGATGAATAGCTAGCTAGTGTCATGTATTACCCCTCATGACGAGTTGTGCAACCCGAAGGCGGGACCCGACAATGGCTGGCCGACCACTGCCAAGTCAAATATGTTTATAAGTACGATGGGCCCGCCACACCCTAGTCCGGACTGCCGGGTGGATGTCCATACTCTACTGAAAGTCACATTAACTATCCATCTCCCATCCTTTCGTGGGATGGTTAGCACTAATTGACGTAGATATCTGATCTACACATATATTTACGGTACCGAGCCCTTGAATTGAACTAAACTGACATCATGGTTGTGATAACATATAATACATGACCATTTATATTATCGTTACGGTCTCGTGCCAAAAATATAGTAATTACGGCCTCGTGCCGAATGTAACATAATTACGGCCTCGCGCCGAATATATCGTAATTACGGCCTCGTGCCGAATATATCATAAATATGGCCTCGTGCCAAAATCATAAATACATGGCCTCGTGCCAAAATCGTTTTAGGTATATACATTCTGAAAATAGTTCAGTTTATCATGCATTTCAACATCACAAAGTACTGTATACTTTCATAATTTCTCGAACTATACTGCGTTCATGTCATTAACATATCATAATATTTCTTTACATAAAATAATATTCATGTCACACATGTGCTGTGCAAAATCATACTTCATAATCTAAAATCATAATTTCGTAGCATCTCATACATACATATACATTTTAATGTCATAGTAGTATATTCCCAAAATGTACATTTCATTCATAATATACCAGTATAACATAAGCTTTTTTTTGAAAATAAATTTATTCGTATATGATAAAAATTTGCATGGGAAAAATAACTACTTTAGTTTATTCCCTTACCTGACAGGGAATAATAACTACTTTAGTTTATTCCTCTTAAAGGATATTTATGGGCTGTGTTAGTTTATTTACTAGTCAAGATTCTAGAACAGTAAGACAGGGAGGAGGATAGAAAAAGGGAGTTCTTGCTTTAACAAACATAAAAATCTGTTAAAAATCTATGGTCAACATGCCACATGGTATAAAACCTATCAGCATGCCAATTACAATTAGCAGCACTGAAAGACAGCTAAATAAAATAACTCCACATTATTAGAATAACATGTAGCAGGAACACATTAATTGAAGAGCATGGCAGCCATATATAGTCAAGCAGAAGCAACTACATTTGCATTATTATGCATCATTTGCGTAAATTTGCATCAGGGCGTTTGACATGTTCTGGCAAATATTCTTTTTCATGCATCATTAATCGCATGTTATTGGAATACCTTGGCAAGAGACTTGTTTTATCTTTCCATATATCCAGGGAAGAGATTGAGCCTTCCTTTCCTTGCAGCTTGGGAATTAATATCCAGGTACTTTCCTGTCAGCGCTCCGCCACCCAGTGGGGAATAAGCAAGCAACCCAGCATTGCAATTGTTTGGGTGGCAGACTTCAACAAGATCAACTGGCACAAATTCCAAATAAACAGTGATTTGCAACCTCCTAAAAATCAATCAAATGAAGGAAACAACTATAGACTGATCCTTTGCTATCTTCATTGTAATAATTTTTTTTTTAAAATGAGGGAGAACTTGAAACAACTCGTCAGAACTGTCACAAATTCAAAATAAACAGTGACTTGCGACCTCCTAAAAATCAATCAACAGAAGCAAGCAAAACTGCCATACCTATAAACAATATCCTTTCTTCAACATTGGTGTAATTAGTGAGCTATAAATTTTCCAGTTACTAATGAGTTGTTTCAAGTTCTCCTCATTTGAAAAAAAAAAAAAATTAGTACAATGAAGTTAACAAATGACTTAAAATATTGCTCCTGTTCTATTAGATCTTGAAGAATTTATTGAGCATTCATATTGCATACTTGCAATCAAATTTCTATTTTTTCCGGCTCCAGTCAGTTGTTTCCAGTTGTTCTCCCTCGAAAAAGTTAGTACAATGAAGTCCATGACTTGAAATATTGTTCCTACTCATCTTCAAGATTTAATGGCCATTGGTGTTGCAATCAAAATTTTTTTTTGAGATCAAATTTATCAAAATATAATGCGAGGACCATAGTAAATGTGGTACATTTAAGCCTGCCAAGCCACAAAAAAAAGGGCCAAAGAAAAAATAAATTCTCCCAAATCAGGTTCCGAGGAGTCTTTTGGTCTTAAAAAATTCTAGCATTCCTTTTAATGCCAAAGTGTCCAAAAACAGTCCGCAACGCCATCCAAACCTCGTCAAAACAGGAGAAGGGGTTGTTCCAAAAAAACATTGCAAACCCACAATGCAGAGATAACTGATAGTTTCATTCTCTTCGCCGCACATTACACATACATCCGGCCTAAGAGCTTTATGAGGCCTCCCAGCCTGAAGAAAGTCATTTATATTGATCCTGTCACGAACCAAAGTCCAAATGAAAGCTTGAATCTTGAAGGGAACATTAGCTTTCCACGTAATTTCATCCAGATTGGACTGACTGGGATTTAGAGATTTTGTTAGACGAACGAAAAAATATGAAGAAAAAGACCTCAAAGAGGCCCCAATCAAAAGCCTAGTATCCACCTTCGTATAAGAATTAAAATACTCAAAAGGCAAGTGAGCTCATCCACCTCTCATTGAGATTCCTGAAAAAATGGAAGTCCCATGACACAAAGCCCCCCTCTGAAGAATAAAATTTTGAAACTGGTGTGTTATGCCCCCGACCCAAAAAAAAAACCTCCCAAAAGCGACCTTGGTCACCAATGCCCAAAGCAAAACGAGTGAGGGGAAAAAAATAACTAGTTACCTAGGAAACAAATTCACATGAGTGACAATGCTACTCCCCTCATATCCCACCCACACCTATGAATACCATACTTGCTCTTAATTACCTTGTGCCATAAGGAGACTCATTTACCTGATAAGGAGATGCTCCTAGAAACCACATTACCATGCCCAACCCCCCACCCCACCTTTTGATTTAGGTCTTCTAACCACCTCCCAACAAACAAAGTGATCCCTCTTTTCCTCCCCATAACCGGACCAAAAAAATATCTCCTTAGTTTCTCCAAGTTCCCAGGCTCCCAACCACTTTCATGGGAATTTTAAAAAGGGATAAAAAAAATTGGAATATTGGAGAGAAGCATTAATAAGAGTAATCCTACCTCCTAAAACGAGATGAGCCTCTTCCACCTCTCTAATCTTTTCCCAGCCCTCTCCCTTATTGCATCCCAAAAGGCAACAATGGTCTTAAATTTTCACGAAATTGCCAAAATTTCTATTAAAATTTCCGTTTTCTGCCACCTTCAAAATCAAAATACCAATCGATTTCTATCTTGCATAATTTCAGTCAAAATCTCAACAAATCATCCAAAATTTATCAAAATCTTGAAATTTAGTGAGACTTGTTGAAATTTTAATTGTACAATAAAATTTCCTTGGAATTCAAATGGGATATTTAGGAGCGAAGTGAAATTCCTCTTTTATTTATTTTATTTATTTTTATTGAAACAAAATATTATTTCAAGCGCTTTTGAGATTGTATGAAAAAATAAACTAACAACGACATTTTATTTAACCATTTATGGCCAAGTTATAATTATTTGTATAATAATAATATTTACATGATTTATTTATTTCATTAGTATTAAATGAATATGTTTAATGCAAATTATCTTACAAATATGTTAGATACACACATTATATTACAATTTTTCCACCTTATACACAACATAGATGTATTTAAATTGTAATACATTAGTCCTAAAGCTTGTATTATTATGTATGTTAACCATTTCTAAAGTTTCACAAAGAAATTTATGCTTTACTACTGATTTCCGTTATTTTTTCAAATCGAAATCAAAATTGACATTGAAATCGAAATTTCTAAACTTTTGGAGCTTCAAAATTTGAGTCAAAATCGAAATTTAAGAACTTGAAGGCAACTAAGATAGGGTCCCCCCCCCCCCCCCACCCCACCCAAGGGAAGACCGAGAAAAAATATAGGCAAGGCCAAAATATTGCATCCCACTCTAACTTATAGATTAGTACTAGTACTTGCTAAGCCACTCTTAGACAAATTTATCTTCAACTCTGAAATCTCCTTAAAAATTGTAAGGTAGGTAAGAACCTTACATAATTTATCAACACTATTCCCTAAGAAAAAAAATGGCATTTTCTGCAATTGCAAATGAGACACCTCCACCTCCTCCCTTCCAACCACCATATCCCTAATCACACCTAAATAGCTAGATCCTAGGCAAGAAGCACAAGCCCACTAAAACTATCCACCACAAGCTTGAACATAAAGGGAGATACTGGTTCCCTTTCTCTTTAACCTCTAGAAAACCCAAACAATCCTTGGGCTGGCCATTTACTATCCCCAACATATTAGCTAAAACTAAGGCAGCCTTTAGTCCATGTGTGCCATAAAGGCCTAAAGCCATTTTTAATCAAAATGCTATCCAAGAACCCCCAATTGACCATATTATATGCTTTTCAAAATCTAATTTGAAAATAATGCCCTTTTTAGCCCTTTTTTTCACATCCTCAGCCACCTCATTTGTTACCAGAACAACATCTATTCTCTCTTTGACAAACATGGATCGGGCCATAGATACGAATTCATCCAACATTAACACCTTCCTAAGTTTCTTGATTCCTTGACAAGACCTTAGTTAAGATCTTATAGATACTAGTGACAAGACTTATTGGCCTAAAATCCTTCATTCTTTTAGACCTCTTCTTTTTAAGGAACGAGAGCAAGGAAAGTACAATTTATGCTCTTTCACACAACACCCTTCCTATCAAATTCCTCAAAGAACCTCATCACATCATCTTTCAACACTTCCTAGTTGTCCTAGGAAAAGCCATAGTGAATCCATGTTGTCTTGGGGCTCTTTCCATGCCCATATCAAACACAGCCCTTCTACTATCTTCCAAAATGAAGGCCATTTTTAGTCTCCTCCCCAAGAAGTTTCGAGTCCAGCCCCTTGACCGTCGCCCTATTCTTGCTTTCCTCGATGTAAAGAACATTATAGAAATTATAGAAATTAGTAATCCCTTCAATTTGTGTCTGATCCCTCACCACACTTCTAGAATTTAACTCCAATTCTTTTTAATCATACTCTTTCTTCTGCTATGAAACAATACAGGGTTACAATCCCCTTCCTTAGCCCAACAAATCCTACATTTCTAGTGCCAACTCCTCTCTTCCCTTAACAACAACACTTCCAATTCATGACAAAGGTTAACTCTCCTCACTTATCTTTCTCTCCAAACAAAGTGCACTCCTCCAATCTGTCCAACACTATCGATCAAGATGTCATTTTTTTTCTACCTCGACATTCCCAAACTCTTTGTGCCAAACCTTGAGCCTCTCTTTGACAAACTTCCACTTTCTCATCACCTTAGAACCCTCCTATCCTTGAACCCGTAACTCCTTCCACCGATCGCAAATCTTGTCCCGATAGGAAGGGTGTGTCATCCACATATTTTCAATCTTGAAATGAGTAAAACCCCATTGAATAGGGTTGAAATCCAAGAGGATCAAACTATGATCAAAAGTGGCCTAACCACCACTGTTTGTACAACCAGTTAGGAGTAACTCTTCCAATCATTATTAAACAGAAATCTATCTATATAGGACAAGGCTCGTCATTTTGCCAAAGCCATCCAAGTAAAACAACCATTATTTAATGACACATCCCTAAGACCACACTTCCAATTGAAAGAATCAAATCTTCTTATACTATTATTCACCCTAGAAACCCCCAATTTCTCCCTCAAAGGACGAGTAATATTGAAATCACCACCCACCACCCAATGCGAATTACATAGTCCATACAAGCTAACCAATTCTTCGTAACAACTATTAAATTGCGAACAAAGATTCAAACCCTACATAGAAGTAGACCACTGATCCTCGAAACTTTTAACTTATAGCAAGATCAACAATGAAAACAATCCTTTGGCATGCAAATTTTAGTATCCCATACCACTAATTGAACCCCTGAAGAAGGAAAAACCATCCACCATGTGAATCTCGAATTATAAATGCTCCTAAAGAACAAATTATCAATCCCCTCTAATTTACAATCCTTCTCTTTCTAATCCCCCCACCCCAACAAGCCTCTAAGATTCCACAAAATAATTTTCATTTAGAAACATCCTGATCAATGAAAACCTAACCCCTTTATCATAATTTGCTTAAGGAAGCCAATTTGTCCACTTCCCTACTCAATTTTTTGTTTTTCCTACACTCCCCAACACCCTCATTGCATGTTCTAACCTCTTCCACAAAAGGATTCACTAGTTTAAGACCTAAAACATTTAAATGATTTGAGCTATAATGTTTTCTCTCACACACTCCACCCCCAAAAGGCTAAGATTTTTAGACATCCTTTCACTCTCTAACTCGTTATGGCACTTGAGTAACTCCCAAGTAGTATGACAAGACTCACGAATAGGAGAAATACGTTCAAGAACTATAGTGTACCTTTGCTTGGCTCCTAAAGCTTCCATTCAAGATATCTAGCCATGGTTGAAGGACTAGAGCAAGAAATGGCTGAACTTGAAGAAGACTTGGTGAAGTAGGATTGTTTCCCATCAAGATTCTCACGTCATCCATGCTTTGAACTCCCAAAACAAAGATCAAACAATGCATGTCAAGTGAGATACGCTATGAATTTCTAACATTGTCATTCTTACTGCCACTTTCATCTTCGAACCATCTTTCTCACTCTGTTCTTCCTCTCTTTCCCTTCTTAAATTATCATTAACAACTCTTCCATCTCAAAATTGTAAGAAGATAATGATTCCTCCACTTCATTTATTTTTTTTTATTATTATTACAAAAGAATTTCAAAGATAAAACAGGAATGTACAAGAAGGAGGGAGTTATTTAATTATTTTGGGAAATGTTGGGTTTGTCCAAAGACAATGGAGGAGTTTTTAGCAGTTTAGCTTGTTGGTTTTGGCAAGAAAAAGGAGGCTAAGCAGTTATGGATTTGTGCCTTATTTTCTCTCCAATAGGGTTTGTGGATGCAATGAAACCTGTGCATTTTTACTCGGAAGAAGACTCTTTACTGGTTTGTGAGAAGGTTCAATATTTGGCTTTTCTTTGGCGTGTGCGTAATGGGAACTTCAGGGGGATGTGTTTTTCAGATGTTCAGTGTGATTGGCTTTCCTTGTTGAAATGATAGGGCCTGCTGATTTTTTTGGGTTGTTTACAATGTTTTTTTTTTTTGCCGTTTTTTATTTTCCTGGGGTAACCCAGAATTTTGAAAGGAGTTGCTATACTCTCTCCTTCTTGTACATTCCTCGTCATTTTTTAAATTTGAGGGTCTCTTATCTCAGCTCTACGACGATATCACTTCCTTCCCTTTTCTCCTATCATATGCCCCTTCTTCTTCTAGCTTCCTTTTCACTCGATCACAGACATCGAACATCCTTTGCAGGTTTGGGTTAGAATACCTGTATTGTAAACCCTTTCAATTTTCTCTCATGTTGCAACATTCAAAACCCTCTTTCCTGTTCCATCTTCCTCGTTACTATCAATTTCCTGGACTTGCAATAGACCTCTTGGTCTCATTGTATAGACCGGCCCAAAATAATCTCACCCTCAAGGAAGAAGGTTGCCTGTAATCTAATGGTCCCAAATTCTACTTGTGCAATAAAAGATGTCTTTGGTTGGGCTTCACTTGGGCCCTTTGCTCTTTTTAGTCCATTGGGAAAACTTGGCCGTAAGTGGGCTTCCCTTTATTGGGATTTAAGCCTTTGTACACTGCCCCCCAGCCCAGCACGCCTCAACTTTTTGGCCACCAAGCCCTCTTGAGCACCTCCACACCCATACCTTCTAAATCCACCTCCTAAGATCCCTCCCCTGAAACTTCATGAATTGTGTAAATCTTCTATGGGTTCAATCCATTCCCAAAACCAGCCCGTCCTTCCATTTTCATTAATGCTCATTACTTGACTTTGTTCTCCAGAAATCCCATTTCGCCGATAATCCTAAGCGCTTTTGTTGACAGCCAAATGTTTGGGTTGATGCACATTTGCTGAACTGCAATCTGCACAATAAAAGAAGACCTCACTTCCCTACTCGTTATTAACAACTCAATTCTCCTCCTTGTTTCCCTTAGTTATACTACCAACCTCGACAAATAATTTCTAGCAACCTCTTGCCTACTTCCCTTCCAAGATAAAAACCGATTGAATTGCGCCACTATGTGGTAACTTCTCCAAAGATAGAAATCTTCTAAAGTGAGTTGCTCTCATTTGGTCGATGATTGTGTTTAGGAGCAAGAGGATGCTGCAGCAAAGGTTTACAATATATGGTGTTTAGGGTAGGACATTTGATGCCTCAAATCATAAGGAAAAGGGATTTAAGGGTCTCAAGGTTTATACTCATAAAAAAACTGTGGCTACAAATGTGAAAAAATCATCCAAAGAAAAAAAAAGAGAACCCTAGTGAGTTAGTGCTAATGATTTTAAAGAGGAATTTAGAAGGAGAGTTAGTTATTATGGAAGAAATAAATGCTAAGAAAAATATGGGCAATTCTTGTGATGGGTTTAACAAAGGAAGGGGGTATTGAAATGGGGGGCTTCATCAGATAATGAAAGCAATGGTCTAAGTGTGTTTGACTATGATGGGGGTTTACTATTGTCTATTGGATGAAATTAGGGAACAATATGGATATGATTCTAATTCCGGTGATAGTTTAGGGGACTTATCATATGTACACCCATCTCTGGAAAGATTGGAAGGGGTCTCTTTATTTGAAAATGATGATTTGGTTAATGAAATGCAGCGCAAGGATGGTATTTTACCAACACCGGTGAAGGAGATTTCAAGGAAGGATTTTGAAGTTCAAGTTCTCATGGATAAATTGGAATTAAAGTTTTGTGATCCTGGGGAAAATGAAGTGCGTCTTGATGGGTGTAAAAACAGAGCTAAAAAGAGTCAAAGAGAGTCAACTAACTCAAACATTTCAGTGAACTATGAAGGAAAAGGATTGAAGAGGGGGTTCCTCGTTTAGTTGTTAATTTTACTTTCTTTCTTTTTTTAAAAAAAATTTCTTTTATTCTTTTATTTTTAATTTTTTTTTTTTTTTTTGGGATGGACTTCTTGTCCTCTTCCATTGTAACTTCTCTTTCTCTATCATCTATCCTCCTCCGTTGAAACTTTTACTGTTCCAAAGTCAAAGTCACCAAATCTATAGGATGTAGAGAAATCCTTTCGAGATGTAGCATGAATGAAGGCACCACTGTCAATCACCCAACTGGTCTCTTGATATGCAACATTTATCATCTCATCATCATAAACAATGAGGAATTCTGCAGGAGTAGTGGTAGCAACTCTATCATCACCATTTTTGTCATCTCCATTCTTTGCTCCCTTCCCTTTCTCATTCTTGTTTTCTTTCTTCAATTGTCTGCAATACTTCTTGATGTGTCCCTTTTTCCTGCAATGATGACACTCAACATTTGTAAATTTGTTGGACTTGCTTCTACTGTTATCTCTATTCTTCAGACCTTTGCTCTTACTTCTCCCCCTTTTTTCTATAACCAAGATCTCTGACTGTGAAGAGGATCCATGTGTTTTTCTTCTCATATCTTCATTTAGCAAACAACTCTTGGCCATATCCATTGTGATTACACCTTCTAGAGCGGAGTTAGACAATGAAGTTCTAAGTGTCTCCCACGAGTCCGGTAATGAACCAAGCAACCATAACCCTTGTATCTCATTATCAAAATTAATACCCATTCCAGCCAACTGATTAATAATTATTTGGAATGTATTCAGGTGATAAGATAAAGGAGTCCCGTACTGGTATCTCAAAGCCATCATTTGTTTAATTAGAATTTCTAGTATTTCTAGCATATAACTATTCAAGATTACTCCATAGAGAACGTGCATTTGTTTCTCCACTAATATGATTCAAAACATTATCATCTACTCATTGCCTGATATACCCACACCTGTCAATGTAACGAAATCCATTCCACATCTGACTTTTTTTCTAGTTTTTCAGCACTAAACACTGGTAGGTAATAATCTTTCACATAAATAAGATCCTCCATTTTTCCTTTTCATATGTGATAATTTGAACCATTGAGATTAATCATTCTACGAGTATTTGTTTCCATAACTCAAACTGCCAACATGACAATCTGTCAACTTGGCTCTCATACCACTTGTTAGGACCGGAGGAGCCCATGAGTGGGCTTGATACACATGGATGAACACCCACTTGACTCAAAAGCTAAAGCCTATTAGGACTTGGGCCCAACCATGTATATAAGCACCCATCATCTACTCTAATTTTCCAATGTGGGACAAGCTCACAAGTGGAATTCTTAATAAACCAGCCTCATTCATACATAGTAAATCTCGTTACTTGGTCTAGCGAAATTTGTTTAAATCTCGCTGGACCAAGTAGCGAGATTACATCAGAGTCATTCTAGAAAATACTTTCTAGAATAGGGTATTATTTAATATATATATTTTTAAAAAAATTGGGAAAAAACTCTTAAAATTGGCCATTGAAGTCCAATATTATAAAACTGATAATGAATCCTGCTGGCGAGCCACCTGCGGATGTGACACTGACGATGGTCTACATGAGAGGTGATGGAATTTTTCAAATGGTGAAATGTCATGTTCCATGCTATGGAAGTTCTCACTCACTTTAAATATATTTATTTTAATTATATTTAAATTTATATGATTAGTTTATTTTAATTTTAATTTTAAAGTGTATAAAATGAATAATTTAATAAAAAAAATAGAATATTAAAATATTTTGCAACAGGTTGGCAAAACAATTAAAATGAAAAAAATATGATTTTCAATTTTTTTCGCAAATAACTGAGAATTGTTAACAAAAACAGAAAACCAACAACACAAATAACTGTGTTTTTATAATTTGTTTTTTCACTACACAAAAATAGAAACAAAAAATAGAAAACATCAATGATACCAAATAGGCCCTAAAGTAAGTCATATATTTTATTATGTGTCTTTATTTTAATTAAATTAGGTAGTTATAATTATTTTTTTGTATAACTGTCAAAATTATAATAATTCTACCATATACATTTGGTATACCTAATAATTTCTCTTGTATGCAGACCTAACAAGGAAGGAAAACTTATAAAGAACAACCATTGTAATACAAGCATGGTGTTAGTATTCTCCCTTTCGGTCCATTTCCATTTATAATACACGGGTGATTTTCCAACACTATGCCCCCGTTCCAATTAAGGATTTTATTTAAAGAAAAAAATTTAAGAAAATAAAGAAATTTATTTTAATTGTGTTTTTCTCCATATAAATATTACTAAAAATAAAAAATTATTCTAATATAAATAAAATTATGAAAAATAAAATGTTTAATTAATGATGTTAAAATTAAATTTTGTTTATTTATTTATTATATTTTCTTGATAATTTAGTATGAAAAGGAAAATTCTTATTTTTTAAATTCCAAATAAGAAGTAAGAACTATATGTTTTCTGCAAGTTCTATTATGAAGTGTAAATGATCTCTATTGATCCATTTTGTCTTCAAGTGAATTGTTGGATCCTACTAAAAGTTATGAGATCAATTGCAGCAATCGAATCAAGCACTACGGATTGCATAAATCAACGATTAATTACAACAATCAAGCCTTAAATCAAGCACTACGAATTGCAACAATCAAGATTAATTGTAGAAAGTCAAGCCTCATAACATTCCATATATAGCGCCATTTACTTTTACAAATTGAGTGTAATTATTTTGTAAAAAGTGCATCAGATCAATATAATTTTTGCCCCTTCGTTTTGCATTTTTATCATGGTATCATAGCAACCCCTTCGGCATCTCTGAACGCTTCCGCAAATACCATGGTTGCACCACCTAACCAAAATCCATCCCAATTAATCAGTGATCTCACTTCACCATATTTCCTTACTGCTGCCAACAATCCTGGAGCAACCTTGGTTCCAGAACTCTTCACTGCGGACAACTATCCCTCATGGCGATGTTTCGTGTGCGTGGCTGTCAACGCCAAAAATAAACTTGTTTTTGTTGATGGCACTCTAACAAAACCTACGAATCGTTCCATTGCTACAATGTGGGAGAGGTGCATTGACATGGTCCTTTCATGGTTACAAAAATCCTTCAAAAAATATCAAAGGCAAAGCTTGATATTTTTGTTAGAATCCCTCTTAAGTATGGAAAGACTTAGATCACTTATTCTCTTAAAGAAATCACCCACAATTGTATTGCCTCAAGCACGATCTCATTAATCTCCATCAATATTCCATGACTGTTACAACCTATTATAACATCATCAAAGGGATCGGGGATGAATTGTAGACCGTATAGGATCCTAATTGTTGCACATACAGTGCTCGAAAAAAAGGCTACAGCAAGAGAAAACAAAGAACGTTTATTCTAATTTCTCATGGGGCTCAACAATTCCTTCAACAACATTAGGAGCCAAATTCTTGCTATTAATCCCGTACCCTCCATCGCTAAAGCCTATGCTACTGTTCATCAAGAGGAGACCCAGTGCCATCTTCGTCTCCCACTCCTACCCATACCTGATAGCACTGCTATGGTTGTTACTTGATCTTCCCATTAGACCTCCAACAAAGCAAGAAATAGGGAAAATATGTGTAAAATTAGGGAAAAGATGTCACTTGATTGAGAGCTGCTATGAAATTATTAGCTACCCAGCCCACTGGAACACCTCCAAGCCCAAAGAGAAGGCCACCGCTGCCACCGCCTTATCCGTCTTAGCCAACACAACTTGTTAACCATCCCACTTGGGAGTATATAAAGTCAGAGGGGGGGGGGGTGAATGGACTCTTTTCGTATGTTTTGATTTTCTTTACAAAATAAAACTCTTGGCAAGATCGCAAGAAATTATATCACAATATATATAACTTAAATCAAGCACAAGACAAATAAAGAGAAGGGTAGGGAAAGATTAACACTGAGATATTTTCATGGTTCAGCACCAAGCCTACGTCCATGCCTTAGCACTAAGCCAAGAATTTCATAATCTACTAAGCAGGATCCTCCTTCACTGGTGGAGAGCCTTACAACTCGTGTTGACTTTTTGAGTTTGATCCATGTTTTGATGCTGACAAAGCACATGTATCTTATGTGTGCATTTAGTGTGTTAACAGGTTTACATGTCAACACGGACATAAGATGCAGGAGAAATGGAAGCAAATACAGAAGTTAAAGCCTACATAACATCTTGGCGTATTCCATGAAGAGAAGAGTAAAAAGAAGAAAAAGTTTATTCTTTATTGTAATTGCATTTAAATTTTTATTATTATTTGGTCTGTAATAATGCATGCATCCACATGATATGTTTGAATGCTTAGATGGCCATAAACTAACCTTAAGAGACCTTACCCTTCAAAGACAAACTTTTTTTTTTTTTTCTAAAAAGACTAAAATTATACAAAAGGTTTAAAAATAAATTAAGGTAAAAAATTAGGGCTTACAAAGACTTCGTTCAACTAAGGTCGACCGACGTTGGATTTTTGGGTTACTTTAATAGCCCCGGTTGACTGACCCATTTTGGTTATAAACACCTCGGTCGAGCAAACACACTATTGGCCAAAAAGTCAAATAGTTGACTGAAGCCTCAGGTGACCAAACCAAAAATGAATGTAGCTTTCACGGCCAACCAAACCCTGATCATTAACTTTTCCATTGTCTCCGAGCGTCTGAACTTATAGCTCAAAATCACCCCAGGCGACCGAATTGTGAGGTACGACAAATCGAAGTAGTGAACCAGGTGCCCGAACCTACGAAAGTTGAGTAATCGCCTTGACTTCAGCGAACCAGACTCACCCATAGTCACCCGAACCCAATATAGGTTGTTTCTATTCGAGCGACTGGCCCTAAGGACGAGGCGATCAAAACTCTCGGGTTGGGTTATTTTTTCAGCACTAATCACGTCTTAATTTTAATTAAACATTTTTTAAAATATCGAGCATGTCCCCTACGGTCATAATTTCCTAAAAAACTATAAATACGCCTTTATTTGCTTTGATTAGTAAGTTTGATTAATCTCAAAATCCACTCAAATTATTTTGTTAATCAAATTCCCCCAAACCATTTTTAATGCAAAAATCTTTTCTTTGGGGCAAAATATTTTAAACTCTCTCATTCTCTCTTTCAATCTTTCTTTTGAAAAATATTTTAGAAGAGAGTATTTTCTTTTGGGCATTTAGTTTGTATCCATAGCATATTTTCTCACTCAAGCTTTTTTTTTTTTGTTTTTAAAATCACTTGGAGAGTATACTTAGGGTTTCTCCTATATTTTCTTTGAAAAATATTCTTGTGGAGAAATTGTTTATGACATTGTGAATCTTTGCACAACTCATTGCAAAAATTTATTAAGCTCACTTGTGCTTATTGACAAAATTCTTTTTGAGCTAAAAACCCTAGATTTTCCTATATCTTTTATTGAAAAATATTTGTTTGAGAAAATCTTATTAGGGTTTATATCTTTATGTGCTTATCATATACATCTTTTTTTCAAAGATTGAAAATAATATTTTGAGTAAAACACCCTTAATTAGTTCGTGAGCATATTTCATATCCTTGGAGAGTACATTTTGAGTTTAAACGTGTACATCTTTGCTTGTATTTAGAAGCATTTTATTGTGTACAAAAATATTTTTCATGTATTGGTTGGGTTCATTTCGTAAATTGAATTAGGGAGTCTCAGCCCCGTAAGTTAGACCGGTTGGGTTCAGCTGCAGAAATTGAACTGGAGAGTCTCCGCCCCGTAAGGGAGACAAGTTGGGTTCAGCCTTGTATTAATTAAACTGGGGTTTATCTCACCCTGTAAGAAGGGGTTTTAACGATTTTTGCTCTACCCATTTAAGTGAGCAGGGTTAGTGTAATCCTTGGGGGGGATGCCCAAGGCGTGGGGACGTAGACTGGTTTGGCCGAACCTCGATAACAAATATCGTGTGTGTCTTTCTCTCTTTCCCTATCTCATTTAAATTATATTACTTTAGTTTCCGTATGTGTATGCTTGATTATTTACTGTTATAATTATTCACATGCACACATTTAATTTAAATGAGATATGTAGCACTCGTGTATGTTCGCATTAATTGGTAAATCATTTTTCATACACGCTTTAAATTAAAATGGGATATCATGTGATGCACATATGCAAATATTTAACTTACAGTGAATGCCATATTTTTTTTTAAGTATTTGCTTACTTGATTGATTGGCGGAATTGAATGCTTAGATAGACCCTAGGTTGTGCAATACCGTTGTCATCTGGTTTAACTCGGGAATAAATTTTTTATACCCAATTCACGCCCCTAGGGATCACACCATTTCCAACAACTTGAGAACAAATACCTACACTTGAGAACAAATTCCTACTACGCTCACCAAGAGCCTTCACCAAACGGTTCCCAAAGAATCTTCATAATAAGATGATTGATTACAACGAAAATGTGACAATTGGTTTTTGGCTACTGCATTTGAAGCACACTACCTAATTAAGAAATTAGAAAAACCATCACTAATAGTCTTGACCTTTCTCCCCGTCAACAAATGCATTATTAGTGACAATTTATAAGAACCGTCATTGGCTAATATAAGACTACTAGTGACGGTCTTTCTCTTCAAATATTCTACTTAAGGACATGCTCTTCTCATTGTACTTTATCTTCAACTCATCTAGATTCTCATTTGTGGTGTCAAGCACACTGCTAGGTTAGCCACAACATTATTTCTATCTTGTTTTACTAACTACACAATATCAATCAGCAACTGTTTTTATCTATCCATCCACTACTACAAAGATAGCCTCTTAGCCTACTAGCCTTGCTGAATTGTAATCATCTTCACGAGCAACCAACCCATGCATAGATATTTGAACCAAGCTGTTTCTTTCATGCATCCCATTCCTTTTTAGTGTGATTAGCAGCTTCAGAAGATTGATCTCTAAAACTTGATATATTACATTTAAAAACCAATCCAATCATTACAAAACTTCACCAGAGCTCCCCTAGTCTGTACTCGGTCATTCAAAAAGGTATGAACTTCAAGAGGTTTAAATTTAGAGAATCTTTTCAACCAATATTCACTATCAATGACAACTCTTCCATCTTTTTCATCCACTATGTTAAGAACAATCCCAGTCCATGGCCAAACATATATATATATATATATATATATATATATATATCATTCTGCTCTGGAGTTTGAGAGATATGGGTATTGGTTCAACATGGCGACGTGTTTGGTCCGACTCATCAGCTAGGTCAGTTTCTCGGCCAGTCAACAAATGCATGCATTAATTATTAGTGACATTTTGTAGTGGTGTCAGTCAGGTCACTGACTAGGTTAGCAGTCACAACATTATTTCTATCCTTTTTGATTCCTGGACAATATCAGCAACTATTTTTATCTATCCACTGCTACAAAGTCAGTCTTTAACTAACCGACCCTTCTGAATTATAATCATCTTCACAAGCAACCCACCTATACATATTTGAACCAAGCGCACTATTTCTTTTACATGCATATCCCATTCCTTTCTACTGTGATGAACAACTTCAAAAAATCTCTTAAACTCTATTACATTTAAAAAAATCAGTCTAATCATTGCAGAACTTCACCACAGATACAAGACTCATACAAGACTATTAGTGACAGTTCAGAAAAATCGTTTCTAATAATAGAATATTAGTGATAGTTTAGAAAAATCGTCGCTAATATTAGGATATTAGTAACTGTTCTTACAAATTGTCACTAATATTGTTAATCTTTTCCCCAGTCAACAAACGCATTATTAGTGATGGATCTACAAACCTTTTCTAATATCAGACTATTAGTCACGATTATGAGAACCATTACTAATAGTAGAGTCATTAGTGACGATTTCTCAAAACCATCACTAATATTGTTGACCTTTTCCCAGTCAACATATGCATTATTAGTAACGGTTCTATAAACCGTTACTAATACAAGACTATTAGTGATGATTTTTTTATACAGTTACTAATAATGCACTATTAGTGACGGTCTATGAACCATCACTAATAAGGGTACATTACTGACGATTTCAAAACGTCACTAATACCTCAAAAACGTAGCTAATATTTTCTCGAGATAATTTGAACGTGAAAAGTGGTTTCCCACAATAGCTTGAGTGGGAAAGTTGATTTTTAGTGACGAAAGTATTAGTGACGGTTTCAAAATATCAAAATGATGCTAAATAATATTATGACTTTCCTATCTACAATCCAATAATCAACAATATTGAAGTAATTTCCCAATCTAGTTTAGAAGAGGATGATGAAGACTAATCCGTACAAGAAGACAAACAGGCTAAGCTTAAAAGCCAAAAAAAAGAAGAAGAGGATTTATCAAAAAAGAAGGATCTCCAAGAAAATTATTCATTTGGCGAACATCTACTTTAAGAAAATGAAGACAACTGTTTTGGAATCAAGTAGCAAGGCGCGTGTGGAGAAGGCAGTTAGTAAATGACCCATGTATAATACCCTAGGAAGATATTGTTTTATCATCTCTAATGGCAAGTGTATGTGTTAGTAGTAGTTATGATCCAATGAGTCAAACAAGGATAACAATAGTAAGTAATGAATCTTTATTGGATGATAAAGAACTCTCAAATTGGGAATTACCAGTTTGTGACAAAAATACTATTTACAAAAAATGCAGAATTCTTGATTTTAAGTTAATTATAGGACAAAAAATGAAAGAAATAAATGTTAGATTTGTAGACAAATCTTACGGTAAGAATTTACTTTCAAAAAGTCTTTAAGAAATTATGTCAAATTAGGATACAATGATTGATACCTTTGACAAAAGTAGGATTGAACAATGCTTTGCTAATTTATTTTAGTGACGTTAGAATCCCAGATTATGCAAAATCAATCACAAGAATGACAGAAACCTTCTTAACAAATGAACTAGTATGTTTCAAATGTTATCCAAGTTTCATAGTTCGACTCAATGTTGATGACCATAAGAAAAGTGTCTATTGATAGATACCCAAACTTACAATTACAAATTCCTTTAATGATATGATAATTTTGGAACAAAATGTCTCTTTTTTTGAATGGTTTAGAGAAAGAGATACAAAATACAAGAATTATTTAAAACTCTAAATTGTCTCCCTTCAAATAGAGAGGAGGGAAGGACTATGGAGTGTCTTCATTGTCAAGGAGTAATAATGAAAATTCTTTTTCCTAGGTATTCTAATGGTAATGAAAATACTCCTTTACTTTTGCTTCTTGTTTTTTGACTTTTGTTATTAAGTTTGCCTTTTTTGTGCCAAGAGAGAAAAAGTGAAGTAATTACAGACCCAACACAACAACAAATCCAAGTTTTGGTAAGACAGAAAGAAAGCTTAGGCAGATTTTATTAGAATGTACTCGTTATTGGTAATGTCATGGCAACATAGATACGTCCTTCTCAATTCTAATTAAAAGGAAAGATTTGCTAGCTCATCAAGAGTCTTGAAACTGTAACTTCGGTACAGGGCGTAATTACAGTGGTTCCCCAGATATCCACCTTTTGAACATGGCAAAGCATTCCTTTGGTTTATACTCTGCAGGTGTGTGGCCTGCTCCCTGCACAACACAAATAACTAATTAAAATTCCCCTCATCTCGCTTCTGCAGATCCATAATTAGGGAATAGCACTCTTGCCTTGACAGTTGCAAAAGTCAAACCATTTGAGTATTCTCTCGAGTATCTGCATAAAGAGGAGACAGAAGTTGAGTAATCATCTTATATTTAGAAATCCAAGCACACCCAACACAAAGCCTTTAACATTGATATCTCTTTTCGGTCATAACCCTACCCTGCAACTTGACTATCAACCAACCACGGCCGCCAGTCATCAACGATGGAGAACTTAAGGGATCTAATCCATGATTGGGTTGCTGAGTATGGAACTAGCAAGTCATGATCACCACTGCAGCATACGTAAAAGAATCCACTGTTAGGCAGTGTGGCTTGGAATGAAAGGATTTACGAATCACATCATTTACAGTTTTCGTTTCTGGTTAAATCTGGTTCTTGGTGTGAGAAGAAAGAGTTAACTAGACTTACAATTCTTTGGGGTTCTCCTTTGGATCATGCCTTCTTTCGTTTTTTTTTTTTTGTTGTTTATTCACTTGCTGCTTCGCTCGGTTTTCTTGCTTCAATCATCGGTTATATATATATATATACACCCAGGTTCTTTTGGTTTATATATATTGTATCTTTGGGTGTCTTGGTGGATATTAAGCACTCATATTTTGATCCGAACTTCGGGACTTCTGCCGTGATTTGAACCTCTGGGTGACTTGCATCTTTGACTTCCTTTTGTCGTGTTAAGTTTCTTATGTATTTCTTGGCGTCTTTTGGACAGTGGGAAGATGCTTTACTACAGTTAAACCCGTGGCCAAAGTATACGTAATGTTTATAGGAGGCCATACCAGAAGGGCAAAAATATGAAGTTTCTTCATAAAAGTAGAGCTGAACAAATTGCTGACACCACAAAAGTTCACAAGAAGAGAACTTCTATAGAAATTGCAAAAATAAATAGAATTATAAGAAAAAGGAAATGGCTCCGTGTAAAATAATACTGCTTGATGCTCTGGGCTCTTTCATAAGTTCAGGGCCTTGGGCCAACTAAACATTAACATTATGTTTGAACGAATTTGTATAAACTATATACTTTGCAAGTAAGAAAGAATTGGATAAAAATGGGAGCAAATGTGTCAATTGATTTCTTTATATTCTCAGACCATTTCACTTTTTAAACAATCGCCAACCAATTCCATACCACAAACCAAATGTGATGTGAGTTTGAATCAAGCTCAAACTTGAATGTGTGCGTGTGCATGTGTGTGTTTGGGTGTTGGGTGTGGACTAAAAATTTTTGTTCGCCATTTAGAAATGTAGCAAAAAGCTTTTCAAATGGCCACAATGATTTGTTTTTTGAACAAATATAAATCTCTCAAAAGCTTAGGGTAGCCAAAAGGATTTTCATCAAATGAGTATGCCCCTCTTTATCAGACAAGCATCTGTCATCCCTTATTCTATAATTGGTTTCACATCAATAAGAATCCAATTTGTTGATTAATAAAGAAGAAAGTCTTGTATGCTCTTCTCAAATGGTTGATATTTTGGGCAACTTTACAGGTTAAAGCATCTAACAAAAGTAAAGCGTAGAGAGGTTTGAAGCTAAAACCTGTATATAAGAGCTCGATAACTTCCGGTGGCCAGAATATTTTGATGATATGCAGTAGAATTCCAAACCTCATGGACATAGCCTATGCCTTTGTTGCACCTGTCCCATATCCTTACAGTTCCCTGATTTTCATGGCAAATGTGATCATTATTTTGTTGAGCTAATCATATTTACTAGGCAACATTACTCCCACCTTAACACGAAGTGCCTCCTGGACCCCAACATCATTTGCCCAAATGTTGCAAAGAAGGTCGACGTAATTCTGCAGCAAGTTTCAGTTAGTAGAGCAAAAGTTTTAATATTTCAATTTAAGGGTCTATTTGGTGGTGAAAAATAATTTTCATTTTTTGTTCCAACTTTTAAAGAATTACAAAAATGTCACATTGTTTTCTGAAGTTTTCAATTTATGCATAAGAAGCCTTGAAACATTATTGATTATTAAATTTGCAATGTAAATGTTAGAAAAAAACAGAACAATATAGCATGTAATTCTTTGACAAATCATAAAATGGGAGGTAAAAAATTATTTTCCACAAATAAATATTGCCCAAAAGAGGGGTAAATATAAGTGCATAAGCATGTATGTGCGCAAATAGAGGGGTCGATAGGGAGAGGGGTTTACTCTACACTCGACTTTAGGAAGTGGAGGTTGAGAAAGAAGGAACTCTTCATAGCTCTCTTGGAGGAATCGACCTTCATTTACCATCTCATGTCGCAGCTTAAAAATGTTGACACATTCAGGCGCCAAGATATTATGGGCATTTAGTTGTTTAGTACACTAAAACAAAGTAACGACCACTTTTATCATCAATTCCAGCAAGAATTCACAAATTGTAGCAGTAAAAAAGAATTATATATATATTATTATTGGGTCCAAGTCTCACCTTTGTGATAGCTTGAAGATCCTTTACACACTCTGAATTTCGCACATCTACATTCACATAATCTCCATTGCAACTTCTTTTGGTTGACTGAGAAATGGACAACATAGGTAGTTTTTCAAGCATCGATTGCACAGAATAAGATAATATGTAATGAAAACAAACATAATATACTCATAGCCTATTTGGTTGGAAAGAAGTAGAGAAAAGAAAGAAGAAATTTATAGGAGAGAAGAGAAAAAAATAAAAAAAGAAGTAACAGAAACTTACAGGAGAGAAAAGGAGAAAAGCTAAGACACTAGTTTCTCCTCTCTTTAATAAGAAAGGGAGTGGAAAGAAACATTAAAGAAAAAGAAAGGAAAACCAAAGTCGATATTTATTTATAAAAATGTCGCCAACACTAAATTGTCTAATAGCTTCTATCCATCTCTCAATTTGAAAGAGAAAAAAAGTAGTTCATTAACTTATGCCATATGCACTATAAGATACATCTAAAAGATGCCTAATTACCTCATAGAGCTCATCAGAAATAAGTCCCATGTTATGTGCGTACAGTACCCTTGAATTTTCGTCCAGCTGCAAATCTGTGACGGGGTTCCCAAGCAAATAGCCCTAGACCAAATTCATGAAACATCACAGCTGAAAAGAATATAAGACTCCAAAAGAGAAATATCAGAATAAGAGATATATAGAATGTACTTTAAGATTGATAAGCGGTTCATGACCCGCTTCATTGCCTGCAGCATCACATATAGGAAACCATAAGTTGGTCATAAATAATGGGGAGAAAAAAATGCTACTGCTACAATCTAAGAAAGTCGAGTTCCACTGACCATCTAATATTTGTTGGACAACGATTGGAACAATTAAACCACTGAATGAGCCTCCGGCGATGTAGAGTGGATTTGCGAGGAATTGTGGGTGTTGGATCAACCACTGTTGAACAAGCGAAAAGAAAATGTGCATAATTAAATGAAAACATATCAAGTAGTAGTAGGATGCTACAAGGACTTGGATAATATTGCCTATGTTGCTTCTTGCTTGTTCATCCAGGCCTTCTTCCTTGATAATAATACCTTTACCTCTTAAAAATGTTGCCTATGCCGCTCTTGTCTAGGCTCCATTAATATTTAATAGCACACAACAAAGAATGGAATAGTAGACCAAAAAAGGACAAAGAGAACGGGAAATGTACTAATAGCCTGCTTAGTTATAGAAAAAGTTCTGGTTTCTATTTTCAGTTTCCCAACATTAGAGAAAACATGGAAAACAATAAAATGATGTTCTAGGAACAACTAGACGTTGATCATATTTTTCATTTACATTTTTAGTTTTTAAAAGAACTACAAAAATTCCCCCTTCCCTTGGCAGTTTTCCAACGTTTCTTCAGAAAACATGGAAAACCATTAAATGGTCCTCAATATTCCTGTACAAATAGTGGAAAGTTGAAAATCAAGATAGAATTTTAGTAATTCTTTGAAATTTTGAAAATGAAAAATACAAAACTTTTGCATCAAATTAAAATTAATACAGTCCTTAGGATCCCCTTGATATTTAGTGTCATGGAAAAGCCTTTGTATTCCACCGTCCATCCATTCGATCTGTTTAAATCATATTTTAGCTGTTGTTTGAATAACTAGACCTAAAATCATATCAACAAATGTGTGAATATAATGAATAAAATTTTCTTCAAATGCTCTCGCACCTTTCTCAAAAAATTGTAACTATGATCAACCATGCTTTTGTCTCCAGGCTTGAAACCTTCCAAGTTCCTCGAGTATGAGAATCCGGTCCCCACGGGTGCATCTAAAAATATTACACTTGAAACCTGCAAATGCATCATTTTTTACATAAGATAATACTGGAATAAGACAAATGACGAAGAAAAGAGAACCATTTCCAAGTCAGCTGACCTCAAAGATTATTAATTTAATTATATAACACTGGATTATATGTTAAGTACTAATTAAGCATGGGATGCACCTTTGACCATGAGTGTGGATTCAAGACCCATGTCGGTAAGCTACCATTGTAATCCACAATGTTAAAGCGGACAGGACCTGCAAAAAACCAAAACGTTATAAAAAAGGCAAGGGGTGTACTCATTTAATCATCCATGACAAAAAGTGTTTAATAGGTATAGTTTTCTTATACTATGGTTTCCTACCTTTGGAGTTGTTTTCTTTCTTGGTTTACTCAATTTTTGATAAATAAGGGGAGTTGAGTCTTCTTGTTTGGTTTTTGGGATGCTATTGTTGGGAGCTCTATGCATTTCTTTGCATGGATCGACGGTTTTTTTTTTAATAATCAGGGACTGCAGTCACCATTGTGCCACTTTGGACGCTATGGTGTGGCACCAACCCTAGAGGGGGGTGAAAGTAGCCCATCCATTAAAGCACTTCGGGTAATTGACCAACATAATGCCTTAAGGGAGAATCGAAAGCAATAATTGAAATGACATGGCATGGAGAAGACATTTTTTTCAAGCTATTTTGGGAATGGTATGAACAATAGTGTGGAATTAAAAACAATAATGGAAGGAAGTCGTTTGTGCAAATGACTTCATTATTTTAATATCATTATTAAAAGTGACTCACGAATTGTTGTTGATTGATTTTGGAAAGGTAAATGTACCTTGTGGTATTTTTGGGAGGAACTTGTGGCGGAGTTAGAAGGAGTGAACTTCATGGTAATCCATCAATATAGGGAAGGTAATAGTGCGACTGATTTTCTCGTTAAAGAATGAGAAATGAGAAATAATGTCTTCAACGAAGAACAACATTTTTTACCACGTTTTCTGAAAGGTATACTTCGGATGGATAAGTTGGGTCTCACTTTTTTTCATCGTTAGTTCAACTCTTGAGTTTTTCTAGGTCCGTTAAGACTTGTTTCTTAGGTAGCATTGTTTGGATTTGTTGTATTGGTTTTTTTTTCCAACTAAAGTAGGGCGGCACCTTCAATTATTTATTGATATACACTCACTTTTGGTGGAGGAATACCGTGGTTACAAGACAAGTATTGGGAGATTATCAACAAAAAAAGACATTAAAGGCCTCTAAAAAACAACACCAACAACCAACCAAAACAGGACTACAAATCGAAACAAAACTAAATAAGAAACAAATCTAAACAGACCTAGGAAAAAACAAACATAATATGGTTGGTTGCTAGTGTTATTTTTGGGAAGGGTTTTAATTCATTATCTATATTAATCTCCATTTTGCTTATCTTGTAACCACGGTTTTCGTCCACCAAAAGTGATGACGTATCAGTAAATAAATGGAGATGCCGCCCTTCTTTAGTAAAAAAAAAAAAAAAAAGAGAATCAAACCTGATACTTTGGATTCACCAAAGTTACAAGTCGCCCTCATCACTTGAGTTGACCCGATTGAGCTTTGCATGGATCGATGTTGTTTCTTTAAGAAGGTGATTTTGTTGAATACATGGATCAGCTTTGTGTAAGTAGCGGTTGAAATTTTTTTTTTTGAGATATATAATTGTTTATACAAAAGTTTAATGACAACATTTTCTTTAGTTTTTACATTCGAATTTAAGAAAATTTATGCCTGTTTTAAATGAATATGTTAAGTTTTTAATAACTTGTTTCTTTATTCTTAAATCCATGCTAAGATAGAAAATAAACTAAAGGACCCTCCTATTTTGTTAGGCAAAATTATATACCACTTTGCTTCTTTTTTGTGACGTCTTTTAGAATTACAATAAAAACTGGTTAATAAAATTTAATTCATACATACATACATACATATATATATATATATAGCAACAATTTTGTGAAATAATTATTCATGAAGAGAGAAATGAAATAATAAACTGTAAAAAATAAATTTTGAGTGAGAAGACCAAAGAAGGCTCCAAAAGATAATTTAAATAGTGTTACTCATATACATACATTTGCACTAGCTAATTTAATATCTTATTACATTTTTTTTTAATTTTTTCACTTATTATGTTTGTAAAATTATTAACAATATTCTACAGAACATTATTCAATCAATTTTTAAATGCATTGATAATTATTACTTTCATGCCAAAAAATCATTGAATTTTCTAAAACTCTTAATATTTCTCCAAAACAATGATTAATTAATAATTATGTATTTCCCAATAAGTTGATATTGTTTTTAATTCCTCAATTGATTGAATTATAATATCATGGTCTAACGTTTAACTTTCAATTTTAGCCCCTCGCATCTTTAAGTTTTTGATAAACTTATCTTTTTTGTACATAACTATTTTTTTTTATATTTAAAAAAAATTAAAAAATGTGATTACAAATAGTAGGAAGAAAAATTTAGACATAAAATTATTGATGAAATATATAAATTATAAGTTTTGGAACAAACCATTTTCAAAAAAATGTTAATTAGTTCTTGAGAACCATTATGTCATAAAGTATTATTCGTTATGGGACTATGTATGTACTAAAAAATTAATAAATGATTAGAAATAAAAAAAAATTAATGGGCGACTTGTGACTTTGGTGACCCCAGGTTCAAGGGTTTGATTCATTCTTAAGTGTTTAGCCCGGTAAATTACCATGAGTGTGTCAATGAGCAGGCGGCTTTCACTCCCTCGGGTTTGGTGCCACAACAGTGTCGAAAGTTGCGCGATGGTGACTGGGGTCCCCAAGTTATCAAAAAAAAAAAAAGTTTAATAAATAATTTGCGAAGAGACAAAGAAAGGACCTCACGATGACCGAATGACGCAACATTACTGTACTAATTGTAGGCATGTTGCATTTTACATAGACATGTGCATGTTATATAGATATATAACATGCCTAACATAATATGAAAAGTTATAGCAAATTCAGATAAATAGATCTGTCTCAAAGGGGGGTAGGGGACTACAACTTGTTGGATCAATGACAGCCACAAACCAACCTAAATTCTCTCCTTATCTAAGTGCTATAAAAGGATGACTTTGTACACATGTGAATTACCAAATAAACACACATTAATAAATAATAAGGTCGTATTAGGAAGATTCTGTACCAAATCTAATGGTACAGGTTGAATAGAACTCTTTTGATATGATGATCACCGAGGCTAGAGCAACAGGGTTGTGGAAGATTCTGTAGGAGCTAGTCACCCACTTCAAAAAAAAATTTCCTCTTGTGCTTGAGCTTTGAGAGAAGAATGCAGATCATATTCCTTCAGAGATTCAGGCAAACCCACCTTAAGTTGAACAGGTGTAATGAAGAGTTCTAGATTGAGTATCTGTACAATAGATGGTTTTCCATTTCATTGTCTTTCTTGCGCGCAAAGATGACACATGGGAGCAATTATCCAACCATTTTTTTTTTTCCAATCATCTTGAGTCAATATTTTGAACTTAGCCAAAGGAAAAAGAAAAATTCTGTAGGTGTTGTCCGGCTCCAAAAGGATCTGTGATGAATTTCATTTTGTTTTTGTTGGCCATATTTCTATAATACAAGGTAGGAATAGAAAGAGCTGATAGTGAAGACATAGCCGGCTGTCATAGGCCAAACATAGAGATCCTTCGAGGATATGAATGGTTAGAATGAGTAGATAATGCTCAAGAGAGTTGTGATGGAGGATTGGGTCGACCCTTTTGGGTCTCTGTGGTTAACAGTATATTCCAATAGACGCTGCCTTCAGCTACTGAGAATATCTGATTAATTTGCCACTGCATTTTTTTGATAAAAACAAATTAAAGAGATTGGAAAATAACATTTCTAGAGGCACCTGGCTGGCCTATCTATCAAACCAAAAGGAAGTATTAACACCATTCCCCTATGCAGATTCTTGCAAGCTCCCAAAATGAATGATTTGCCTTTAGGATTCCTTTCCATAAACCCCATCCGTGATTGAAATTACACAATTGAGGCTTCAGCAGTTTGCATTGTGCCATATTTGAAGCATATAATAGATCTCCAAAGGTTGTCCTTTTCTTGGAAAAATCTCCAACACCATTTGCTAAAGAGTTCCTTTGTAGTTTTGATATTTTTAATTCTTAAGACACCTTGACCAATAGGGGCTAGAGATTTTCCCATTTTACTAGGGAGTATTTGAAACATTCAAAACCGACCCTCCAACGAAAGTTGCATTGAAGCTCTTCCATTTTCTAAGCAATTGAAGCAAGGGGTAGGATTTTTTTTATTTTTTTTAACAGAACCTCAAATTTGTTGATAGTCATCGCTTACGGCGGAGGAAAACCGTGATAACAAAAAGGTACATATAAACTATAAAAACTAACCCAGGCATCAAAACCAATGAAAAATACCAATACAATAATCCAAATAAACCAATCTAAACAAGCCTATATGGAATCAACGCCAAACAAAAAAAACATAAACAAAAACAAGAGGAAAACCAAATGATGTCAATTAAAGGCAAAGACTTGGAATACTTAGCTTATCCATACGAATGAGACCTCTCATTTTACTCTGCAGCACATCACTTGCAAAATATCTCCTCGTATTACCTTCATCGCTTTAACGAGTCAAGAAATACGCCACTTGATTACCTTTTCTAAATTTGTGCTTTATAGAGAAATAAAGACCTTGTAACTCCTCCTCTAATAATTCCCAAAAGTCGCTTAAGTATTAGGAGGAACAAATTCCAGAAGTAAGCCATCCCATCACCAATTTCGAGTCGCTTTCACTACAAATATTCTGATATCCCAACTCTTTACAAAACCGAACACCACTAGTAAGAGCCCGCAACTCCACTCCATTGTTAGTACCTGATTCAAATATTTTAGAGAAAGCGACCTTAGTGTTACCAGATGAGTCACGGATGATAAATTGGGAAGTTGGATATCTACGTTTAGTAAGAGTTGACCTTCCCCTAGTAAAAAGAAAATGTGCCTTCCATGGTGCAAGTTTCTTATCTATTCTTTCAAACATAAAATCCCAAATATTTTTAGCTCCATATTTTGCTGCAAAGGGCAGGCCTAAATATGTGTTAGGAAGCTGACCAATTTTGCAATTGGAAATTTTAATGGCTTCCAATTCTTTGTGCTCCATCTCTATAAATGGAACAGACAGATTTTAAAGAGATTATTTTTTAGACTTGACACTACTTCTAAGCACAAAATAAAAAATCTCAGCCTTGGTAGCTCTTGGATGGAATCTCTATAGAATATGATGGTGTTCATTTGTAGATAACACGTGCAAGATATTTGGCCTTCCCATGTTTACAATAGATACTCCTGTAAAGACTTTGAGAGCATTAGCTTTCCTTGGCAATTGACTGAGAACCTCCATGACAATTAACGCAAAGAGAAATAGGGAGAGGGGATCCCCGTCTCAATCCTCTTGAACTATATGTTGAAATGGCCTATAGGATCCCCATTGATAAGGATTGTGAATGTACATGAAATGATGCAAAAAATGCCCATTTCCTTGATATTAATGTTCATTATATTATGCAAGAATCCCTAATTCATCATGTCCTCGACCTTTATTCCCATTTAAATGTTTTGATCGCAACCAATACTTCATGTTCTTCAAAGGGCGCCTCCAATTCTAGCTTTTCAAGGATTGAAAGATATTTGAAATCATACTCTTCCATTGATGGCCTCCAACGCTCTGAGTGGAAACCTTTGAAAAACTTTAGGAACTTCATTCAAATTATGTAGTAGAGCAAACTATTGATTGTCAAGGATGGAAGGTATGTGGTTCTTCTTCATGTGTATTGAAGCCATTTTGTGAAAAACTTTGGGTGTTCTTGTCACTCTCCTTTATCTAAATTTCTTTTGATCTTAGCCTCCAAGCTAAAGCTAGCACTTTCTTCCAAATTGTTAATTGATGCGAATGTGCAGCTGAAACCATAATCAATTTGAATCCTGGAACAAGTACTGCAAACACTCAATGACAAGCAATCACTCACAAAGTGAATGAACGAAAGCAATAATCAAATTCATAAGATTTACGTGGTTCAGCAATGTGCCTAGGTCCTCGGAAGCATCAATTGAATTTTCACTATAACAATGTCAAGATTACATCAAGGGTTACAAAATAATGTATATAAATGAACCCTTATATGTATAGAAGTCTTGGAACCTATCTAAATCACTCATGTAGCAATCCCTGGAGGAAAATTCTCCAAACCCCCCATTTATTGATCACCAAATTCAAAAAATTGTAACCTGCACCGAACGAAACTGTAGACGGTTTCAGCCAAACCATCGACATTTTTTATGTCGAGAGCTGAATCCAGCAGATTGAACTGAAATCATCGACAGTTACTAAAACCAGCTTCCTTGTTCTCAACTTCACGATGCTTTTCCGGTGCATGCATTCCACTCAATATGAGCCACATCCTAAATAATATCCACCTTGGTGGATATTCACCACTTAGGAGAAATCCGAATGCATACCCGCTGCTCCATCATAAACGATAGATTAGGACAATCTCTCGTCTAGCACCTGGAGATGTTGATCAAGTCCAAGCAATGCTTGAACTTGTTCGTTGTGACAAGCTTTGTCAATATTTCAGCTGCATTGTCAGATGTGTGAACCTTCTCAATTAAAAGTTCACTTGAAGCAATCAGTTCACTGATCCTGTGAACCCACACATAAATGTGTTTTTCCTCACATGATACACCTAATTCTTTGCCATGTAAATGGCACTCTAACTATCACACTGCAGCAAAACTCCACCTTGCTAGACACTCAGCTGTTTGACCAATCCCGTAAGCCACAAGGCTTCCTTGGCAGCCTTAGCCATTGCCATGTACTCCGTCTCAGTAGTAAATAAGGCAATAAGAGACTGCACCATAGACCTCCAACAAATAGGTCCTCCCACAAGGATAAATACGTACCCTATGGTAGACCTCCTGTTATCTAAGTCTCCTGCGTAATCGGCATTCACGTACCCTACCACTGATGGATCACTCTATTGTCTACTGAACATGATTCCATATCCGGTTGTACCCCTAAAGTACCTGAAAATCCGCTTGACTGCATCCCAATACTATTGACCAGGATTCAAAAAGAACTTGCTCACTATGTTGACATCATGTGCCAAGTCCGGCCTTGTACACACCATAGCATACATCAGACACCCCACTATACTAGCATAAGGGAACTTTGGCATATCGTGAACCTCATCATCCGTCTTTGGGCATTGGGTGGCAGACAACCTGAAATGACTCGCCAACAGTGTGCTCACCGATTTAGAATTAGCCATCCTAAACCTCTCCAACACCTTCTCCACATAGCTATCCTGAGATAGCCATAGTCTCCCTGTAGCTTTGTCCCTGCAAATCTCCATGCCAAGAATCCTCTTAGCTGCACCCACGTCTTTCATGTCAAACTATTTTCCCAATAGAGTCTTTAACTAATTTACCTCGGTCATATGCGTAGCAGCAATTAGCATGTAGTCGACATAAAGCAGTAGAAATATGAGAGAACCATCCTCAAGACTTCTCACATAGACGCAGTAATCGTTCTCGCACCTCCTATAGCCAATACGAATCATATAGGCGTCAAACCTTTTGCACTACTGCCTCAAAGAATGCTTCAACCCATAAAGTGACTTCTTTAGTTTACAAACTAAGTGCTCTTGTCTAGGTTGGAAAAACCCTTTTTATTGTGTCATGTAAATCAGCTCCTCCAAATCACCATGGAGAAATGTCGTCTTTATGTCCATCTACTTTAGATGCATGCCGTATTGGGCCACCAGTCCCAACACTACTTTGATAGAAGTGTGCCTAACCACAGGAGAGAAGGTTTCATCATAATCAACTGCCTTCCTCTACAAGTATCCTTTAGCTACCAAGCAAGCCTTGTACTTACCTATTTCCTTTTCTAAAACTACTTATTTCTTCCTATATACCCACTTACATCCAATCGCCCGCTTCTGAGCTGGAAGCTCCACCAAGTCCCACGTTTGGTTCTTATGCAATGATTTCATCTCCTCCACCATAGAGCCTATCAAACTACCCTTCTCCTTGTCGTGCACTGCCTCTTAAAAGGTAATAGGATCCTCGTTGCTAGTGATAAGCGCATAAGACTCTAAATCATCAAAACCATACCTAGGGGGTGGCATGATGATGTGTCTGGGTCTGTCTACAGTTATACTATGACACGGATGCTGGTCATTCGAGCTAGAAATCCCTATGTTCTAAACATCACCATCTCCACCATGAGTTTCTAGCTCCACTTGCACCGCCAACGAATCTCTCGAGCTAGAACTCCCTGCATTTGTGCCCTGAATCTCTAACTCCACCTAAACCACATGCATGTTGCTGTGATTTTATGGCACCTATTTCTCTTCTTCTTCTTAAGCATGCCATAACATGAATTTCTCATCGAAAATCACATCTCTACAAATCACTACTTTGTTAGCCACTGGATCCCACAACTTGAACCCTTTCACGCCTTTCTGATATTCCAGAAAGATGCACCATCTAATTTTTGCCTCAAGATTTGATCTCTCCTCACCAAGAATGTGCGCATAGGCTAGAAACCCAAATACTCTCAATCCAGAGTAGTTTACGTCGTTACCTATCTATACCTCCTCGGCAACTTTCTCATCTAGCGATGCCCTTGGTGATCTATTTACCAAGAAATAAGTCATACTAACCGCTTCGGCTTAGAAGTTCATAGCGAGCTCAGCATTCAACCTTAGGCACAAAACCTTTTCAGTTATGGTTTAGTTTATCCTTTCCACCACACCATTTTATTGTGGTGTCCGGTGTACTATAAAATGTCTTCTTATGCCGTGCTACTTATAGAATTCTCTGAAACTCGAGTTCGTGTACTGAATTTCATTGTCTGTCTCGAGGAACTTAATCTTTCTCCTAGTCTAGTTTTCCACCTCAACTTTCCACAGTTTAAACTTGGCAAATGTCTCTGACTTGTGCCACATGAAGTACACCCATACCTTCCGTGAGTAATCGTCGATGAAACTCACGAAATACACATGTTCCCCTCATGACATCACTCTCACCAGCCCCTAAATGTTTGAATGAATGTAGTCTAGTATTCCTTCCATCTTGTGCATGGTTGTCATGAACTGAACCTTATTCTGCTTTCCAAGCACATAGAACTTGTAGAAATCCAGCTTCAAAATATTTCTCTTGCAAAGTTCCTTTATTCCATGCTCACCCATAAGCCCTAAATGCATATGCCACAAAACGTACTATCAAACTCAGACTCTACGGCTGCAACTCCACCTACAATCGTAGTACCCAGCAGTGTGTATATATATTCTCCTGTACTCTCTTCCCCTTCATCACGATCAGAACGCCCTTGCTCACCTTCATTACCCCACCTTTATATTTGTAACTAACCCGTTACAATCTAAGGTGCCACACAAAACTAGTTTCTTCCTCAACTCCGGTATGTGCCTAACATCACATAACGTCCTCACCACACCATCATACATCTTGATTATGATATTCCCCATCCTGACAACTTTGCATGCAACATCGCTTCCCATTAGAACGGAACCAGAACTTACCAATCTGTACGTAGTGAACCAGTCTTTTTTGGGCATCATATGATAAGAACACGTTGAGTCCAAGATTCAAAAATCTACGAACTCATCCGACCCAGATGAAACTTAAAGCATATCACCATCACCGCTCCCAAAGTCTCCTTCTTTTACTACATATGCTGTGTTTGATGACCCTTCTTTGTTTTCAACATTCCCCTTCTTCCTCTTAGGAAAATCGAGTTTTATATGCCCTTTTTCCTGCACTTAAAACACCACTCGTCTTTCCTTTTCCTGAAATTGGATTGAGCCTGATTATTGCTCGATACACCTTGGAACTTCCTTCTTCCACGATCCTAATTACCCTTCGCCACAAGCCCTTCACCTTGTGAATGCTCATCGCTGGCCTTTTTCCTCTAATGGAACCCTAACAATGCCCTCGTGATGTCCTCCAACTCTATGGTTTCTTTCCCCCATGTCAGAGTCGTGTAACTAGATTCTCGTACGTAGGAGACGTAGGTAGGGAATTGAGCAGCATCAACACTTTGTTTTCTTCCTCAAGCTTCTCATAAACTTGCTTCAGATCACTAATGATATGGTTGAATGTGTTGATGTGCCGAGTCAGCTGGTTCGAACCCGAAGCCATTGTAAGCCAATATAGTTTTTGCTTGAGATACAACTTGTTCTTCAATGACTTGGACATGAACCGAATTTCCAATTTCATCCACATCGCTCTTGGCGATTCCTCATCCATGATGTGGTGCATCAAGTCGTCAACTAGACAATGCCTAATAGTGGATACAACTGTCACTTCCAACTCCTTCCAACTAGTGTCATCCATGCTTTTCGGATTCTTTCCGTATAGTGCCTTCAGCATACCTTGCTGCACTAGCAAGTCCTTAACCCTCATCTTCCAAAGTCCGAAATTTCCTGTTCCATCGAACTTATTAACATTGAACTTCGCTGAAAAGATATCCCAGCCATTGCAACCAATAGTTTTTATACCAATTGTTGATGCGAATGCGCAATGAAAACCACACACAATTCGAATCCCGGAACAATATATGCAAACACTCAATGATGAACAATACGAAATCAAGCAATCACTCACAAAGAAAATGAACGAAAGTAATAATCAAAGACATAAGATTTACATAGTTCGGTAATGTGCCTATGTCCATAGGAGCAATGACTGAATTTTCACTATCACAATGTCAAGCTTACATCAAGGGTTTCAAAATAATACATATAAATGAACCCTTATACATAAAGAAGTCTTAGTACCTATCTAAATCACTCGTATAGCAATTGCCAGAGGAAAATCCTCCAAATCCCCCAATCTACTGATCACAAAATTAAAAAAAATGTAACTTGCACCGAACGAAACCATCGACAATTACAACCAAACCGTCAACAATTTTATGCTGAGAGTTGAATCTTACAGAATGAACTGAAATCGTCAACAGTTATAGGGAAACCGTTAACTGTTGCTACAACCAGCTTCCTTGTTCTTCACTCACGATGCTTTCCCGGTACATGCATTCCACTCAAAATGAGCCACATCCCCAACACAAATCTATAAGATTGAGGAGATTTCTCCTTACCTCTTCTCTTTTTCTTTAATCTTATATGATAGAGGTGCTAATGCTCCCATACTATTCCAGTCATCGATCAATAACTGCTCAGTTTCTTCTTTTGCTTAAAGGACTCGTGTGTGTATAATATTGATATCTAGAGAGAATTTAACATGATGTTTAACACTTAGTTCTAATTAATATCAAATATTCTAGCACTTGAATATTAAAAAATTATTTTAAAATTATTTTCTATAGTATATTTGAAAATACCTTCTGTAATTTATTACTAGCATATTGCATTATGCTATCTATAACTATACAAAAATATTAACTACTTTATTTTTTGTTAAAAAAAATGATATATATATATATATATATATATAATTTATTGGATTAATATCCACATAAAATTGGAAGCTTAACCCCTATTCCTCTACAAGGACACCCCCACCACCCAAAATTGAATTAATAATGCCCTCCTAATTGCCTCACCCTAGCTCTGCCAAGTATTTGATTGTTATCTCACATCATTTGTGATTGTCAACAACATTATTGCCAATTATGCATGTGGATATGCATAACATTGGTTAGACATACTTGTCATAGCAACCAATGAATAAGCCCAAAAATTTATGTAAAATAATGGAATCAATTAATTAGCATAGTTTAAATTGGGGGGAGAGAATTGTAGGCATTTCTTATGATATACTTATGAAATGAAATGAAATGGGATAAAAAAAAAAAAATTAAATGTAATGTATGATAAAATTAAGTGAAAATTTTATTTCATCCCTTCCAATTCTAAGGATTCTCTCCTTTCTCAAGGATGTGGAGAACCATGCACATATCATGATATAGAGAGATCAAATTAAATTACTATGATTTTATGAGTAATTAGCATCAATATAGGCCAGTGATGGATATGTGTAGCCCACTAAAGGAATAATAATAATAATAATGAATGAATGAATGAATGAATAAAGACGCACCTATCTCTATCGCAAGTGCGGAGAGGCCAGAGCAGCCAGGGCCTCCGGCGAACCAAAGCAGAAGGGGGTCTTCCCCAGGGTTCCCTTCTGACTCCACAAAGTAGTAGAAAAGCTGAACCTCTTCATTCTCCCCCACTCCCACATGCCTGCGATTCTCATTTTCCCAAAATTCATCACTCTCTCTCTCTCTCTCTTTCTCATACACGCACACAAACACAAGCGCGCACACACTATATACTCTAAACTGTATACTTCGTATCTAAAATGATTTTATTACTTTTAAAAATTTATCTAATTTAATATTGAATTCGATAAATAAATTATTTTTTAAAGAAAATATAAGAAAATGACTCACCCAGTCTGTAGTTTGAAAGGGAGAGGGCCGGAAAATCCAGGGATGGAGTTGATGATTGAGGAAGAGGAAGAGGAAGCACACAGGACTCCACGTTCTGCCGGGAACAGTGCTAACAGTAGAAGAAGGACGACGGCGCCGATGCTTTGCGGCTTGGACAAATAACTGGCGCCCAGGCACTTATTCATCTTCTTCTGCGGGGACTTCTATATATCTGCTCAACGATCATCAGTTGCTGCTAGCTGCTGGTGGTGGTGGGGCCGCCGCGCGCCGCCGTGGATTGACGTAGCTAAAGCAAATTCTAGCTATGACTAGAATTTGAGAGGTGGACTCGCAATGGTTATATGATAAATTTGAAGACGTGGGAAAGCATTAAAGAGATTGCCATATATATAAATGAATAAACGTAACACATATGGCATTAATGGTGAGCGAGACAGTTGTCTTCTCCACGCGTTGGGAATGTGGGCTCGACGTTGGAGGTGTTTAACGTATACGAATGACATGCATGCATCTTTCTTTGAGTTTTTTCCCGATTTATTTTTTTTATTTTTAAGAAAATAATTACCGAAATAAACCTTTGGTATACTAATTGGCTCCTTCTTATGTGAAGATTATAAATGATTAAATAATTTTGCATTACTTTTTCAAAAAATGATTATAAATGAATAAATGCATAAAGTTGAGTGTGAGAAATTTTAGGAATGTCATTTATTTATTTTTTTCAATTGGAGTTAAATGCTTAGGAAGTTTTTATTCTTCATTTTTTTTCCTTTTTGTGCCTTTTTACAAAGAATATGCACCGGCCAAAGATTTTTCTTAGCCTTTTTTGTTGCTTATATATAAATAGTAATTTAATATATTTCTCAAAATAAATAAAATCATTAGGCACATGATAGCTATATGAAAATTAGCTTGACTCTTTGAAAAAAGAAAAAAAAGAAACTCCACAAAAGGAACCAAGTTCATATATACAACAACAACAACAAAACCAAGTTCATATATATGTCACACGGTTATTAATTTATTGGGTCTCAAACAAGGCTTTGATGTGATACGCTCTTAGTGTCCGATATTTTCTGCCTATTTTATAGATTGTGTAAGTGACTCAATATATTATAGTCATAAATATGTATAGGCTTTTTCCTTCCTTTAATCGAATCTACCTCTTATATTCAAATAATTAAGTTCGAATATGTGATGCATTATCATTAATGATATGCAATTAATTAATCAAGGAAAAACATATATATATATATATATATATATATATATCTTCCTTTTTTCAATAAATATTAATGATACACGACTAATAAATATTAATTAGTCATACATATATATTAATTGTAAATCTAGTTATGTATATGAATAAGATACACGACTTTATTCATTGTATTTTTTTCTATATATGTAAAATATTGTATTCAATTTTTGTCAGTGTATCTATTATATAAATTCATAAACTCATGAATCAAGACATAACTAGATTTGTAATTAATATATATGTGCATGTATTCCAACACCACTTGCATGAAATTATGACTCCATACATCTAATCATCTATTTTTTTATTTATGAACAAATAAACATTTACTTCTAGATGAGTGACTATATGTATTTGCTTCTTTTTTTTTTCATCATTTTAAAATCCAACCTAAATGAGTTTTTCAGATTCCCTAAGTTACACAAAACCGAAAAGTCCCTCCTAATAAATCAAAAATTGAGTTTCATACAAAATCGAATTCAAGATCTCCTATTAACAGATAAATGATTCTTATGTTTTTCATTTTTACAAATTAAAATGAATATAGAATTTATTTATATGACTAATTACAAGTGAAAAATATTAAATTTGTTGAAATTTATATATTGAAGGCTTCATGTAGTAATTTTAAAAGAAATGAGAAGAAAGTTGTATGTAATTGGGAGAATAAGGCTCTTGATTAATAATAAAAAAATTAACCTTATTTAGTGAAATTTTAATTCCTTAAATTTACATGCGTGTGTGTGATTTTTTAAAGATGTCCTTGATCTGTACAAAGTTCATCTTTAGGATCAAATCACTCGCAATAGCCTCATGCGTCGATAAAAGAGAGATAGGATTAATAATTATAAAAATTTGCCTCTGCTTGCTGTGAGTGTGAACTGCACAGCAAGATAAATCGAACAGAGAGAAAGTAGGTGAGAACAGAGAAAGGAGAGAAAGAGAGATGGAGAGGGATTTTCGTATATTTCTTCTGTATTGAAAGAACTGTACAAGAGCTGTATATATATGTAAGGCAGAGAGAGAATCAAGGAAACAGTTAGTTGCTAACTGTAGGAATACTAATAATAAAAAAAAATCTGGTATTCCTAACAAAATCTGTAACGGAAAAGAAGAATAAAAAAAACAAGAAAGGGGAAGGAATTTGTGTCTGAGCCATTTGGGACTGTAGCTCGCAGGCTGATCAGCTCCCTTCAATCTTCAACAGCCCCCCACAAGATAGAGCATAGATGTCTTCTACTCCCATCTTGGATAAACACGAATAAAAAGCCTGTGAACCTAAGCTCTTTGTGAGGATGTCTGCCACTTGCAGCTTGCTTGTCACATGCTTTGTTGAGATGCAACCCTCTTAAATCTTGTCTTTAATCAAGTGACAGTCTATTTGTAGCGATCGTCAATAAAATATAACATAATAAATAAAGATGATCAACCCGAACCTGTGGGTAACGGGGAAACCTGTCAAACACAGCGGAATTCTACGCAGCAGTGAACATAAAATCCAAACATCCATCCATAAAGCATAATACCAGAGTTTTCTATAACGTTATAACATTGTACTTTTATACATTCTCGTATACATTAAAATATCTATAAGGTCAAATAAAAAATAACTCTGACCTTATCACAAAATCTTACCCTCCTCACAAGGTAATCTCACTAGCTCAACGGCGGCCTTGACCTGCCGGTCTCTCAGGGGCTCCTGAAAAATTAATTAAGTTTGGGGGTGAGACACTTCTCAGTAAGGGAAAATAAACTAAATACAACTGTGTGGTAACATGAACATTTAAGGCATTTATACGTATACAGTGCATTTCATATTTTCATAAAAATTCATCATATTATATGGAATAATCACATGCTTTCATATTTTCCAACAAGTTATATCATATGTAAAACATCTGTTATAGCTGAATAGTACTAAAAATATACCCAGGATGAATAGCTAGCTAGTGTCATGTATTACCCCCCATGACGGGTTGTACAACCCGAAGGCGGGACCCGACAATGGCTGGCCGACCACTGCCAAGTCAAATATGTCTATAAGTACGATGGGCTCGCCACACCCTAGTCTGGACTGCCAGGTGGATGTTCATACTCTATTGAAAGTCACATTAACTATCCATCTCCCATCCCCTCGTGGGATGGTTAGCACTAATTGACGTAGATATCTGATCTACACATATATTTACGGTACCGAGCCCTTGAACTGAACTAAACTGACATTTATAATATCGATACAGTCTCGTGCCAAAAATATAGTAATTACGGCTTGTGCTGAATGTAACATAATTACGGCCTCGCGCCGAATATATCGTAATTACGGCCTCGTGCCAAATATATCATAAATATGGCCTCGTGCAAAAATCATAAATACATGGCCTCGTGCCAAAATCGTTTTAGGTATATACATTCTGAAAATAGTTCAGTTTATCATGCATTTCAACATCACAAAGTACTGTATACTTTCATAATTTCTCGAACTATACTGCGTTCATGTCATTAACATATCATAATATTTCTTCACATAAAATAATATTCATGCCACACATGTGCTGTGCAAAATCATACTTCATAATCTAAAATCATAATTTTGTAAAATTTTGTAACATCTCATACATACATATACATTTTAACGTCATAGTAGTATATTCCCAAAATGTACATTTCATTCATAATATACCAGTATAACATAAGCTTTTTTTTTAAAATAAATTTATTCGTATATAATAATAATTTGAATGGGAAAAATAACTACTTTAGTTTATTCCCTTACCTGGCTACTGAGAAAGCCCCCAAAATTTCCTAGCCTGACTCCCATAGGATTTCCTACTCAATACCCTGAAACTCAAAACTCCCAGTATTAAATATCAGTATTTTCATGCGTACATCAATTCCTATAACTATCACAAAGTCTAATTTGGCTTAAAAAGCCTTACCTCAACTTAGGGATGATTTCCAACTAACTTTCACCAACGATCCGCTCTGCTAGATTTGGAGAGAACTTCCCCAGGAGCGTCGTGGTGACTTCGGATCGTCGATCCGGTGTAAAAATGGTCCAAAAACGAAGAGAGAGAGAGAGAGAGAGAGAGAGAGAGAGAGAGAGAGAGAGAGAGAGAGAGAGAGAGAGAGAGAGCCGAAGGGGAGAGAGAGAGAGTGGAGAGGAAGCTTAAAAATGAAGTTAAAATTGGATTTTTCATATATATAGAGCTAGAGTCGTTGACAAGACATGTCATCTCGTCGACAAGACACGTCATCTCATCGACGAGTCCTTCATTAAATTCGTCGACGAGACCCTGTATTCGCCGACGAAATTCAGGTTGCCTCAGAACCCCTCTCGGTATTTTCTCGTCAATGAAGCCTTATGTTCGTCGACGAAATTCTTAAAGCTTTCGTCGACAAAACCCTGTGTTCGTCGACGAATCCAGACAATCTTTTAATTAGACAAATTCCATTTTATTCGGGTCGTTACATTGTCTCCTCCCTATAAAATTTTGTCCTCGAAATTTGCTATTCACATAATTCATCATCCCTTATTAGGCAAAATGGTCTACTTGTTTATTACTTACCCTCACTCATGGCGGAGGAATACCGTGGTTACAACTCAAGTCTTAGGAGATTACATATATCAAAGAAAACTTCTCCCAAAACTAAAATTCTACACTACTAAAACCATACATGTACCTGCCAAGAAATATAACTTAACTACTTACATTTTACCGAATCAAACTTCTGGGAATAGATGCGGATACTTCTGTCTCATCTGCTCTTCGGACTCCCAAGAAGCCTCTTCTACCGCATGATTCCTCCATAAAAATTTTACCGGAAGAATCTTCTTGTTATGCAGCTCTTGTACTTTCCTATCCAGAATCTGTACTGGTACCTCTTCATACCCCAATGAATCACTAAGCTCCAACTCATCATAACTGATGATATGAGAAGGATCTGGAATGTATTTCCTCAACATAGCAACATGAAATACGTCATGGATCCTAGACAACACAGGAGGTAAAGCTAGCCTGTAGGTTACTGGTCCCACTTTCTCTAGAATCTCAAATGGACCGATAAACTTAGGACTAAGTTTACCCTTTCTACCAAACCTCATAACTCCTTTTAACGGAGCTATCTTCAAAAACACATGATCACCCACGTCAAACCTTATCGCATAACTCTTTTGTCGGCTCTGAGCTGCACTGATTCTTTCTCTAATAAGCCGAACCTTATCACATGCCTGCTGCATCATCTCTAGACCCACAACTTGCCGCTCACCCATCTCGTCCCAATACAAAGGAGATCGACATCTCCTACAGTATAATGCCTCAAATGGTGCCATGCCAATACTAGATTGGTAACTGTTATTATACGTGAATTCTACCAGTGGCATAAACTGAGTTCAGCTAACCCCAAAATCTAGAACACATGCACAGAGCATATCTTCTAGTGTCTGTATCATCCTCTCAGTCTGACCATCTGACTGAGGATGGAATGCCATACTAAATGATAATTGAGACCCTAGAGCCTCCTGCAAGCTCTTCCAAAATCGTGACGTGAATCGCGGGTCTCGATCTGACACGATAGATACAGGCACCCCATGAGAACGAACTATCTCTTGGACGTAAATCTCTGCCAATCGGCTGAGGGAATAGCCGATCTTGATAGGGAGAAAATGGGCGGACTTGGTTAGTAGATCTACTATCACCCAAATTGCATTCTGGCCATGTGATGTCGACGACAGTCCCGAAACGAAATCCATGGATACATGATCCCACTTCCACTCTGGGATAAATAGCGGCTGCAACTGACCTGCTGGCCTCTGGTGCTCAGCTTTTACCTGTTGGCACGTCAAGCACTGGGCTACATACTTGGCAATCTCCTTCTTCATTCCACTCCACCAATAAAACTCTCGCAGATCCCTATACATTTTCGTACTTCCGGGATGAACTGTATACAAGGATTTGTGGGCCTCATCTAAAATAATCCTCCTAATGTCAGCATTTGCAGGAACACATAATCTGGAACGGAATCGCAAGGCTCCATCCTCTACTATACTGAAATCCTTCCCCTGACCCATCTGTACTCTGTCTATCACCCCTGCCAACTCCGGATCTTCCTTTTGTAATCCCAAAATCCCAATTTTAGCCAAAATGTCTAGATGGTGTCGGGTCGGAGCTGAACCCAATTTCAGCCAAAATCCCAAAAGGCACCAAGAACTTGTTCGCGATTCAACTGGATCAAATCAAATCAGCACTGTTCGGCAACAGCAATCGGCACTAAACCCCTTTCATTTTTTATTTTTTTACTGTATCACTCTAACTTCTTCTTCTTATTTTTCTTGATTGGATTTTCTTCCCAATCTGATTAGAACCACTACTTTTCACCTTTATATATTTCTTCGCCCCTAAGTTGGCTTTTGATTTAAGTTATTACTTATCATTGTTATTTTTCTTATGGAAAAATATGTTTCTTGATATCTTTATATATTTTTCTTATTGTTTGGTGATATGGGGAATGTTCGTTTCACTTTGTGTTTGCAACGACAAAAAGATTTAAGCGGTTCATGTGTTCTCTTTCATTCTTGATGAGTTTATAGAAATTGTTGTTTTAGAGTTTTGACCGCTGGTGCTTTTTTGGTTGGAACATGAATTTTGGTTTTGGTTTGTGTGGCTAAAATTTGGAGTTCGGGTATTTGATTAGCTTTCTTACCATTTTAAATTTCTAATCATTACTTCCCTTTTTCCCTAGTTATTCCTAACAAAATTTGTAAAAGAAAAGAAGAATAAAAAAAACAAGAAAGGGGAAGGAATTTGAGTCTGAGCCGTTTGGGACTGCAGCTTGCAGGCTGATCAGCTCCCTTCAATCTTAAACAACCCCCCACAAGATGGAGCGTAGATGTCTTTTACTCCCATCTTTAATAAACACGAATAAAAAGCCTGTGAACCTAAGCTCTTTGTGAGGATGTCTGCCACTTGCAGCTTGCTTGTCACATGCTTCGTTGAGATGCAACCCTCTTGAATCTTGTCTTTAATCAAGTGACATTCTATTTCTATATGCTTTGTCCTCTCGTGGAATATGGGATTGGTGGCAATGTGTATAACTGATTTTCTGTCACAGTGCAAGAAGGCGGCTTGTGAATGAGCAATCTGTAAGTCTCTAAGCAGATACCTCAGCCAAGTCAATTCACAGCTGACATTTGCCATAGCTCAGTACTCTGCCTCTGTAGAAGACCTAGAGACCACACTTTGTTTCTTTGACTTCCAAGATACCAAGGATTTCCCAAGGAACACACAATAGCCTGTCACGGACCTCCTAGTGACTGGACAAGCCCCCCAATCTGAGTCACTAAAAACTCTGAGTTGAATTTCGGAGTCTGCTAGATAGAACAAACCTTGTCCTGGTGACCATTTGATGAACCGCAACACCTTGTGAGCCTGCAGGTGTGGCACTCTTGGATTGTTCATGAATTGACTTAGCATTTGGACTTAGTAAGTTAGATCATGCCTAGTTATGGTTAGGTACAACAATCTGCCGATCAACCTTCTGTAAAGAACAGGCTCAAGAAGTAATTCTCCTTCTTCTTTGGACATTCTCACATTTTGATCTAAAAGAATCTTTGATGGAGTAAACCCAATGGTACCCTAGTCTCCTAAAATACCTAAAGCATTTTTGAGTTGGCATAAAAAAATTCCCTTTGCTGTCCTGGCAACTTCAATACCTAGAAAATACTTCAACTTACCAACGTCTTTAATTTTGAATTGCTCATCAAGAGATCTCTTCAATTGATCAATTGCATCCATATCATTTCCAGTGACAATTATATCATCCACATAAACCAAAATAGTTGTGAAAGAACCTTCAGTTATCTTTGTGAACAAGCTATAATCTGCCTTGGACTGAACATATCCTTGGTGAATGATGAAATTTGAGAGCTTTGAGTACCATTGACGTGAAGCTTGTTTGAGGCCATACAAGCTTTTGTTTAACTTACATACTTTTCTCCCACTTTCATTAGGATACCCTGGGGGCAACTCCATGTACACCTGCTCCTCTAAATCCCCATGCAAGAAGGCATTGTTGACATCAAACTGCTACAAAGACCACCCTTTTACTGCTACAATGGCTAACAAGGTTCTCATAGTAACCATTTTTACCACGGGAGAAAAAGTTTCATGATAATCCAGCTCCTCTTGCTGTGTGTACCCCTTAGCAACAAGCTTGGCCTTGTATCTTTCTATGCTACCATCAGCAAGAAATTTGATTTTGTAAACCTATTTACAGCCTATTGGTTCTTTGTCAGGAGGTAAATCCATAATAACCCAAGTGTCATTGAGTTCAAGAGCAGCAATTTCAGTTTTCATGGCCTCGACCCAGTTAGATGATGTGCTGGCTTCTAAGTAAGTTTTAGGTTCAGTGTGTGAGGTTATGGAGGTCACAAAGGTCCTGTGTGGTGTAGATAAATTATCATAAGATATGTTGGAACTTAGGGGAGAGGGCTTACCTGGTAAGATTTGATTTTTCTGCTTGTCCAAAGCCTGAGATGGGAGAAGAAAGTTTGACTGCTGACATATGAAATCTTGCAAATGAGTAGGAGCTCTCCTTATCCTGGTTGATCTTCGGGGTGTGTATGGAGGTTGTCACAAATTTCTGTTTCTGGTCTGGAGTCATTCTGATAACTGATCAGTTCGTTGTTTTGAGAATCAAGTGATATAGCAGGCATTGGCTCTGCTTCTAATATGATATTGGGGTTGACAATGTCTTCAGAGTGGCTAAAAACAGGAGTGGGAATGGAAATAAGGGGGTTCTGAGCTAAACTCAGTTCCTTTGGATTTGGCAGTGAATCAGTGTTGTTGATATTTTTGTCAGGAAGGCTGTCTTTGTCTGTTTTGAATGGAAAAACACTTTCATAAAACACAACATTTCGAGATATGAAAATCTTTTCAATTTCTAGGTCCAGAAGGCTATATCCTTTGACACCAAAAGGATAGCCAATAAATACAGACTTTCTAGCCCTTGGATCAAATTTATGTCTCCCATTGGCCAAGGTGGTAGCAAAAGCCAGGCACCCAAAAACCTTTAAATGAGCATAGCTGGGTTTCTTTTTGAACAAAATATCAAAGGGGCTTTTATGACTTAATAATGGAGATGGAGTTCTATTAATGAGATATACAGCCGTAAGAATGCAGTGGTTCCAATACTAGTGAAATGCTACATTGAAATTTTAATGCTTTTGGAACATTTAAAATATGCTGATGTTTCCTTTCAACAGTAGCGTTTTGTTGAGGTTTTTCCACGCATGTTCTTTGGTGTAAAATCCCATGTTTTAGATAAAATTCTTTCATGTCAAACTCACCTCCATTATCACTTCGAATGGTTTTCACTTTTGTTTCAAATTGAGTTTCTACCATTGTACAAAAGTTTTGTAAATTGATGGTGGCTTCTGATTTCAATTTCAGTATATAAGTCTAAGTACACCTACTGAAATCATCCACAATAGTCAGAAAATATCTGCAGCCATCATGACTAATCTCATTACATGGTCCCTATATATCATAATGTATCGGTTCAAAACATTTCTTAGATTGATGCTGGCTAGCAGGAAATGGCAGCTTGTGTTGTTTAGCTAGAGGACAAATGAGACATGGGTGATCATCAGAGGATTTTGGTATGCTGACTTTGCTATCTGTGTCAAATTGACAGTAAGAAGAGTGGCCTAATCTATAGTGTCAGAGATCAAAAAATTCATTGTTGTCGCTGACAGAGGCTGAAAAGCTGGTTTTGAGTTTGTATTTGGATAAAGCATCTGATAAAGCTGAAGGAGAGAATTCCTTTTGCAGCATATGATAGAGTCCTCACCTTACTTCACTCATCCCAATCATTGTCCAAGTCAAAAAGTACTGAATATAACAACAATCAAAGAAGAAAACAAGACAACAATTTAGTTCTTGAGTCATTTTCTTTGGTGAAATCAGATTAAAAGAGAAGCTGGGGACGCAAAGGACATCATGCAGTGTAAGATTTTTGGTGAGTTTGACTGTTCCTATATGAGTAACAAGCACAATCTTACCATTCGGCAAGGTTACAAAGGAGGAAATTGTTCTTTTGATAGAATGGAATAAAGACTTGGAGCAAATCATGTGGTCTATTGCTCTAGTGTCAAGAATCCAAGGAGCTTCTAAGATATTGCTAGATTTGGGAGTAAAAGCAGAGAGACACAGTGATATACCTGATATTTTGTGAGTATTTGCATCTGAGGATGAAGGTGTAATCATGGCATGGACATGATTGGCCGAGGGAGTGAAGACTTGGTTGCTGGAGACAGGTTTTAGGAGAGCCAGAAGCTGATTATACTGCTTTTGAGTTAGCGACATTTGAGATTTGTCTTTCAGAATATCCTGCTCTAGACCAACTGCTACATTTGCATTTTCTAGGTTCATGACAGGTTTGTTCCTCCCTTCTCCCTCATATCCTGCTGGGTATCCATGCAGTTTGAAACATTTGCCTGCTGTGCGGTCCGACATTTGGCAGTGAGTACATGTGGGCTTGTTTGGATTTGCTTTGAAGCATCTCTCCAGAGAGTGTACTGGAATTTTACAAAAGGTGCAGTAATACCTTTCCCTTCTTTGTTGCCCAGCAGATTGTTTGTTAAAATTCCCTTCGCTCACCATAGCCATAGAATCACTCCCTAGGCTGTTTCTAGAGATTTCTCTTCTCTTTTCCTCTTGCTGAATAATAGAGTAAACCTTATTTAGGCTGGGAAAAGGTTTGATTAGCAAAATCTGTGCCTTAATATCCTTATAAGTATCATTGAGATCCATTAAGAATTTCATCACACAGTCCCTTTACTAATTCTGAACAACAACCTTTAATCCTCCATAGGTACAATTAGGGATTGACTCATAATTGAGTAATTCATCAAGCAGAGTTTTAAGTTTAGAGAAATAAACACTTACTGAGTCTTGGTTTTGCTTCAGGTCTGTGATGCCTTGCTTCACCTCGAAAATCCTTGGAGCATTTTGCTAAGCAAAACGTTGTTCCAGTTCTGGCCAAAGCTGATGTGCAGTCTCTGCATATGTAGTGCTAGACTTGATGTCAACTGCCATTGTGTTCTGCATCCATGTGATCACAATGTCATTGCACCTCAGCCAATGTTCCATTAGAGGATTATTGGGGTCAAAAGGTTCATAGATGGTACCATCAATGAACCCAAGCTTGTTCTTGATCCGCAAAGCCCTTTTCATAGATCTTGCCCAAGAATAATAGTTGCTGGAGTCCAAGGTGTGCATGACAAGCATGACACCTGAGTCATCACTGCTGCCAATGTAATAAGGGCTGGTGGGCTTCGTTAGGTCGTGAGAAACAGCTCTTGACGAATTGGTGTTTGGTTGTGCAAGAATGGTGTTTGGCGGTGGGTTTGGAGGAGTGGTTTGACTTGTATTGAAGGATTCATCCATAATTGGCTCTGATACCATATAAAAATTTGCCTCTACTTGCTGTGAGTGTGAATTGCACAGCAAGACAGATCAAATAGAGAGAAAGTAGGCGAGAACAGAGAAAGGAGAGAAAGAGAGATGGAGAGGGATTTTCATATCTTTCTTCTATATTGAAAGAACTATACAAGAGCTGTATATATATGTAAGGCAGAGAGAGAATCAAGGAAACAATTAGTTGCTAACTGCAGGAATAATAATAATAATAATAATAATAATAAATCTGGTATTCCTAACAAAATCTGTAACGGAAAAGAAGAATAAAAAAAACAAGAAAGGGGAAGGAATTTGAGTTTGAGCCGTTTGGGACTGCAGCTCGCAGGCTGATCAGCTCCCTTCAATCTTCAACAATAATCTGATGCCAAAATTATAGAAGCATAAAAATATAAAACAAACAATAGGAGATAAAACAATTAATCTTTTCTTTCTCTCACAATGTACATACTACATGAGAACAATACTAATCTCTCTCATGAAATAAATAAATAAACTCGGATTCCTCAAACAAAAGATGGACTAAAATTTGTCAATGGTTTATTTAATTTACCGCAAAAATAAGTTGCTGCAAGTTGATGATAACAGCTATCCACAACACATTTTCCATTTATTGTGTTTCACTAGCCTTCAAATTTTCTTTTTCTGAAAGAACAAAATTCAGCGATTACAAGCTACTAAAGAAGGGGGAAAGTATGAGAGAAGAAGCCATGCCCTTTTCTCAAACCCATTGTTTTATAAGATGGTCGGATCCCTGTATCTATTGAAAACATCCTCAATATCTGCCAAGACTTGAGGTGGTAAAGGCCGCTCTGTCATCACAAAAGCATCAATATCTTCTTTTAGTTGGTCAACTGAAGCAGCACCAACAATTGAGCTTGTCATAAATGGACGATCTCGCGCAAATCCAAGAGCAAGCTGAGCTAGAGTTAGGCCATATTTTTTGGCCAGCTGAACATATTGCATTGTTGCTTCCTGTAGGCACAGTAGCAGCAGTATCAGGCCAAGCATTTACCGAATGATGATTTTCTTGACAGATCACCTAAGGACACTCTAGCACCTCACTTAAGCAAAGGAAATAGCAATGTTGTAGGCAGCTCACAAGTTTTTGCAATAGTTGTTTCAGGATTTTGTTGAAGGGGTACTAGGCCCTTTAGTTGTCACTAAAACTGTACAAGGGCGAACTTGTCATCGCTGCTTGCAACTATGTTATGCAGACATGTTACATTCTACAAACCGGTAGTGGTCCATGCTAATCTACCTCAAATTAATTCCTCTTAAAAGGATATTTATGGGCTGTGTTAGTTTATTTACTAGTCAAGATTCTAGAACAGTAAGACAGGGAGGAGGATAGAAAAAGGGAGTTCTTGCTTTAACAAACATAAAAATCTGTTAAAAATCTATGGTCAACATGCCACATGGTATAAAACCTATCAGCATGCCAATTACAATTAGCAGCACTGAAAGACAGCTAAATAAAATAACTCCACATTATTAGAATAACATGTAGCAGGAACACATTAATTGAAGAGCATGGCAGCCATATATAGTCAAGCAGAAGCAACTACATTTGCATTATTATGCATCATTTGCGTAAATTTGCATCAGGGCGTTTGACATGTTCTGGCAAATATTCTTTTTCATGCATCATTAATCGCATGTGACTAATTGGAATACCTTGGCAAGAGACTTGTTTTATCTTTCCATATATCCAGGGAAGAGATTGAGCCTTCCTTTCCTTGCAGCTTGGGAATTAATATCCAGGTACTTTCCTGTCAGCGCTCCGCCACCCAGTGGGGAATAAGCAAGCAACCCAGCATTGCAATTGTTTGGGTGGCAGACTTCAACAAGATCAACTGGCACAAATTCCAAATAAACAGTGATTTGCAACCTCCTAAAAATCAATCAAATGAAGGAAACAACTATAGACTGATCCTTTGCTATCTTCATTGTAATAATTTTTTTTTTAAAATGAGGGAGAACTTGAAACAACTCGTCAGAACTGTCACAAATTCAAAATAAACAGTGACTTGCGACCTCCTAAAAATCAATCAACAGAAGCAAGCAAAACTGCCATACCTATAAACAATATCCTTTCTTCAACATTGGTGTAATTAGTGAGCTATAAATTTTCCAGTTACTAATGAGTTGTTTCAAGTTCTCCTCATTTGGAAAAAAAAAAATTAGTACAATGAAGTTAACAAATGACTTAAAATATTGCTCCTGTTCTATTAGATCTTGAAGAATTTATTGAGCATTCATATTGCAAACTTGCAATCAAATTTCTATTTTTTCCGGCTCCAGTCAGTTGTTTCCAGTTGTTCTCCCTCGAAAAAGTTAGTACAATGAAGTCCATGACTTGAAATATTGTTCCTACTCATCTTCAAGATTTAATGGCCATTGGTGTTGCAATCAAAAATAAATTCTCCCAAATCAGGTTCCGAGGAGTCTTTTGGTCTTAAAAAATTCTAGCATTCCTTTTAATGCCAAAGTGTCCAAAAACAGTCCGCAACGCGATCCAAACCTCGTCGAAACAGGAGAACTGGTTGTTCCAAAAAAACATTGCAAACCCACAATGCAGAGATAAATGATAGTTTCATTCTCTTCGCCGCACATTACACATACATCCGGCCTAAGAGCTTTATGAGGCCTCCCAGCCTGAAGAAAGTCATTCATATTGATCCTGTCACGAACCAAAGTCCAAATGAAAGCTTGAATCTTGAAGGGAACGTTAGCTTTCCACGTAATTTCATCCAGATTGGACTGACTGGGATTTAGAGATTTTGTTAGACGAACGAAAAAATATGAAGAAAAAGACCTCAAAGAGGCCCCAATCAAAAGCCTAGTATCCACCTTCATATAAGAATTAAAATACTCAAAAGGCAAGTGAGCTCATCCACCTCTCATTGAGATTCCTGAAGAAATGGAAGTCCCATGACACAAAGCCCCCCTCTGAAGAATAAAATTTTGAAACTGGTGTGTTATGCCCCCGACCCAAAAAAAAAACCTCCCAAAAGCGACCTTGGTCACCAATGCCCAAAGCAAAACGAGTGGGGGAAAAAAATAACTAGATACCTAGGAAACAAATTCACATGAGTGACAATGCTACTCCCCTCATATCCCACCCACACCTATGAATACCATACTTGCTCTTAATTACCTTGTGCCATAAGGAGACTCATTTACCTGATAAGGAGATGCTCCTAGAAACCACATTACCATGCCCAACCCCCCACCCCCCCCTTTTGATTTAGGTCTTCTAACCACCTCCCAACAAACAAAGTGATCCCTCTTTTCCTCCCCATAACCGGACCAAAAAAATATCTCCTTAGTTTCTCCAAGTTCCCAGGCTCCCAACCACTTTCATGGGAATTTTAAAAAGGGATAAAAAAAATTGGAATATTGGAGAGAAGCATTAATAAGAGTAATCCTACCTCCTAAAACGAGATGAGCCTCTTCCACCTCTCTAATCTTTTCCCAGCCCTCTCCCTTATTGCATCCCAGAAGGCAACAATGGTCTTAAATTTCCACGAAATTGTCAAAATTTCTATCAAAATTTCCGTTTTCTGCCACCTTCAAAATCAAAATACCAGTCGATTTCTATCTTGCATAATTTCAGTCAAAATCTCAACAAATCATCCAAAATTTATCAAAATCTTGAAATTTAGTGAAACTTGTTGAAATTTTAATTGTACAATAAAATTTCCTTGGAATTCAAATGGGATATTTAGGAGCGAAGTGAAATTCCTCTTTTATTTATTTTATTTATTTTTATCGAAACAAAATATTATTTCAAGTGCTTTTGAGATTGTATGAAAAAATAAACTAACAACAACATTTTATTTAACCATTTATGTCCATGTTATAATTATTTGTATAATAATAATATTTACATGATTTATTTATTTCATTAGTATTAAATGAATATGTTTAATGCAAATTTTTACAAATATGTTTGATACACACATTATATTACAATTTTTCCACCTTATACACAACATAGATGTATTTAAATTGTAATACATTAGTCCTAAAGCTTGTATTATTATGCATGTGAACCATTTCTAAAGTTTCACACAGAATTCCATGCTTTACTACTGATTTCCATTATTTTTTCAAATCGAAATCAAAATTGACATTGAAATCGAAATTTCTGAACTTTTGGAGCTTCAAAATTTGAGTCAAAATCGAAATTTAAGAACTTGAAGGCAATTAACATAGGGTTCCCCCCCCCCCCCCACCCACTCAAGGGAAGACCAAGATAAAATATAGGCAAGGCCAAAATATTGCATCCCACTCTAGCTTATAGATTAGTACTTGCTAAGCCACTCTTAGACATATTTATCGTCAACTCTGAAATCTCCTAAAAAATTCTAAGGTAGGTAAGAACCTTACATAATTTATCAACACTATTCCCTAAGAAAAAAAATGGCATTTTCTGCAATTGCAAATGAGACACCTCCACCTCGTCCCTTCCAACCACCATATCCCTAATCACACCTAGATGGCTAGATCCTAGGCAAGAAGCACAAGCCCACTGAAACTATCCACCACAAGCTTGAAGAAAAAGGGAGATAATGGTTCCCTTTCTCGTTAACCTCTAGAAAACCCAAACAATCCTTGGGCTGGCCATTTACTATCCCCAACATATTAGCTAAAACTAAGGCAGCCTTTAGTCCATGTGTGCCATAAAGGCCTAAAGCCATTTTTAATCAAAATGCTATCCAAGAACCCCCAATTGACCATATTATATGCTTTTCAAAATCTAATTTGAAAATAATGTCCTTTTTAGCCCTTTTTTTCACATCCTCAGCCACCTCATTTGTTACTAGAACAACATCTATTCTCTCTTTGACAAACATGGATCGGGCCATAGATACGAATTCATCCAACATTAACACCTTCCTAAGTTTCTTGATTCCTTGACAAGACCTTAGTTAAGATCTTATAGATACTAGTGACAAGACTTATTGGCCTAAAATCCTTCACTCTTTTAGACCTCTTCTTTTTAAGGAACGAGAGCAAGGAAAGTAGAATTTATGCTCTTTCACACAACACCCTTCCTATCAAATTCCTCAAAGAACCTCATCACATCATCTTTCAACACTTCCCAGTTGTCCTAGGAAAAGCCATAGTGAATCCATGTTGTCTGGGGCTCTTTCCATGCCCATATCAAACACAGCCCTTCTACTATCTTCCAAAATGAAGGCCATTTTTAGTCTCCTCCCCAAGAAGTTTCGAGTCCAGCCCCTTGACCGTCGCCCTATTCTTGCTTTCCTCGATGTAAAGAACATTATAGAAATTATAGAAATTATAGAAATTAGTAATCCCCTCAATTTGTGTCTGATCCCTCACCACACTTCTAGAATTTAACTCCAATTCTTTTTAATCACTCTTTCTTCTGCTATGAAACAATACAGGGTTACAATCCCCTTCCTTAGCCCAACAAATCCCACATTTCTAGTGCCAACTCCTCTCTTCCCTTAACAACAACACTTCCAATTCATGACAAAGGTTAACTCTCGTCACTCATCTTTCTCTCCAAACAAAGTGCACTCCTCCAATCTGTCCAACACTATCGATCAAGATGTCATTTTTTTCTGCCTCGACATTCCCAAACTCTTTGTGCCAAACCTTGAGCCTCTTTTGACAAACTTCCACTTTCTCATCACCTTAGAACCCTCCTATCCTTGAACCCGTAACTCCTTCCACCAATCACAAATCTTGTCCCGATAGGAAGGGTGTGTCATCCACATATTTTCAATCCTGAAATGAGTAAAACCCCATTGAATAAGATTGAAATCCAAGAGGATCAAACTATGATCAAAAGTGGCCTAACCACCACTGTTTGTACGACAGTTAGGAGTAACTCTTCCAATCATTATTAAACAGAAATCTATCTATATAGGACAAGGCTCGTCATTCTCCCAAAGCCATCCAAGTAAAACAACCATTATTTAATGGCACATCCCTAAGACCACACTTCCGAATGAAAGAATCAAATCTTCTTATACTATTATTCACCCTAGAAACCCCCAATTTCTCCCTCAAAGGACGAGTAATATTGAAATCACCACCCACCACCCAATGCAAATTACATAGTCCATACAAGCTAGCCAATTCTTCGTAACAACTATTTTATTGCGAACAAAGATTCGAACCCTACACAGAAGTAGACCACTGATCCCCGAAACTTTTAACTTATAGCAGGATCAACAATGAAAACAATCATTTGGCATGCAAATTTTAGTATCCCATACCACTAATTGAACCCTGAAGAAGGAAAAACCATCCACCATGTGAATCTCGAATTATAAATGCTCCTAAAGAACATATTATCAATCCCCTCTAATTTACAATCCTTCTCTTTCTAATCCCCCCACCCCAACAAGCCTCTAAGATTCCACAAAATAATTTTCATTTAGAAATATCCTGATTAATGAAAACCTAACCCCTTTATCATAATTTGCTTAAGGAAGCCAATTTGTCCACTTCCCTACTCAATTTTTTGTTTTTTCTACACTCCCCAACACCCTCATTGCATGTTCTAACCCCTTCCACAGAAGGATTCACTAGTTTAAGACCTAAAACATTTAGATGATTCTGAGCTATAATGTTTTCTCTCACACACTCCACCCCCAAAAGGCTAAGATTTTTAGACATCCCCTCACTCTCTAACTCGTTATGGCACTTGAGTAACTCCCAAGTAGTATGACAAGACTCACGAATAGGAGAAATACGTTCAAGAACTATAGTGTACCTTTGCTTGGCTCCTAAAGCTTCCATTCAAGATATCTAGCCATGGTTGAAGGACTAGAGCAAGAAATGGCTGAACTTGAAGAGGACTTGGTGAAGTAGGATTGTTTCCCATCAAGATTCTCACGTCATCCATGCTTTGAACTCCCAAAACAAAGATCAAACAATGCATGTCAAGTGAGATACGCTATGAATTTCTAACATTGTCATTCTTACTGCACTTTCATCTTCGAACCATCTTTCTCACTCTGTTCTTCCTCTCTTTCCCTTCTTAAATTATCATTAACAACTCTTCCACCTCAAAATTGTAAGAAGATAATGATTCCTCCACGTCATTTTTTTTTATTATTATTACAAAAGAATTTCAAAGATAAAACAGGAATGTACAAGAAGGAGGGAGTTATTTAATTATTTTGGGAAATGTTGGGTTTGTCCAAAGACAATGGAGGAGTTTTTAGCAGTTTAGCTTGTTGGTTTTGGCAAGAAAAAGGAGGCTAAGCAGTTAGGGATTTGTGCATTATTTTCTCTCCAATAGGGTTTGTGGATGCAATGAAACCTGTGCATTTTAACTCGGAAGAAGACTCTTTACTGGTTTGTGAGAAGGTTCAATATTTGGCTTTTCTTTGGCGTGTGCGTAATGGGAACTTCAGGGGGATGTGTTTTTCAGATGTTCAGTGTGATTGGCTTTCCTTGTTGAAATGATAGGGCCTGCTGATTTTTTTGGGTTGTTTATAATGTTTTTTTTTTTTGCCGTTTTTTATTTTCCTGGGGTAACCCAGAATTTTGAAAGGAGTTGCTATACTCTCTCCTTGTACATTCCTCGTCATTTTTTAAATTTGAGGGTCTCTTATCTCAGCTCTACGACGATACCACTTCCTTCCCTTTTCTCCTATCATATGCCCCTTCTTCTTCTAGCTTCCTTTTCACTCGATCACAGACATCGAACATCCTTTGCAGGTTTGGGTTAGAATACCTGTATTGTAAACCCTTTCAATTTTCTCTCATGTTGCAACATTCAAAACCCTCTTTCCTGTTCCATCTTCCTCGTTACTATCAATTTCCTGGACTTGCAATAGACCTCTTGGTCTCATTGTATAGACCGGCCCAAAATAATCTCACCCTCAAGGAAGAAGGTTGCCTGTAATCTAATGGTCCCAAATTCTACTTGTGCAATAAAAGATGTCTTTGGTTGGGCTTCACTTGGGCCCTTTGCTCTTTTTAGTCCATTGGGAAAACTTGGCCGTAAGTGGGCTTCCCTTTATTGGGATTTAAGCCTTTGTACACTGCCCCCCAGCCCAGCACGCCTCAACTTTTTGGCCACCAAGCCCTCTTGAGCACCTCCACACCCATACCTTCTAAATCCACCTCCTAAGATCCCTCCCCTGAAACTTCATGAATTGTGTAAATCTTCTATGGGTTCAATCCATTCCCAAAACCAGCCCGTCCTTCCATTTTCATTAATGCTCATTACTTGACTTTGTTCTCCAGAAATCCCATTTCGCCGATAATCCTAAGCGCTTTTGTTGACAGCCAAATGTTTGGGTTGATGCACATTTGCTGAACTGCAATCTGCACAATAAAAGAAGACCTCACTTCCCTACTCGTTATTAACAACTCAATTCTCCTCCTTGTTTCCCTTAGTTATACTACCAACCTCGACAAATAATTTCTAGCAACCTCTTGCCTACTTCCCTTCCAAGATAAAAACCGATTGAATTGCGCCACTATGTGGTAACTTCTCCAAAGATAGAAATCTTCTAAAGTGAGTTGCTCTCATTTGGTCGATGATTGTGTTTAGGAGCAAGAGGATGCTGCAGCAAAGGTTTACAATATATGGTGTTTAGGGTAGGACATTTGATGCCTCAAATCATAAGGAAAAGGGATTTAAGGGTCTCAAGGTTTATACTCATAAAAAAACTGTGGCTACAAATGTGAAAAAATCATCCAAAGAAAAAAAAAGAGAACCCTAGTGAGTTAGTGCTAATGATTTTAAAGAGGAATTTAGAAGGAGAGTTAGTTATTATGGAAGAAATAAATGCTAAGAAAAATATGGGCAATTCTTGTGATGGGTTTAACAAAGGAAGGGGGTATTGAAATGGGGGGCTTCATCAGATAATGAAAGCAATGGTCTAAGTGTGTTTGACTATGATGGGGGTTTACTATTGTCTATTGGATGAAATTAGGGAACAATATGGATATGATTCTAATTCCGGTGATAGTTTAGGGGACTTATCATATGTACACCCATCTCTGGAAAGATTGGAAGGGGTCTCTTTATTTGAAAATGATGATTTGGTTAATGAAATGCAGCGCAAGGATGGTATTTTACCAACACCGGTGAAGGAGATTTCAAGGAAGGATTTTGAAGTTCAAGTTCTCATGGATAAATTGGAATTAAAGTTTTGTGATCCTGGGGAAAATGAAGTGCGTCTTGATGGGTGTAAAAACAGAGCTAAAAAGAGTCAAAGAGAGTCAACTAACTCAAACATTTCAGTGAACTATGAAGGAAAAGGATTGAAGAGGGGGTTCCTCGTTTAGTTGTTAATTTTACTTTCTTTCTTTTTTTAAAAAAAATTTCTTTTATTCTTTTATTTTTAATTTTTTTTTTTTTTTTGGGATGGACTTCTTGTCCTCTTCCATTGTAACTTCTCTTTCTCTATCATCTATCCTCCTCCGTTGAAACTTTTACTGTTCCAAAGTCAAAGTCACCAAATCTATAGGATGTAGAGAAATCCTTTCGAGATGTAGCATGAATGAAGGCACCACTGTCAATCACCCAACTGGTCTCTTGATATGCAACATTTATCATCTCATCATCATAAACAATGAGGAATTCTGCAGGAGTAGTGGTAGCAACTCTATCATCACCATTTTTGTCATCTCCATTCTTTGCTCCCTTCCCTTTCTCATTCTTGTTTTCTTTCTTCAATTGTCTGCAATACTTCTTGATGTGTCCCTTTTTCCTGCAATGATGACACTCAACATTTGTAAATTTGTTGGACTTGCTTCTACTGTTATCTCTATTCTTCAGACCTTTGCTCTTACTTCTCCCCCTTTTTTCTATAACCAAGATCTCTGACTGTGAAGAGGATCCATGTGTTTTTCTTCTCATATCTTCATTTAGCAAACAACTCTTGGCCATATCCATTGTGATTACACCTTCTAGAGCGGAGTTAGACAATGAAGTTCTAAGTGTCTCCCACGAGTCCGGTAATGAACCAAGCAACCATAACCCTTGTATCTCATTATCAAAATTAATACCCATTCCAGCCAACTGATTAATAATTATTTGGAATGTATTCAGGTGATAAGATAAAGGAGTCCCGTACTGGTATCTCAAAGCCATCATTTGTTTAATTAGAATTTCTAGTATTTCTAGCATATAACTATTCAAGATTACTCCATAGAGAACGTGCATTTGTTTCTCCACTAATATGATTCAAAACATTATCATCTACTCATTGCCTGATATACCCACACCTGTCAATGTAACGAAATCCATTCCACATCTGACTTTTTTTCTAGTTTTTCAGCACTAAACACTGGTAGGTAATAATCTTTCACATAAATAAGATCCTCCATTTTTCCTTTTCATATGTGATAATTTGAACCATTGAGATTAATCATTCTACGAGTATTTGTTTCCATAACTCAAACTGCCAACATGACAATCTGTCAACTTGGCTCTCATACCACTTGTTAGGACCGGAGGAGCCCATGAGTGGGCTTGATACACATGGATGAACACCCACTTGACTCAAAAGCTAAAGCCTATTAGGACTTGGGCCCAACCATGTATATAAGCACCCATCATCTACTCTAATTTTCCAATGTGGGACAAGCTCACAAGTGGAATTCTTAATAAACCAGCCTCATTCATACATAGTAAATCTCGTTACTTGGTCTAGCGAAATTTGTTTAAATCTCGCTGGACCAAGTAGCGAGATTACATCAGAGTCATTCTAGAAAATACTTTCTAGAATAGGGTATTATTTAATATATATATTTTTAAAAAAATTGGGAAAAAACTCTTAAAATTGGCCATTGAAGTCCAATATTATAAAACTGATAATGAATCCTGCTGGCGAGCCACCTGCGGATGTGACACTGACGATGGTCTACATGAGAGGTGATGGAATTTTTCAAATGGTGAAATGTCATGTTCCATGCTATGGAAGTTCTCACTCACTTTAAATATATTTATTTTAATTATATTTAAATTTATATGATTAGTTTATTTTAATTTTAATTTTAAAGTGTATAAAATGAATAATTTAATAAAAAAAATAGAATATTAAAATATTTTGCAACAGGTTGGCAAAACAATTAAAAATGAAAAAAATATGATTTTCAATTTTTTTCGCAAATAACTGAGAATTGTTAACAAAAACAGAAAACCAACAACACAAATAACTGTGTTTTTATAATTTGTTTTTTCACTACACAAAAATAGAAACAAAAAATAGAAAACATCAATGATACCAAATAGGCCCTAAAGTAAGTCATATATTTTATTATGTGTCTTTATTTTAATTAAATTAGGTAGTTATAATTATTTTTTTGTATAACTGTCAAAATTATAATAATTCTACCATATACATTTGGTATACCTAATAATTTCTCTTGTATGCAGACCTAACAAGGAAGGAAAACTTATAAAGAACAACCATTGTAATACAAGCATGGTGTTAGTATTCTCCCTTTCGGTCCATTTCCATTTATAATACACGGGTGATTTTCCAACACTATGCCCCCGTTCCAATTAAGGATTTTATTTAAAGAAAAAAATTTAAGAAAATAAAGAAATTTATTTTAATTGTGTTTTTCTCCATATAAATATTACTAAAATAAAAAATTATTCTAATATAAATAAAATTATGAAAAATAAAATGTTTAATTAATGATGTTAAAATTAAATTTTGTTTATTTATTTATTATATTTTCTTGATAATTTAGTATGAAAAGGAAAATTCTTATTTTTTAAATTCCAAATAAGAAGTAAGAACTATATGTTTTCTGCAAGTTCTATTATGAAGTGTAAATGATCTCTATTGATCCATTTTGTCTTCAAGTGAATTGTTGGATCCTACTAAAAGTTATGAGATCAATTGCAGCAATCGAATCAAGCACTACGGATTGCATAAATCAACGATTAATTACAACAATCAAGCCTTAAATCAAGCACTACGAATTGCAACAATCAAGATTAATTGTAGAAAGTCAAGCCTCATAACATTCCATATATAGCGCCATTTACTTTTACAAATTGAGTGTAATTATTTTGTAAAAAGTGCATCAGATCAATATAATTTTTGCCCCTTCGTTTTGCATTTTTATCATGGTATCATAGCAACCCCTTCGGCATCTCTGAACGCTTCCGCAAATACCATGGTTGCACCACCTAACCAAAATCCATCCCAATTAATCAGTGATCTCACTTCACCATATTTCCTTACTGCTGCCAACAATCCTGGAGCAACCTTGGTTCCAGAACTCTTCACTGCGGACAACTATCCCTCATGGCGATGTTTCGTGTGCGTGGCTGTCAACGCCAAAAATAAACTTGTTTTTGTTGATGGCACTCTAACAAAACCTACGAATCGTTCCATTGCTACAATGTGGGAGAGGTGCATTGACATGGTCCTTTCATGGTTACAAAAATCCTTCAAAAAATATCAAAGGCAAAGCTTGATATTTTTGTTAGAATCCCTCTTAAGTATGGAAAGACTTAGATCACTTATTCTCTTAAAGAAATCACCCACAATTGTATTGCCTCAAGCACGATCTCATTAATCTCCATCAATATTCCATGACTGTTACAACCTATTATAACATCATCAAAGGGATCGGGGATGAATTGTAGACCGTATAGGATCCTAATTGTTGCACATACAGTGCTCGAAAAAAAGGCTACAGCAAGAGAAAACAAAGAACGTTTATTCTAATTTCTCATGGGGCTCAACAATTCCTTCAACAACATTAGGAGCCAAATTCTTGCTATTAATCCCGTACCCTCCATCGCTAAAGCCTATGCTACTGTTCATCAAGAGGAGACCCAGTGCCATCTTCGTCTCCCACTCCTACCCATACCTGATAGCACTGCTATGGTTGTTACTTGATCTTCCCATTAGACCTCCAACAAAGCAAGAAATAGGGAAAATATGTGTAAAATTAGGGAAAAGATGTCACTTGATTGAGAGCTGCTATGAAATTATTAGCTACCCAGCCCACTGGAACACCTCCAAGCCCAAAGAGAAGGCCACCGCTGCCACCGCCTTATCCGTCTTAGCCAACACAACTTGTTAACCATCCCACTTGGGAGTATATAAAGTCAGAGGGGGGGGGGGGTGAATGGACTCTTTTCGTATGTTTTGATTTTCTTTACAAAATAAAACTCTTGGCAAGATCGCAAGAAATTATATCACAATATATATAACTTAAATCAAGCACAAGACAAATAAAGAGAAGGGTAGGGAAAGATTAACACTGAGATATTTTCATGGTTCAGCACCAAGCCTACGTCCATGCCTTAGCACTAAGCCAAGAATTTCATAATCTACTAAGCAGGATCCTCCTTCACTGGTGGAGAGCCTTACAACTCGTGTTGACTTTTTGAGTTTGATCCATGTTTTGATGCTGACAAAGCACATGTATCTTATGTGTGCATTTAGTGTGTTAACAGGTTTACATGTCAACACGGACATAAGATGCAGGAGAAATGGAAGCAAATACAGAAGTTAAAGCCTACATAACATCTTGGCGTATTCCATGAAGAGAAGAGTAAAAAGAAGAAAAAGTTTATTCTTTATTGTAATTGCATTTAAATTTTTATTATTATTTGGTCTGTAATAATGCATGCATCCACATGATATGTTTGAATGCTTAGATGGCCATAAACTAACCTTAAGAGACCTTACCCTTCAAAGACAAACTTTTTTTTTTTTTTCTAAAAAGACTAAAATTATACAAAAGGTTTAAAAATAAATTAAGGTAAAAAATTAGGGCTTACAAAGACTTCGTTCAACTAAGGTCGACCGACGTTGGATTTTTGGGTTACTTTAATAGCCCCGGTTGACTGACCCATTTTGGTTATAAACACCTCGGTCGAGCAAACACACTATTGGCCAAAAAGTCAAATAGTTGACTGAAGCCTCAGGTGACCAAACCAAAAATGAATGTAGCTTTCACGGCCAACCAAACCCTGATCATTAACTTTTCCATTGTCTCCGAGCGTCTGAACTTATAGCTCAAAATCACCCCAGGCGACCGAATTGTGAGGTACGACAAATCGAAGTAGTGAACCAGGTGCCCGAACCTACGAAAGTTGAGTAATCGCCTTGACTTCAGCGAACCAGACTCACCCATAGTCACCCGAACCCAATATAGGTTGTTTCTATTCGAGCGACTGGCCCTAAGGACGAGGCGATCAAAACTCTCGGGTTGGGTTATTTTTTCAGCACTAATCACGTCTTAATTTTAATTAAACATTTTTTAAAATATCGAGCATGTCCCCTACGGTCATAATTTCCTAAAAAACTATAAATACGCCTTTATTTGCTTTGATTAGTAAGTTTGATTAATCTCAAAATCCACTCAAATTATTTTGTTAATCAAATTCCCCCAAACCATTTTTAATGCAAAAATCTTTTCTTTGGGGCAAAATATTTTAAACTCTCTCATTCTCTCTTTCAATCTTTCTTTTGAAAAATATTTTTAGAAGAGAGTATTTTCTTTTGGGCATTTAGTTTGTATCCATAGCATATTTTCTCACTCAAGCTTTTTTTTTTTTGTTTTTAAAATCACTTGGAGAGTATACTTAGGGTTTCTCCTATATTTTCTTTGAAAAATATTCTTGTGGAGAAATTGTTTATGACATTGTGAATCTTTGCACAACTCATTGCAAAAATTTATTAAGCTCACTTGTGCTTATTGACAAAATTCTTTTTGAGCTAAAAACCCTAGATTTTCCTATATCTTTTATTGAAAAATATTTTGTTTGAGAAAATCTTATTAGGGTTTATATCTTTATGTGCTTATCATATACATCTTTTTTTCAAAGATTGAAAATAATATTTTGAGTAAAACACCCTTAATTAGTTCGTGAGCATATTTCATATCCTTGGAGAGTACATTTTGAGTTTAAACGTGTACATCTTTGCTTGTATTTAGAAGCATTTTATTGTGTACAAAAATATTTTTCATGTATTGGTTGGGTTCATTTCGTAAATTGAATTAGGGAGTCTCAGCCCCGTAAGTTAGACCGGTTGGGTTCAGCTGCAGAAATTGAACTGGAGAGTCTCCGCCCCGTAAGGGAGACAAGTTGGGTTCAGCCTTGTATTAATTAAACTGGGGTTTATCTCACCCTGTAAGAAGGGGTTTTAACGATTTTTGCTCTACCCATTTAAGTGAGCAGGGTTAGTGTAATCCTTGGGGGGGATGCCCAAGGCGTGGGGACGTAGACTGGTTTGGCCGAACCTCGATAACAAATATCGTGTGTGTCTTTCTCTCTTTCCCTATCTCATTTAAATTATATTACTTTAGTTTCCGTATGTGTATGCTTGATTATTTACTGTTATAATTATTCACATGCACACATTTAATTTAAATGAGATATGTAGCACTCGTGTATGTTCGCATTAATTGGTAAATCATTTTTCATACACGCTTTAAATTAAAATGGGATATCATGTGATGCACATATGCAAATATTTAACTTACAGTGAATGCCATATTTTTTTTTAAGTATTTGCTTACTTGATTGATTGGCGGAATTGAATGCTTAGATAGACCCTAGGTTGTGCAATACCGTTGTCATCTGGTTTAACTCGGGAATAAATTTTTTATACCCAATTCACGCCCCTAGGGATCACACCATTTCCAACAACTTGAGAACAAATACCTACACTTGAGAACAAATTCCTACTACGCTCACCAAGAGCCTTCACCAAACGGTTCCCAAAGAATCTTCATAATAAGATGATTGATTACAACGAAAATGTGACAATTGGTTTTTGGCTACTGCATTTGAAGCACACTACCTAATTAAGAAATTAGAAAAACCATCACTAATAGTCTTGACCTTTCTCCCCGTCAACAAATGCATTATTAGTGACAATTTATAAGAACCGTCATTGGCTAATATAAGACTACTAGTGACGGTCTTTCTCTTCAAATATTCTACTTAAGGACATGCTCTTCTCATTGTACTTTATCTTCAACTCATCTAGATTCTCATTTGTGGTGTCAAGCACACTGCTAGGTTAGCCACAACATTATTTCTATCTTGTTTTACTAACTACACAATATCAATCAGCAACTGTTTTTATCTATCCATCCACTACTACAAAGATAGCCTCTTAGCCTACTAGCCTTGCTGAATTGTAATCATCTTCACGAGCAACCAACCCATGCATAGATATTTGAACCAAGCTGTTTCTTTCATGCATCCCATTCCTTTTTAGTGTGATTAGCAGCTTCAGAAGATTGATCTCTAAAACTTGATATATTACATTTAAAAACCAATCCAATCATTACAAAACTTCACCAGAGCTCCCCTAGTCTGTACTCGGTCATTCAAAAAGGTATGAACTTCAAGAGGTTTAAATTTAGAGAATCTTTTCAACCAATATTCACTATCAATGACAACTCTTCCATCTTTTTCATCCACTATGTTAAGAACAATCCCAGTCCATGGCCAAACATATATATATATATATATATATATATATATATATCATTCTGCTCTGGAGTTTGAGAGATATGGGTATTGGTTCAACATGGCGACGTGTTTGGTCCGACTCATCAGCTAGGTCAGTTTCTCGGCCAGTCAACAAATGCATGCATTAATTATTAGTGACATTTTGTAGTGGTGTCAGTCAGGTCACTGACTAGGTTAGCAGCCACAACATTATTTCTATCCTTTTTTGCTTCCTGGACAATATCAGCAACTATTTTTATCTATCCACTGCTACAAAGTCAGTCTTTAACTAACCGACCCTTCTGAATTATAATCATCTTCACAAGCAACCCACCTATACATATTTGAACCAAGCGCACTATTTCTTTTACATGCATATCCCATTCCTTTCTACTGTGATGAACAACTTCAAAAAATCTCTTAAACTCTATTACATTTAAAAAAATCAGTCTAATCATTGCAGAACTTCACCACAGATACAAGACTCATACAAGACTATTAGTGACAGTTCAGAAAAATCGTTTCTAATAATAGAATATTAGTGATAGTTTAGAAAAATCGTCGCTAATATTAGGATATTAGTAACTGTTCTTACAAATTGTCACTAATATTGTTAATCTTTTCCCCAGTCAACAAACGCATTATTAGTGATGGATCTACAAACCTTTTCTAATATCAGACTATTAGTCACGATTATGAGAACCATTACTAATAGTAGAGTCATTAGTGACGATTTCTCAAAACCATCACTAATATTGTTGACCTTTTCCCAGTCAACATATGCATTATTAGTAACGGTTCTATAAACCGTTACTAATACAAGACTATTAGTGATGATTTTTTTATACAGTTACTAATAATGCACTATTAGTGACGGTCTATGAACCATCACTAATAAGGGTACATTACTGACGATTTCAAAACGTCACTAATACCTCAAAAACGTAGCTAATATTTTCTCGAGATAATTTGAACGTGAAAAGTGGTTTCCCACAATAGCTTGAGTGGGAAAGTTGATTTTTAGTGACGAAAGTATTAGTGACGGTTTCAAAATATCAAAATGATGCTAAATAATATTATGACTTTCCTATCTACAATCCAATAATCAACAATATTGAAGTAATTTCCCAATCTAGTTTAGAAGAGGATGATGAAGACTAATCCGTACAAGAAGACAAACAGGCTAAGCTTAAAAGCCAAAAAAAAGAAGAAGAGGATTTATCAAAAAAGAAGGATCTCCAAGAAAATTATTCATTTGGCGAACATCTACTTTAAGAAAATGAAGACAACTGTTTTGGAATCAAGTAGCAAGGCGCGTGTGGAGAAGGCAGTTAGTAAATGACCCATGTATAATACCCTAGGAAGATATTGTTTTATCATCTCTAATGGCAAGTGTATGTGTTAGTAGTAGTTATGATCCAATGAGTCAAACAAGGATAACAATAGTAAGTAATGAATCTTTATTGGATGATAAAGAACTCTCAAATTGGGAATTACCAGTTTGTGACAAAAATACTATTTACAAAAATGCAGAATTCTTGATTTTAAGTTAATTATAGGACAAAAAATGAAAGAAATAAATGTTAGATTTGTAGACAAATCTTACGGTAAGAATTTACTTTCAAAAAGTCTTTAAGAAATTATGTCAAATTAGGATACAATGATTGATACCTTTGACAAAAGTAGGATTGAACAATGCTTTGCTAATTTATTTTAGTGACGTTAGAATCCCAGATTATGCAAAATCAATCACAAGAATGACAGAAACCTTCTTAACAAATGAACTAGTATGTTTCAAATGTTATCCAAGTTTCATAGTTCGACTCAATGTTGATGACCATAAGAAAAGTGTCTATTGATAGATACCCAAACTTACAATTACAAATTCCTTTAATGATATGATAATTTTGGAACAAAATGTCTCTTTTTTTGAATGGTTTAGAGAAAGAGATACAAAATACAAGAATTATTTAAAACTCTAAATTGTCTCCCTTCAAATAGAGAGGAGGGAAGGACTATGGAGTGTCTTCATTGTCAAGGAGTAATAATGAAAATTCTTTTTCCTAGGTATTCTAATGGTAATGAAAATACTCCTTTACTTTTGCTTCTTGTTTTTTGACTTTTGTTATTAAGTTTGCCTTTTTTGTGCCAAGAGAGAAAAAGTGAAGTAATTACAGACCCAACACAACAACAAATCCAAGTTTTGGTAAGACAGAAAGAAAGCTTAGGCAGATTTTATTAGAATGTACTCGTTATTGGTAATGTCATGGCAACATAGATACGTCCTTCTCAATTCTAATTAAAAGGAAAGATTTGCTAGCTCATCAAGAGTCTTGAAACTGTAACTTCGGTACAGGGCGTAATTACAGTGGTTCCCCAGATATCCACCTTTTGAACATGGCAAAGCATTCCTTTGGTTTATACTCTGCAGGTGTGTGGCCTGCTCCCTGCACAACACAAATAACTAATTAAAATTCCCCTCATCTCGCTTCTGCAGATCCATAATTAGGGAATAGCACTCTTGCCTTGACAGTTGCAAAAGTCAAACCATTTGAGTATTCTCTCGAGTATCTGCATAAAGAGGAGACAGAAGTTGAGTAATCATCTTATATTTAGAAATCCAAGCACACCCAACACAAAGCCTTTAACATTGATATCTCTTTTCGGTCATAACCCTACCCTGCAACTTGACTATCAACCAACCACGGCCGCCAGTCATCAACGATGGAGAACTTAAGGGATCTAATCCATGATTGGGTTGCTGAGTATGGAACTAGCAAGTCATGATCACCACTGCAGCATACGTAAAAGAATCCACTGTTAGGCAGTGTGGCTTGGAATGAAAGGATTTACGAATCACATCATTTACAGTTTTCGTTTCTGGTTAAATCTGGTTCTTGGTGTGAGAAGAAAGAGTTAACTAGACTTACAATTCTTTGGGGTTCTCCTTTGGATCATGCCTTCTTTCGTTTTTTTTTTTTTTGTTGTTTATTCACTTGCTGCTTCGCTCGGTTTTCTTGCTTCAATCATCGGTTATATATATATATATACACCCAGGTTCTTTTGGTTTATATATATTGTATCTTTGGGTGTCTTGGTGGATATTAAGCACTCATATTTTGATCCGAACTTCGGGACTTCTGCCGTGATTTGAACCTCTGGGTGACTTGCATCTTTGACTTCCTTTTGTCGTGTTAAGTTTCTTATGTATTTCTTGGCGTCTTTTGGACAGTGGGAAGATGCTTTACTACAGTTAAACCCGTGGCCAAAGTATACGTAATGTTTATAGGAGGCCATACCAGAAGGGCAAAAATATGAAGTTTCTTCATAAAAGTAGAGCTGAACAAATTGCTGACACCACAAAAGTTCACAAGAAGAGAACTTCTATAGAAATTGCAAAAATAAATAGAATTATAAGAAAAAGGAAATGGCTCCATGTAAAATAATACTGCTTGATGCTCTGGGCTCTTTTATAAGTTCAGGGCCTTGGGCCAACCAAACATTAACATTATGTTTGAACGAATTTGTATAAACTATATACTTTGCAAGTAAGAAAGAATTGGATAAAAATGGGCGCAAATGTGTCAATTGATTTATTTATATTCTCAGACCATTTCACTTTTTAATCCATCGCCAACCAATTCCATACCACAAACCAAATGTGATGCCAGTTTGAATAAAGCTCAAACTTGAATGTGTGCGTGCGCATGTGTGTGTTTGGGCATTGGGTGTGGACTAAAAATTTTTGTTCACCATTTAGAAATGTAGCAAAAAACTTTTCAAATGGCCATAATGATTTTTTTTTTTTGAACAAATATAAATCTCTCAAAAGCTTAGGGTAGCCAAAAGGATTTTCATCAAATGAGTATGCCCCTCTTTATCAGACAAGCTTCTGTCATCCCTCATTCTATAATTGGTTTCACATCAATAAGAATCCAATTTGTTGATTAATAAAGAAGAAAGTTTTGTATGCTCTTCTCAAATGGTTGATATTTTGGGCAACTTTACAGGTTAAAGCAGCTAACAAAAGTAAAGCGTAGAGAGGTTTGAAGCTAAAACCTGTATATAAGAGCTCGATAACTTCCGGCGGCCAGAATATTTTGATGATATGCAGTAGAATTCCAAACCTCATGGACATAGCCTATGCCTTTGTTGCACCTGTCCCATATCCTTACAGTTCCTCCCTGATTTTCATGGGAAATGTGATCATTATTTTTTTGAGCTAATCATATTTACTAGGCAACATTACTCCCACCTTAGCACGAAGTGCCTCCTGGACCGCAACATCATTTGCCCAAATGTTGCAAAGAAGGTCGACGTAATTCTGCAGCAAGTTTCAGTTAGTAGAGCAAAAGTTTTAATATTTCAATTTAAGGATCTGTTTGGTGGTGAAAAATCATTTTCATTTTCCGTTCCAACTTTTAAAGAATTACAAAAATGTCACATTGCTTTCTAAAGTTTTCAATTTATGCATAAGAAGCCTCGAAACATTATTGATTATTAAATTTGCAATATAAATGTTATAAAAATACAGAACAATGTAGCATGTAATTCTTTGACAAATCAGAAAATAAGAGGTAAAAAATTATTTATCATAAATAAATATTGCCCAAAAGAGGGGTAAATATAAGTGCATAAGCATGTATGTGCGCAAATAGAGGGGTCGATAGGGAGATGGGTTTACTCTACACTCGACTTTAGGAAGTGGAGGTTGAGAAAGAAGGAACTCTTCATAGGTCTCTTGGAGGAATTGGCCTTCATTTACCATCTCATGTCGCAGCTTAAAAATGTTGACACATTCAGGCTCCAAGATATTAGGGGCATTTAGTTGTTTAGTACACTAAACCAAAGTAAAAGCCACTTTTATCATCAATTCCAGCAAGAATTCACAAATTGTAGCAATAAAAAAGGATTATATATATATTATTATTGGGTCCAAGTCTCACCTTTGTGATAGCTTGAAGATCCTTCACACACTCTGAATTTCCCACATCTACATTCACATAATCTCCATTGCAACTTCTTTTGGTTGACTTAGAAATGGACAACATAGGTAGTTTTTCAAGCATGGATTGCACACAATAAGAGAATATGTAATGAAAACAAACATAATATACTGATAGCCTGTTTGGTTGGAGAGAAGTAGAGAAAAGAAAGAAGAAATTTATAGGAGAGGAGAGAAAAAAATTTAAAAAAAAAAAAAAGTAAAAGAAACTTACAGAAGAGAAAAGGAGAAAAGCTAAGACACTAGTATCTCCTCTTTAATAAGAAAGAGAGTGGAAAGAAACATTAAAAAAAGAAAAGAAAGGAAAACCAAAGTCGATATTTATTTATGAAAACGTCGCCAACACTAAATTGTCTAATAGTTTCTATCCATCTCTCAATTTGCACAAGAAAAAAAGTAGTTCATTAACTTATGTCATATGCAGTATAAGATACATCTAAAAGATGCCTAATTACCTCATAGAGCTCATCAGAAATAAGTCCCATATTATGTGCATACATTACCCTTGAATTTTCATCCAGCTGCACATCTGTGGCGGGGTTCCCAAGCAAATAACCCTAGACCAAATTCATTAAACATCACAGCTGAAAAGAATATAAAACTCCAAAAGAGAAATATCAGAATCAGAGATATATAGAATGTACTTTAAGATTGATGGGCGGTTCATGACCTGCCTCATTGCCTGCAGCATCACATATAGGAAACCATAAGTTGGTCATAAATAATGGGGAAAAAAAATGCTACTGCTACAATCTAAGAAAGTTGAGTTCCACTGACCATCTAATATTTGTTGGACAATGATTGGAACAATTAAACCACAGAATGAGCCGCCGGCGATATAGAGTGGATTTTCGAGGAATTGTGGGTGTTGGATCAACCACTATTGAACAAGCGAAAAGAAAATGTGCATAATTAAATGAAAACATATCAAGTAGTAGTAGGATGCTACAAGGACTTGGATAATATTGCCTATGTTGCTTCTTGCTTGTTCATCATCCATGCCTTCTTCCTTGATAATAATACTTTTACCTCTTAAAAATGTTGCCTACGCTGCTCTTGTCTAGGCTCCATTAATATTTAATAGCACACAACAAAGAATGGAATAGTAGACCGAAAAAGCACAAAGAGAACGGGAAATGTACTAATAGCCTGCTTAGTTGTGGAAAAAGTTCTGGTTTCTATTTTCAGTTTCCCAACATTTCTATAGAAAACATGGAAAACAATAAAATGATGTTCTAAGAACAACCAGACTTTGATCATATTTTTCATTTACATTTTTAGTTTTTAGAAGAACTACAAAAATTCCCCCTTCCCTTGGCAGTTTTCTAACATTTCTTCAAAAAACATGGAAAACCATTAAATGGTCTTCAATATTCCTACACAAATATTGGAAAGTTGAAGATCAAGATAGAATTTTAGTAATTCTTTGAAATTTTGAAATGAAAAATACAAAACTTTTCCATCAAATTAAAATTAATACAGTCCTTAGGATCCCCATGATATTTAGTGTCATGGAAAAGCCCTTGTATTCCACCGTCCATCCATTCGATCTGTTTAAATCATATTTTAGCTATTTTTTGAATAACTAGACCTAAAATCATATCAACAAATGTGTGAATATAATGAATAAAATTTTCTTCAAATGCTCTCACACCTTTCTCAAAAAATTGTATCCATGATCAACCATGCTTTTGTCTCCGGGCTTGAAACCTTCCAAGTTCCTCGAGTATGAGAATCCGGTCCCCACGGGTGCATCTAAAAATATTACACTTGAAACCTGCAAATGCATCATTTTTTCCATAAGATAATACTGGAATAAGACAAATGACGAAGAAAAGAGAACCATTTCCAAGTCAACTGACCTCAAAGATTATTAATTTAATTATATAACACTGGATTATATGTTAAGTACTAATTAAGCATGGGATGCACCTTTGACCATGAGTGTGGATTCAAGACCCATGTCGGTAAGCTACCATTGTAATCCACAATGTTAAAGTGGACAGGACCTGCAAAAAACAAAAACGTTGTAAAAAAGGCAAGGGGTGTACTCATTTAATCATCCATGACAAAAAGTGTTTAATAGGTACAGTTTTCTTATACTATGGTTTGCTACCTTTGGAGTTGTTTTCTTTCTTGGTTTACTCGATTTTTGATAAATAAGGGGAGTTGAGTCTTCTTGTTTTGTTTTTGGGATGGTACAGTTTTCTTATACTATGGTTTGCTACCTTTGGAGTTGTTTTCTTTCTTGGTTTACTCGATTTTTGATAAATAATTGAGTCTTCTTGTTTAGTTTTTGGGATGCTGTTGTTGGGAGCTCTATGCATTTCTTTGCATGGATCGATGGTTTTTTTTTTTTTTTTTAATAATCAAGGACTGCAGCCACCATTGCGCCACTTTGGACGCAATGGTGCGGCACCAAACCTGGAGGGGGGTGAAAGTAGCCCGTCCATTAAAGCACTTTGGGTAATTGACCAACATAATGCCTCAAGGGAGAATCAAAAGCAATAATGGAAATGACACGGAATGGAGAAAGCGGTTTTTTCAAGCTATTTTGGAAATGGTACGAACAATAGTGTGGAATTAAAAGCAATAATGGAAGGAATTCGTTTATGTAAATGACTTCATTATTTTCATGTCATTATTAAAAGTGACTCGCGAATTGTTGTTGATTGGTTTTGGAAAGGTAAATGTACGTTGTGATATTTTTGGGATTTTTGGGAGGAACTCGTGGCGGAGCTAGAAGGAGTGAACTTCATGGTAATCCATCAATATAGGGAAGGTAATAGTGCGACTAATTTTCTCGTTAAAGAATGAGAAATGGGAAATAATGTCATGTAACGCCCCAACATTGGTCTGCCAGGGAGCACTGCATCTCTCCTCCTCCACTTGAACCAGACAATAGGGGGGCGGGCCTTATCGAACTAATGACTTGCCCCACAAACCAAAACATGTCATTTTCAGTGTGTTTTGTCCTCACCTACACACTTTCTGAGAAAACTTCCCAGGTGGTCACCCATCCCAAGATTGTTCCAAGCCAAGCACGCTTAACTATGGAGTTCTTATGGGAAAGCTTCCAAAAATAAAGGTGCACCTTATTGATATGGGTAGTAACATCTAATCTTTTAAATTTTTCATCCATAAGGGATCACATTCTCCCCCACTTATAGAACGCAACGTCCTCGTTGCGAACCCACATTTCCAAACTCAGGCGATGTGAATCTCATCACACTTTCGGTTGGGTGTTGGCTCTGATACCATCTATAACGCCCCAACATGGGTCTGCCAAGGAGCACTGCATATCTCCTCCTCCACCTAGACTAGACAACAGGGGGGCGGGCCTTATCGGACTAATGACTGGCCCCACAAACCAACACATGTCCTTTTCAGTATGTTTTGTCCTCACCCACACACTTCCTAAGAAAACATCTCAGGTGGTTACCCATCCCAAGAATGCTCCAAGCCAAGCATGCTTAATTATGAAGTTCTTATGGGAAGACTTCCAAAAAGAAAGGTGCACCTTATTGATATGGGTAGTAACATCTAATCTTTTAAACCTTTCATCCATGGGTAGGGGTGTACACGGTTCGGTTCGGTTCGGTTTTTGCCAAAACCACCAACCGAACTGAACTCCTCGGTTTTCAAAATGACTAAACCGAAACCAAACCATACACCGTCGGGTTATGAACAAACCAAACCGTAAATTTTGTGGTTCAGTTCGGTTATTTTCGGTTTTACTAAATTTTGAACTATGAAACAACTTGAACCCAAGTTAGGCTGCATCAACAGGCCACAACCCATTTTATAACTCATGGGCCAAGGCTTTACTTGCAAAGCGTAGGATCCAAATAAAATATATAGGGTGGGGATACTTGTATTCTTCCCATTCCCAACCGATGTGGGACGCAGGAAGAAAGCACGGAGCACCCTCTCCCTCTCTACCTCTGCGGCTCTGCCTGTCTCTACTTTCTTCCTCTGTCTATACCTCCCTCTCTACCTCCGCCTGTCTCTGCTTTCTTCCCCTTCTTGTGGTTCCTGCTCCTGCATCTTTCTTCTCTCTGGTTTTCTGCATGAGAAGGTCGCCGCCCACCGGGAAAGGCTGCAGCCTGCAAGCTAGATTGTTCAGCGAGGCTATCTCGCCGGAGTTCATGGAGTTGGAGTCGTCGAACATGTCAGCGGCAGATTTGAAGGCCCAAATGGCGTCAAGCTTGGAAAGAAAAATCTGGTGTTGAATGTTGATTACCCAGATCCGAGGATGCAAACAGTTTCGGGACTGGTTAGAGTCCATTCCAGATCGAAGATGGAGATTGACGATTAAACCTAGAAGAACTACTATAAGCACTTGAACTATTCTGACTTTGGTAGGCGGTAGCCATGGTGGATTCGGAGGTGGTTTCTCGCCGGCGACTGGCGATCCAACAGGCAGCATGATCACTATTATATAAAATTATACAATTATTATTTATGAATCCAGTTTTCAGTTTTTTCGGTTCGGTTTTGGTCCAAAACCGAAACCGCAAACCGAAAAACCGAACCGAAATGTGTTTCGATTCGGTTTCAGTCCGATTTTCGGTTTTTCGGTAACTTTTGTACACCCCTATCCATGGGGTATCACATTGACATCTACGAAGAACAACATCTTTTACCACATTCTCTAAAAGGTATACTTCGGATGGATAAGTTGGGTCTCACTTCTTTTCATCGTTAGTTCAACTCTCGAGTTTTTCTAGGTCCGTTTAGACTTGTTTCTTAGGTAGCATTGTTTGGATTTGTTGTATTGTTTTTTTATTTTTATTTTTTTTAACTAAATTAGGGCGGCATCTTCAATTATTTATTGATATACACTCACTTTTGGTGGAGGAATACTGTGGTTACAAGACAAGTATTGGGAGATTATCAATAAAAAAGACATTAAAGGCCTCCAAAAAATAACACCAACAACCAACCAAAATAGGATTACAAATCCAAACAAAACTAAATAAGAAACAAATCTAAACAGGCTTAGGAAAAAACAAACATAATATGGTTGGTTGTTAATCTTATTTTTAGGAAGGGTTTTAATTCATTATCTGTATTAATCTCCATTTTGCTTATCTTGTAACTACGGTTTTCCTCTGCCAAAAGTGAGGGCGTATCAATAAATAAATGGAGATGTCGCCCTTCTTTAGTGAAAAAATAAAGAGAATCAAACCTCTTACTTTGGGTTCACCAAAGTTACAAGTCGCCCTTATCACTTGAGTTGACCTAACTGAGCTTTGCATGGATCGATGTTGTTTCTTTAAGAATGTGATTTTATTGAATACATGGATCGGCATCATGTAAGTAGTTGTTGAAATTTGTTTTTTGAGATATATAATTGTTCATACAAAAGTTTAATGACAACATTTTCTTTAGGTTTTTTTTTTTTTTTACATTCGAATTTAAGAAAATTTATGCCTGTTTTAAATGAATATGTTAAGTTTTTAATAACATGTTTCTTTATTCTTAAATCCATCCTATTTTGTTAGGCAAAATTATATACCACTTTGCATCTTTTTTGTGACGTCTTTTAGAATTACAATAAAAACTGGTTAATAAAATTTAATTCATACACACACACACACACACACATATATATATATATAGCAACAATTTTGTGAAATAATTATTCATGAAGAGAGGAATGAAATAATATACTGTAAAAAATAAATTTTGAGTGAGAAGACCAGCTCCAAAAGATAATCTAAATAGTGTTACTCATATACATACATATGGACTAGCTAATTTAATATCTTATTTCATTTTTTTTTTTAATTTTTTCACTTATTATGTTTGTAAAATTATTAACAATATTCTACAGAACATTATTCAATCAATTTTTAAATGCATTGATAATTATTACTTTCATGCCAAAAAATCACTGAATTTTCTAAAACTCTTAATATTTCTCCAAAACAATGATTAATTAATAATTATGTATTTCCCAATAAGTTGATATTGTTTTTAATTCGTCATTTGGTTGAATTATAACATCACGGTCTAACGTGTAACTTTCAATTTTAGCCCCTCGCATCTTTAACTTTTTGATAAACTTATCTTTTTTGTACATAACTATTTTTTGTATATTTAAACAAAATTAAAAATTGTGATTACAAATAGTAGAAAGAAAAATTTAGACATAAAATTATTGATGAAATATATAAATTATAAGTTTTGGAACAAACCATTTTCAAAAAAATGTTAATTAGTTCTTGAGAACCATTATGTCATAAAGTATTATTCATTATAGGACTATGTATGTACTAAAAAATTAATAAATGATTAGAAATAAAAAAAAATTAATGGGCGACTTGTGACTTTGATGACACCAAGTTCAAGGGTTCAATTCATTCTTCAGCGTTTACCCCAGTATATTACCATGGGTGCGTTAATGAGCATACGTCTTTCACTCCCTCGGGTTTGGTGCCACAAAAGTGTCCAAAGTTGCGCGATGATGACTAGAGTCCCCGAGTTATAAAAAAAAAAATTAATAAATAATTTGCGAAGAGACAAAGAAACGACGTCACGATGACCGAATGACACAATATTAGTGTACTAATTGTAGGCATGTTGCATTTTACATAGACATGTGCATGTTATATATATATAACATGCACATGTCTATGCAACATGCCTAACATAATATGAAAAGTTATAGCAAATTCAGATAAATAGATCTGTCTCAAAGTGGGGGGTAGGGGACTACAACTTGTTGGATCAATGACAGCCACAAACCAACCTAAATTCCCTCCTTATCTAAGTGCTATAAAAGGATGGCTTTGTACACATGTGAATTACCAAATAAACACACATTAATAAATAATAAGGTCGTATTAGGAAGTATGAATTTTAAGTCTTGAAATTTCAAGTCTTGAATTTAGATTTATATGGATTTGTACAAAACTCAAAATAAGTTTTTATTATATTTTTCCAAATTCAAATAATTTGAAATCCAACCTCCCCCCCACATGCAGGCTTTTCCTTACACTTAATAACTGACTACCAAATTCCTATTAGTTTATGCTCTGTGGCTTATAAAATTTTTTCCAAGATTATTGTCTTTAGACTAACCGAGGTTGTTGATAAGTTGGTCTTGCATGAACAAGGTGCTTTTATTCCTGGGCGAAGTATTTTTGAAAATATTACACTGGCTCAAGAAATGGTTCAGTCTTTGCACAAAAAAATAGCTGACGGCAATGTGATAATAAAACTTGATATGGGTAAGGCTTATGACAGAGTGAATTGGAATTTTCTTCTGAATGTTCTTAAGGCTTTTGGTTTCTCTAAGAGGTTTTTCAAGCTCATAAAAAAATGTGGAGTCCCCATGGTTTTCTGTTTTGATGAACGGAACCTTTAAAGGGTTTTTTCAATCTACGCGATGTTTGCGGAAAGGGGATCCACTCTCTCCTTATTTATTCATTATAATGGAGGAGGTTTTGAGAAGGTTGCTTAGGAAAAACTATGAGACTGGTCGGACTGGTAAATTTAATCATCTGATTGGGACCCTATTGGTTTCGCATTTGTTATATGCGGATGATATTCTTATTTTTGCGAATGGTAGGAAGAGGTCTATTAGAAATTTAATTTACACTCTGAAAAGATATGAGAGGTGGTCGGGTCAAAAAATCAGTGAGACTAAGTCAGCATTATTCCTTTCAAAATACATTACTCTCACTTGGAAGCATGGTTTATTGAGAATCACGAGTTTCATGGAAGGTAAATTCTCTGTTACATATTTGGGTGCGCCTTTGGTGTCTGGAAAATTATCTTCTAGGACATTGGAGCCTCTTGTGGAAAATATTAGAAAGAAAATTGCAGGGTGAAAATCTAAGTTGCTCTCGCAAGGTGGAAGATTGATTTTATTAAGACATGTGTTGTCTAGCATGCTTATTCATTTGATGTCTTTTATCAAGGTTTCGAAGGTCACATATTCTCGCATTAAATTTCTTCTTTCTAATTTTTTTATGGGGAGAGGTGAAAGATAAAAGGAAGATTCATTGGCGCTCTTGGGGGAAAATTTGTAAACCTACCTCGGAAGGGGGTTTGAGCCTGAGAGATCTTAAGGAAGTTCAGAAATTTCTTCTCATGAAATTTGCCTTCAGATTGCTCACTTCTAACAATCTGTGAGCAGATTTTTTCACAGCTAAATATTGCAGAAATGATCATTTATTAATAAGGAATGGGAGACCAAATGACTTTCAATTTTGGAACACAATTATGGCCACAATTCCAGAAGTTATGGATAATGTTAAAATTTTGGTGAGAGGTAGGAACTCTTCTTTTTTGTTTGACAAGTTGCTGTCATTAGGCCCGTTATCTATGAGCACTGAGGATATTTTGAACAAGAAACTGTGTATTAAGGATTGCTGGTTAAATAATAATTGGAACTCTGATTTAGTAAGGGAATTAGTTGGTGCTGATAAAATAAGGGAAATTTTGCATCAGGTGCCGGTGGGTAAAAGTGGGCAGGATAATTTTGTCTGGAAGCCTACCCTGGACGGTAATTTTTCTACAAAAACGGCTTGGGAGGCAGTGAGGAGCAGAAGTGATAATTTTTTTTGGAATGACTCGTTTTGACATTCTTTATTGCCCAGAAGAATCTTAATGTGTTTATGGAGAGCCTGGTTTAGATACTTGATTGTAGATGATAGAATTCAAACCAAAGGAATATCGATGGCTTCGGCTTGTGATTGCTGCGTTCAGAGAAATCAGGAAAACATTGATCATATTCTTTCTTTAGGTGAGGTGGCTTCTGAGGTCTGGCGTCGGGCTAGTGTAGCGTTGGGGATTCCTTTCCAACAATCTCTACCCTGGAAAAACAAAATGGCAAATTGGTTCCACTATGCTAAAAAATCGTCTATTAAATGCATTTTAATTGTGCCGATTCCATGTTTGATTACGTGGTGCCTCTGGAATCGAAGATGTAAAGAGAGAATGGAAGGAGTTTATCAAAGTGTAGATCAGATGTGGAAAAGTGTTCGATTGTCGGTTAGTTTTATTGCTGAGAGCACCAATTCTTTTCAAAAATTGAAGAAGTGAGACATTAAGATTTTGAATGAGTTTTAAATTAAGCATCAGGGAGTTTGCGACAGGTCTGGAAAAATTATTTCGTGGGTTAAACCTCCAGTAGGGTGGATAAAACTTAATTGTAATGGGAGTTGTAGGGGCAATTGGGGTACTTCAAAAGGTGGATGAATTATTCGGGATTGCCATGGCATGGTAAAAGCGGCCTTTTCAAGTTATTCTGGCAATGACACAAATAATAGTGCGGAATTAAAAGCAATCAGAGAATGAATTAATTTGTGTAAACGTTTGCATTATCTTAATGTTATTATTGAAAATGACTCGTGAATTATAGTTGATTGGTTTTGGAAAGGTAGATGTACTTTGTGGTATCTTTGGGAATTTTGGGAGGGGCAGAGTTAGAAGGAGTGAATGTTGTGGTGAAGGTAATAGTGCAACTGATTTTCTTGTTAAAAAAGGAGAAATGGGAAACAATGTAATCTACGAAAAACAACACCTTCTACCACATTATCTGAAAGGTATCTTTCGGATAGATAGATGGGATCTCGTTTCCGTTCGTCGTTAGTTCAACTCTAGAGTTTCGTTTGGTGTATTTGGTTTTGATTTTGATTGTTTTTATGTTTTTATCTCCTTTGTTAGTTATGTTTAATTTTGTTTGTCCTAGTTTGGTTGGTTTGTTTTAACTTGTAACCACAGCATTCCTCTGCGTGGTTATTAATAAATAAATGGAGATGTCACCCTCTTTTAGTATTAAAAAAAAAAAAAAAAGGATGACTTTGTATGCATGTGAATTACCAAAAACACAGTAATGAACAATAAGTCTTAAAATTTTAAGTCTTATTACGAAGTGTGAATTTTAAGTCTTAAAATTTCAGGTCTTGAATTTCGATTTATATGGATTTGGACAAAACTCAGAATGATTTTTTATAATATTTTTCTAAATTCAGATAATCTGAAATCCAATCCCACACACACAGTAAAGTTTACACAAAATGTCTAATCCTACGAATATACATGTAAATAACGATAAGCAAACACACAATAAATCATAAGGTTACGTTATGATTTATAAAATGTATATTATTAAGAATAAATTGGTCATAGCATAAGAATTTGATGGTTTAAAAAAAAAAAATGATTCACCATATGAAGCAAATGACAATGTTGAAACAAATTGAAAATTGATTTGATAGTATAAAGTATTTTACTCCACACTTGGAAGCATGGAATTCGGGCCTTAAGTGTGGATTTGTAACAAAACATACACCAATCCAAAATCCAACTCCCAAACAAAGGGTGAGTGTTGCTTCCTGTGGCAAGAACACTAAAATTGCAACAAAACTAGCTATTGCAGCCATTCCACAGGCAATGTTGATTCCCCATGGCATCAAATGAACCCACCACATATAACTCACATACATATATTCTAGGGATGGTCGAGTATTGCTTTGTATTATTGCAATAGCATCTCTTAATCCCTTTATAATTTATTGTTATATTTTTAGTATATCCAATGCGTCCTATTAAATAATATTTAATAGTATAAATTTTTTTAATAATGTTTTTAGAAAGATTATTCTATGGCTTATAATTAATAAATTCTAATATCCATCCATCAATAATTTTATACATTAATTTCCACACATGACACAACCTTAGTTGTTGGATTACTCAGTTTTTATCGTCTCATAAAAATATTATATCTTTTACATTAACATATGATATATTCATTTATATTATAAAAAGTAAAGGAATTTAAAAGCAAGTGGTTAAAAATTGAAATTCATTCTTAACTAATGATATTAGTACTCAATTCATTAAGGGTGCATTTGTTGTGGCTAAGGTTTGTGTGATTGGCCCAAACAAATTAAATCATATGTACTAGATTGAACTGGTTATGATAATCTCCTCATCCCATATATGTTTAGGCTGTCATCTATAAACGACATGTTAGTCATTCAAAAAATTGAAATAACCCTAATTAATATGCAAAAAGAACAACATAGCATACCAAAAGTACGCCAATGAGTGGGCGGCTTTCACCTACCAGATTTGGTGCCGCACCATATTGTCCAATGTGACGCGATGGTGGTTAGAGTTTCCGAAATTATTAAAAAATAAAAATAAAAATGCCAAAAGTGAACAAAAAGAAGGGCAATGCATCCTTTTTATTGCCTAGGTAGTCCCTATGGACAAAACGACCCTAGACCATGTAAATGAGCTAAGCCAGCCCTCACTCTTAATCTGTTCTATCCCACATCTTTGTCTAATCACAAATCTTTGTTGTACATACGGTTAAGAATGCTTAACCTAACCTAACTTAACTAAGCTAGCAAAACAAATGCACCTGAAACTAAAGATAACAACATATAAAAAAGAAAAACGAAGCCTAATATTTATATTAGGAACTTCTAAAAAAAATTCATACTGTGGATTTTGGACAATAATGTAGTAACTATATATTTTGCTGAAAAGAGCATGATATTCATATAGGATATACTCAATGGAAAGTAAATTTTTTAGCCCACCAATTAGAACACTAATAAATAAATTCGTATATAACTTCTAATTTTTTTTCCTAGTTTGAATATTACAGTAACTACTTTTAGGAGGGTCCATTATATTTGGGCATGCTTTTTGAATCAACAAATGTGTGCAAGTGTTCGTTGTGCATACACTAATTTAGTATTTATGTATTTAATTAAGGTTTACTTAAAGTGTATAATGTTCTTTAAGAAGATAACATAATTCATTATATTAAGCCAAACCAAGCAAGGAGCTTGATAGGCTGTCCAAAAAGGATACAGAACCAGCTAAAGCTGTTGGAGCTTGACATGGAGAAATCAAAACTTTTAAAAACCCAAGGAGGCATAGAAAGAAAGAAAATCAAACCAACTGATCTGATTGAACTCTAGTAACAGCCAAATCTAATGGTATAGGTTGAATAGAACTCTTTTGATATGATGATCACCAAGGCTAGAGCAACAGGGTTTTGGAAGATTCTGCAGGAGCTAGTCACCCACTTCAAAAAAAAAATCCCTGTTGTGCTTGAGCTTTGTGAGAGAAGCATGCCGATCATATCCTTCAGAGATTGAGTAACTGTACAATAGATGGTTTGTCATTTCATTGTCTTTCTAGCGCGCAAAGATGACACATGGGAGCAATTATCGAACCTTTTTTTTTTTTTTTTTCCAATCATCTTGAGTCAATATTTTGAACTTAGCCAAAGGAAAAAGAAAAATTCTGTAGGTGTTGTCCGGCTCCAAAAGGATCTGTGATGAATTTCATTTTGTTTTTGTTGGCCATATTTCTATAAAACAAGGTAGGAATAGAAAGAGCTAATAGTGAAGACATAGCCGGCTGTCGTAGGCTAAACATAGAGATCCTTCGAGGATATGAGTAGATAATGCTCAAGAGAGTTGTGATGGAGGACTGGGTCGACCCTTTTGGGTTTCTCTGGTTAACAGTATATTCCAATAGACGCTGCCTTCAGCTACTGAGAATATCTGATTAATTTGCCACTGCATTTTTTTGATAAAACCAAATTAAAGAGATTGGAAAATAACATTTCTAGAGGCACCTGGCTGGCCTATCTATCAAACCAAAAGGAAGTATTAACACCATCCCCCTATGCAGATTCTTGCAAGCTCCCAAAATGAATGATTTGCCTTTAGGATTCCTTTCCATATACCCCATCCGTGATTGGAATTACACCATTGAGGCTTCAGCAGTTTGCATTGTGCCATATTTGAAACGTATAATAGATCTCCAAAGGTTGTCCTTTTCTTGAAAAAATCTCCAACACCATTTGCTAAAGAGTTCCTTCATAGTTTTGATATTTTGAATTCTTAAGACACCTTGACCAATAGGGGCTAGAGATTTTCTTATTTTACTAGGGAGTATTTGAAACATTCAAAACCGACCCTCCAACGAAAGTTGCATCGAAGCTCTTCCATTTTCTAAGCAATTGAAGCAAGGGGTAGGATTTTTTTATTTTTTTTTTAACAGAACCCCAAATTTATTGACAGTCATCACTTACGGCGGAGGAAAACCGTGATAACAAAAAGGTACATATAAACTATAAAAACAAACTCAGGCATCAAAACCAATGAAAAATACCAATACAATAATCCAAATAAACCTATCTAAACAAGCCTATATGGAATCAATGCCAAACAAAATAAACATAAACAAAAATAAGAGGAAAACCAAATGATGTCAATTAAAGGCAAAGATTTGGAATACTTAGCTTATCCATACGAATGAGACCTCTCATTTTACTCAGCAGCACATCACCTGCAAAATATCTCCTCGTATTTCCTCCATCGCTTTAACGAGTCGAGAAATATGTCACTTGATTACCTTTTCTAAATTTGTGTTTTATAAAGAAATAAAGACCTTGAAACTCCTCCTCTAATAATTCCCAAAAGTCTCATAAGTGCTAGGAGGAACAAATTCCAGAAGTAAGTCATCCCACCACCAATTTTGAGTCGCTTTCACTACAAATATTCTGATATCCCAACTCTTTACAAAACCAAACACCACTAGTAAGAGCATGCAACTCCGCTCCATTGTTAGTACCTAACTCAAATATTTTAGAGAAAGTGACCATAGTGTTACTAGATGAGTCACACATGATAAATTGGGAACTTGGATATCCACGTTTAGTAAGATCGAGTTGGCCTTCCCCCGGTAAAAAGAAAATGTGCCTTCCATGGTGCAAGTTTCTTATCTATTCTTTCAAACGTTAAGTCCCAAATATTTTTAACTCCATATTTTGCTACAAAGGGCAGGCCTAAATATGTGTTAGGAAGCTAGCCAATTTTGCAATTGGAAATTTCAATGGCTTCCAATTTTTTGTGTCCCACCTCTATAAATGGAACAGATAGATTTTAAAGAGATTATTTTTTAGACTTGACACTACTTCTAAACACAAAAGAAAAAATCTCAACCTTGGTAGCTCTTGGATGGAATCTTTACAGAATATGATGGTGTTCATTTGCAGATAATACGTGCAAGATATTTGGTCTTCCTATGTTTACAATAGATACTCCTGTAAAGAGTTTGAGAGCATTAGCTTTCCTTGGCAATTGACTGAGAACCTCCATGACAATTAACGCAAAGAGAAATAGGGAGAGGGGATCCCCATCTCAATCCTTTTGAACTATATGTTGAAATGGCCTATAGGATCCCCATTGATAAGGATTGTGAATGTACATGAAATGATGCAAAAAGATACCCATTTCCTTGATATTAATGTTCATTATATTCTGCAAGAATCCCTTATTCATCATGTCCTGGACCTTCATTCCCATTTAAATGTTTTGATCACAACCAATACTTCATGTTCTTCAAAGGGTGCCTCCAATTCTAGCTTTTCAAGGATTGAAAGATATTTGAAATCATACTCTTCCATTGATGGTCTCCAACGCTCTAAGTGGAAACCTTTGAAAAACTTTAGGAACTTCCTTCAAATTATGTAGTAGAGCAAACTATTGACTGTCAAGGATGAAAGGTATGTGGTTCTTCTTCATGTGTATTGAAGCCATTTTGTGAAAAACTTTGGGTGTTCTTGTCACTCTCCTTTATATAAATTTATTTTGATCTTAGCCTCCAAACTAAAGCTAGAACTTTCTTCCAAATTGTTGATGCGAATGTGCAGCTGAAACCACACACAATTTGAATCCTGGAACAAGTAATGCAAACACTCAATGACAAGCAATCACTCACAAAGTGAATGAACGAAAGCAATAATCAAAGACATAAGATTTATGTGGTTCGGCAATGCACCTATGTCAACGGGAGCAGTGATTGAATTTTCACTACAATGTCAAGATTACATCAAGGGTTACAAAATAATGTATACAAATGAACCCTTATGCGTATAGAAGTCTTAGAACCTATCTATATCACTCATGTAGCAATCCCTGGAGGAAAATCCTCCCAATCCCCCAATTTATTAATCACCAAATTCAAAAAACTATAACCTGCGTCGAACGAAACTATCGATGGTTTTAGCCAAACTGTTAACATTTTTTAGGTCGAGAGCTGAATCCAATAGATTGAACTAAAATCAACGATGGTTACTGAAACCAACTTCCTTGTTCTTCACTTCACGATGCTTTCCTGGTGCATGCGTTCCACTCAATATGAGCCACATCCCAAACAATATCCAGCTTGGTGGATATTCACCACTTAGGAAAAATCCGAAAGCATACCCACTGCTCCACCCTGAATGGTAGATTAGGACAATCTCCTATCTAGAACCTAGAGACATTGATCAAGTCCAAGCAATGCTTGAACTTGTCCATTGTGACAGGCATTGTTAATATATCAGCTGCATTGTCAGATGTGTGAACCTTCTCAAATGGAAGTTCACCTGAAGCAATCAGTTCCCTGATCCTATGAAACCACGCATAAATGTGCTTTGTCCTAGCATGATACACCTAATTCTTTGCCAAGTAAATGGCACTCTAACTATCACACTACAGTCGAACTCCACCTTGCTGGATACTCAGCTGCTTGACCAATCTCGTAAGCCACAATGCTTCCTTGGCAACTTAAGCCATTGCCATGTACTCCGACTCAGTAGTAGATAAGGTGACAAGCGACTGCACCATAGACCTCCAACGAATAGGTCCTCCCATAAGGATAAATACGTACCCTATGGTAGACCTCTTATCATCTAAGTCTCCTGCGTAATCGGCATCCACGTACCCTACACTAATGGATCACTCTATTTTCTACTGAACATGATTCCATATCCGGCTGTACCCCTTAAGTACCTAAGAATCCTCTTAACTGCAACCCAATGCTATCAACCAGGATTCAAAAAGAACTTGCTCACCACATTGACAACATGTGCCAAGTTCGGCCTTGTACACACCATGGCATACATCAGACACCCCACTACACTAGCATAAGGTACCTTTGACATATCCCGAACCTCATCATCCTTCTTTGGGCACTAGGCGGCAGACAGCCTGAAATGACTCGCCAACAGTGTGCTCATCAATTTAGAATTAACCATGCTAAACCTCTCCAACACCTTCTCCATGTAACCGCCCTGAGATAACCATAGTCTCCCTATAGCTTTGTCCCTACAAATCTCCATGCCAAGAATCCTCTTAGCTGCACCCAAATCTTTCATGTCAAAACTATTTTCCCAACAAAGTCTTTAACTGATTTACCTCGGTCATATGCTTAGCAGCAATTAGCATGTCGTCAACATAAAGTAGTAGAAATATAAGAGAACCGTCCTCAAGACTTCTCACATAGATGCAGTAATCGCACTCACACCTCTTGTAACCAATACGAATCATATAGGCCTCAAACCTTTTGTACTACTGCCTCAGAGAATGCCTCAGCCCGTAAAGTGATTTCTTTAGTTTACAAACTAAGTGCTTTTGTCGAGGTTGGAAAAACCCTTTTTGTTGTGTCATGTAAATCAGCTCCTCCAAATCACCATGGAGAAATGTCGTCTTTATGTCCATCTACTTTAGATGCATGCCGTATTGGGCCACCAGTCCCAAAACTACTTTGATAGAAGTGTGCCTGACCACAGGAGAGAAGGTTTCATCATAATCAACTTTCTTCCTCTACAAGTATCTTTTTGCTACCAAGCAAGCCTTGTACTTCGCTATTTCCTTTCTAAAATTACTTCTTTCTTCCTATATACCCACTTACATCCAATCGCTCGCTTCCAAGCTGGAAGCTCCATCAAGTCCCACGTCTAGTTCTTATGCAATGATTCCATCTCCTCCACCATAGCACCTATCCAACTATCCTTCTCCTGGTCGTGCACTGCCTCTTAAAAGGTAATAGGATCCTCGTTGCAAGTGATAAGTGCATAAGACACTAGATCATCAAAACCATACCTGGGGGTGGCCTGATGATGCGTCTAGGTCTATCCACAACTATACTACGACACGGCTGCTGGTCATCTGAGCTAGAACTCCCTATGTTCTGAACATCACCATCTCCACCATGAGTTTCTAACTCCACATGCACTGCCGACTGATCTCTCGAGCTAGAACTCCCTGCATTTCTGTCCTGAATCTCCAACTCCACTAGAACCACATGCTTGCTATTGCGATTTTCTGGAACCTATTTCTCTTCTTCTTCTTCTTCTTAAGTATGCCATAACATGAATTTCTCATTGAAAATCACATCTCTACTAATCACCACTTTGTTAGCCACTGGATCTCACAACTTGAACCCTTTCACACCTTTATGATATCCCAGAAAGATGCATCGTCTAAACATTGCCTCAAGATTTGATCTCTCCTCATCAGGAATGTGCGCATAGGCTGGACACCCAAATACCTATTGTATTTGATGCATGTTTGAGGATATGTGCAGGTATACAGTTGGCATATCAATGTGATGGCACAAGGAGTTGAAGTTGAAGCCTTGAAGACCTTATTTATGATTGTATTTAATTTCTATATTCATCATGGGTCAGTAATAGTAAATAGGGTCTCGCTTGTAATATTTGTATGCATCACCTGCATGGTATGTGAGGTAAGCTCAAAATGAAAATGACCTTAGAAAGACCTTAGGGATTACCCTTCGGTCAATTGACACTGAATTTTTTCGATATCTTCAAAAAGACCTAGAAATTACCCTAGGACACACACTTATGCATACATATATTGATCATTTGATTAGGGTGATTGACTGCTTGAAACAAGACCGAAATGCACAAAATGTGCACACTCGATCGACTGAACTTAGCTATACAAAAATGCTCGGTCGACCAAACCAGTGCTGGGTCAACAAGTTGACCATAGCCCGGTCGACCAAACTCACACAGTTAATTTGACCCCGGTTGACTGAACTCCCTAGGGGTCAACTTTATTGACCTCTTGGTCGATCGAGATTATATTATATTGCAATGCCCTGGTCAACCGAGTTCCCATGTGCGGGAACACAATGATTTGGTCAACCGACCAAGGTAGTTCAAAATGTCCCCAGTTGACCTAACCTCGCAGAAAGGGAAAAATTGCCCTTGGACTTACAAGTCTGGTCTACTGAACTCATAGTTCATTTAATTCCCGGTCAACCGAACTTCAAGCACTTCAGTCAACAAAACTCATCATGGTCGACCGGTGCTCTCGAGTTGCCCCATATTTTTTACTATGGTTAATTTTTTTAACTGGGGTTAATTTAATTAAATAATATTAAAACTTTTTTAATTATTCCACTTGTGTCATTAACGGTTATAATCAAGGGAAAGTCTATATATACCCCTTCATTTGGAATGATTAGCAATGAGATTAAAAAGTCTGATTAGAAAATTTTCTCTCAATTCCAAAATTCATACTACTCAATTCTAAGCTCCATACACTCATTCTTACATTGCCATATTGCCAAAATTCATTGTAAGTTTGATTCGAGTGTTGACTGTACATAAGGTTTGCTCTCTCAAGTTTATGCTTGATTGATATTATTTTGATTGAGAGCAAAACCTCAAGTGTTCTTAAGGGACTTTATTAATAAGTCTATCCTAAGAAGACTTCAATTGAGCTTTTGAGTATTGCATCGTCATTGCAATATCTTGAGAGGTTCTTATTTGATTTTGGTTGCAAAAATATTTTCAAATCATTTTCAAATATCTAGTGTGTTTTATCTTGAGAAATCTTTGAAGAGATATTTGTTTTTGTGGCGAAAATCTTTGTTGCAATATTCATTGAGTAATATCATTTGTTGAATACAAAGATTAAAACCTTTTGCAAACCAAATATATATATCTTGAGTTTTATACATTGAGAAAATCTGCTGTTTGAGATGTAGGAAATTTGACTGATATCTTTGTTTGAGCATTTAGATTGAATATATATTTTGTGATACAAAGATCATATTGGTTGCACTCTCATGCACTGATTACATCGATTGCAAATATATTTGAGAGTAGACATATTAGACCACATTGAGCTTACTTCATTATATCATTTAGTGGTGTATGTGATTGCACATAATTGGGTACATATTTGCTTTACATGAAAGCATAATCACTGCACCAATTTCATTTGATTGTGAACATATTGTTGTATTTCCAGACGTGACCTAAGAGAGCGGTAATCTAGCCCGGTAAGGATTGTGTAAAGGTTGGGGTCAGCCGTGTGAATTTGACCTAGGGCCTTCTCTGCCCCGCAAGAAGAGTTTGTAAAGATTGAGGTCAGCCCTGTGCTAATTGACGTGGTTGTATTAGGTGCTACTCCACCCATTAAGTGAGCCTTTAGTGGAATCCTCAAGCTTGCGAGCTAGAGGCGGGGACGTAGGCACAGTTGGTCGAACCCTGATAACATATCGTGTGTGTTCTTTACATTTCCACAATTTTATTTACTACACGTGTATGTTATATTGTGCCTGATTGGGTTTACTTTTGCCTAGACAAACCCTAGGTTAAGTAATACTGATAATCTAGTTTAACCTAGGCGATACTTTTTAAATACCCAATTCACCCCCCCCCTCCCTTTGGGAATGCACCAAACTAACACTCTCAATCCAAAGTAGTCTACCTCATTACCTATCTATACCTCCTTGGCAACTTTCCCATCTAGCGATGCCCTTGGTGATCTATTTACCAAGAAATAAGTCATACTCACCGCTTTGGCCTAGAAGTTCATAGCGAGCCCAGCATTCAACTTGAGACACCGAACCTTTTCAGTTATGGTTCGGTTTATCCTTTCCGCCACACCATTTTGTTGTGATGTCCAGTGTACTATAAAATGTCTTTTCATGCAATGCTACATATGGAATTCTCTGAAACTTGTGTTCGTGTACTCAGTTTCATTATCTGTCTCGAGGAACTTAATATTTCTCCTAGTCTGGTTTTCCACCTCAACTTTCAACAGTTTAAACTTGGCAAATGTCCCTGACTTGTGCCACATGAAGTACACCTATGCCTTCCGTGAGTAATCATTGATGAAACTCATGAAATACACATGTTCCCCTCGTGACACCACTCTCACCGGCTCCTAAATGTCTGAATGAATGTAGTCCAGTATTCCCTCCGTCTTGTGCGTGGATGTCATGAACTGAACCCTATTCTACTTTCCAAGCACACAAAACTTGCAGAAATCTAGCTTCAAAATATTTCTCTTATGAATTTCCTTCACTCCACACTCACCCATATGCCCTAAATGCATATGCCACAAAATGGTACTATCAAACTCAGACTCTGCGGCTGCAGCTCCACCTACAATTGTAGTATCCAGCAGTGTGTATATATATTCTCCCGTACTCTCTTCCCCTACATCACGGTCAGAACGCCTTTGCTCACCTTCATTAACCCACCTTCATATTTGTAACTAAACCACGTTACAATCTAAGGTGCTACACAAAACTAGATTCTTCCTCAACTCTGGTATGTGCCTAACATCACATAATGTCCTCACCACACCATCATACATCTTGATTATGATATTCCTCATCCTAACAACTTTGCATGCAGCATCGTTTCCTATTAGAACGGAACTAGAACTTACCAATTTGTACGTGGTGAACCAGTCTTTTTTGGGCCTCATACGACAAGAACACATTGAGTCCAAGATTCAAGAATCTACGAACTCATCTAACCTAGATAAAATCAAAAGCATATCACCATCACCGCTCCCAAAGTTTCCTTCTTTTACTACATATGTCATGTTTGATGACCCTTCTTTGTTTTCAACATTCCCCTTCTTCCTCTTAGGATAATCGGGTTCTATGTGCCCCTTTTTCCTGCACTTAAAACACCACACGTCTTTCCTCTTTTTGAAATTGGATCGAGCCCTATTGTTGCTCGATACACCCTAGAACTTCCCTTTCCACGATCCTAATCACCCTTCTCCACGAGCCCTTCACCTTCTGAATGCTCACCGCTGGCCTTTTTCCTCTAATGGAAGCCTAACAATGCACTCGTGATTTCCTCCGAATCTATGGTTTCTTTCCCCCATGTCAGAGTCGTGTAACTATATTCTCGTACATAGGAGACGTAGGTAGGGAATTGAGCAGCATCAACACTTTGTCTTCTTCCTCAAGCTTCACATCAACTCACTTCAGATCACTAATGATCTGGTTGAATGTGTTGATGTGTTGAGTCAGGTTTGAACCCTATACCATCGCAAGCCAATATAGTTTTTGCTTAAGATACAACTTGTTCTTTAATGACTTGGAAATGAACTGAATTTCCAGTTTCATCCACATCACTGCTAGTGATTCCTCATCCATGACATGGTACATCATGTCATCGACTAGACAATGCCTAATAGTGGATACAACTTTCGCTTCCAACTCCTTCCAACTTGTATCATCCATGCCTTTTGCCTTTTTTCCGTATAGTGCCTTCACCATACCTTGTTGCACTAGCAAGTCCTTAACCCTCATCTTTCAAAGTCCAAAATTTCTTGTTCCATCGAACTTATTAACATCGAACTTCACTGAAGAGGTATCCCGGCCATTGCAACCAATAGCTTTGACACCAATTGTTGATGCAAATGTGCAACGAAAACCACACAAAATTCGAATCCCGAAACAATTAATGCAAACACTCAATGATGAACAATACGAAAACAAGCAATCACTCACAAAGAAAATGAACAAAAGCAATAATCAAAGACATAAGATTTACGTGGTTCGGTAATGTGCCTGTGTCCACAGGTGCAACGACTGAATTTTCACTATTACAATGTCAAGCTTACATCAAGGGTTATAAAATAATATATATAAATGAACCCTTATGCATAAAGAAGTCTTAGTACCTATCTAAATCACTCCTATAGCAATCTTTTGAGGAATATCCTCTAAATCCCCCAATCTACTAATCACAAAATTCAAAAAATCGTAACTTGCGCCGAACAAAACTATCAACAATTTTAGCCAAACCATTAACAATTTTATGCCGAGAGCTAAATCTTACAGACTAAACTGAAACCGTCAACAGTTATAGGGAAACCATTAACGGTTGTTGCAACCAGCTTCCTTATTCTTCACTTCACAATGTTTTCCCAGTACATGCATTCTACTCAATATGAGCCACATACCCAACACAAATCTAGAAGATTGAGGAGATTTCTCCTTACCTCTTCTCTTTTTCTTTAATCTCACATGATAGAGTTGCTAAAGCTCCCATACTATTTTAATCATCGATCAATAACTGCTCAGTTTCTTCTTTTGCTTAAAGGACTCGTGTGTGTATAATATTGATATCTAGAGAGAATTTAACGTGATGTTTAACACTTAGTTCTAATTAATATCAAATATTCAAGCACTTGAATATTAAAAAGTTATTTTAAAATTATTTTCTACAATATATTTGAATAAAAAAAATGAGGAAATACCTTCTGTAATTTATTACTAGCACCATATATATTGCATTGTGCTATCTATATCTATACAGAAATATTAACTACTTTATTCTTTATTGTTGACCTCATTGGTCACACCTAGTTTTGATTATGACAAATACTCTTGGTACTAATGATTGTATTGAGAAGTGCATGCAGGTTCACCTTGTGCGCGCTTTAGGACTGAAAGACGTATCATGATGGCGTGAGGTGTTCGTACCGAAAAATGAAGATTTATGTGTTGTATTTTGTATTCATTTGATTATTTCTTCATTATAGGATGTAATTTATTATGAATTGTGTGCGTGTATGGCTTGTAATAATTTGCATCATGCATGGTAGGTAGGTATGCTCAAAACGACCATTGTTGGACTTTAGGTACCTACACAAACCTTAGGGATCACCATTCGACACTGGATCTTTTCTGGTAGGATAGAAAGTCCTTAGGTCTTTAAACAAATGCACAAAGAGTCCCCATTATCATCTTCATATAAGGGGAATTACAATTAGTTAAAATTGGACTGAAAATTGAAAAGGTTGAGAGGGTTTGAGCGACCGAACCTGTGTCGTGTAAAGCGACTCGGGCGACTGATCAAGTCAACATGTTGACTTAGCTTCAAGTGACTAAGCCTCTTTTGAATGTATCTTCTATGGGCACCCGAATGCTCCTCAGAGCACTTTTCAACTACTCGGGCGTCTTTCTGTTTACGTTCAAATACAGGCTCGGGCGACCAAACTGCCTGGTTCCGTTAACCGAACTCAGCTTCAGGCACCCGAACCTCAGACATTTGGCTACTGACTTTGTTTCAGCCAACTGGTCCTCAACTCGGGCACCTGAATCTCTTAAAATTAAATTTTTGACTATGTCTGTTCGGGCACTCAAACCTCAAGCCGAGCAACCGAACCTTGCGAGTTAAAATAATTTTTACTGATTTTTAAATGGGGTAAACTGGGTTAATTTTCTTAATGATGTTTTCAACAATTCTAATTATACCCATTTTGTCCCCAACGGTCAAAAAATCCTCCTTGCCTATATATATATATATATATCTGTTCATTTGTCTTAATTAGAAAGGATTAGCAAACTTGATTAGGGAAAAAATTCTCTCAACTCTCAAAACCCTAAAAACCCTATATTAGCCAAATATTTCTTGCAAACACTCACATACTCCTCGTTCTCTTTCTCTAAGCATTGTGTGTATTTCTATAAGGCTATTGTGCTTAAATCTCTCTAGCTTATACTCTCTCTTGATATATTGATTAATTGATTTTACTTGAGAGTATAGCCTAAAGTTCTTCCATCGATTTCATTTGATAAATATAGTGTGGAAAGACTTTGAGGTTTTGGGTTCTTACATTATTATTGCAAGTTACCTAAACATAGATTTTGTATGCAAAAATTTTTTCTTAAAAAAAGCTAGTCTTTCAAACAACTCCATTGTGCTTTATACATTGAAATATACTATTAAGTTTGTTTGATTTATCTTTCTTAGCACATTTGAAACCCTGATCTGATTTTGCGATATTCAAATAGTGTGCTTCAAATCTTTCTTAGATATACACTCTAGATCTAGACTGAAAATATATACTTGATTGAGTGTTTAGCACACATTAGAGCACTGAGCATATTTACATATCATTCGTGCTTGCATTATTGACTGAGCTATTTTGGTGCACACATCTGCTTGTGTTGAAGCGCATTTCCATGTACAAATATTTTTATACACATTGGTTGTATTCCAGTCACTGGCCTGAAGAGGGAGACTAGCCCTGTGGAATAGTTCCGGATTGGCTTAGACCCGGTTAAGACAGCTAGGTGCGTCATCCTGTTAAGGCGTGTTGGTTGAGGTCAGCCCCTTGAATTGACCTGGTTGTATAGGTGCCGCTCCACCCGTTTAAGAGAGCATTATAGTGGTAATCCTTGTGCTAGTGTGGCCAAGGTGGGGACGTAGGCACGATTGGCCAAACCCCGATAACATATCGTGCGTGTTCTTTACATCTCCACAATTTACATTTACTGCACGTGTATGTGTGTTTGATGATTGCATAGACTAACCCTAGGCTAAATTGCATTGTTACTAAAATCAGTAGACCTAGGTAAAAAAATTTTAAATACCCAATTCACCCCCTCTCTTAGGGTTGCACCATAACTATCAATTGGTATCAAAGTCTCGTTACTTAGACTTAGAAGTTATTTAGTAAATCATGATGGCTCATGTTAGTGCATCCCCTTCTTGTGAGGGAAGATTAGTCACACACCCACCTGTATTCTGTGGTATTGATTATGCTATATGGAAATTTATAATGACTGTGTATTTAAAAGCTCTAAATTGGAAATTTTGGAAAGTCATTGATCAAGGTGATTGTGTGCCTATGAAGTCTATTGGGTGTACTGATGTTCCTATATTTGAGTTTGAAATGAATGATCATGATAGGGACTTAGTATAGGTAAACTTTGATGCCATGAATACCTTACTGCATGCTTTAGATTTTATTGTCTTATGTGAGGTTATGGCTTGTAGTAGTGCTAAGCAAATTTTGGGATGAACTTGAGTGGAGATATGGTACGTCCATGCAAAAGGGAGTCATCTCTCAATGCTATTAAGGCTCCACTGATCTTAAGGAAGGTAACCAGTGTTATGTAGCTTTAACCAATAATGAGGTTTTTTTAGTTCCTTCCATCTTAGTAGATGAATATGAGCATGATTCATGTGCAGATTTGAATATTGCATCTGATATTGAATCATATGATAGCACTGATAGTGAAAGCATGCCTACTTATGAGGAATTACAAATTGAATATCTTAGGACTCATAAGTTACTTGTTAAATGTAATAAGAAATACTTTATTTTGGAAAACAAGTATGAAGCATGCATGAAAGAATGTGACTCTAAAGTTTTTGCTCAAAGAGAAAATACTTTGAAAATCAATAGACTAGAAAGCAAAAATGAATCATTAGAAAATGAGTTAATTGTTTTGAAATCTAAAACTTCTAATGATGATAATAAAGATTACCTGATAGCAGATCTTGAAAGTAAAGCAAACAACATGGCTAAAGAACTTTTGAAACTTCAGAATGTTTGCAAAAATTTAGAAAACTCAAAAATTCAAGATCTATAAAAGAAAATAGAAGGCCAATCTAAGATCATTTATACGTTCACTAGAGGCAAGGAAAACTTTGATAAACTGCTAGGTGCACAAAAGATGACCTTAGATAAAGAAGGTATAGGTTATAATAGGATTAAAAATAAGAAAATAAAGAACCTATACATGGGGTACTTTGTAAAAGAATCGAAACACTATGCCAGTACCTCCTCTAGTCCATAGACTCACACCACATGCATTTTATGTAAAAAGAAGGGGCACACAAAATTTGATTGCCCGTTTAAAAGAAAAGGTGTGAAACCTAAACAAGTATGGAAAGCCAAAGAATCACCAACTCCTAACCCATCAAAAGTAAAAAGAAGAAAAATGGTATGGGTGGTTAAGAAAGAAAAGGAAGGACTTGCTCAAATAGGAATTACATGATCACATAGCTCTTCCTTAGTAGTTAGGATTAGCTATAGGGGGTAGCATTCTCTAAAGGGTTAGGTAGTGGCTTGAGACTAATTAATATGAAATCTTGTACTTTCATCATTCAAAAGCATACCAAGCATCTTGGAGAATTAAGCCAATATGTTAAATATATATCATTGGCTGCTTAAATAAAAGTTCTCTCCTAAATGGACATGGCATGAGTGCCTTGCATTTAAACTTCAAATTTTTTAACCCCTTCGAACATCTTAAGTTAAGCATACTTAGTCCATTTGTTCAGCTTTGAGGTTTGGAATTAAAGTCATAAATCATGTCCTTATATTACCTTGAAGCCATTTCAGTGTCCTAACCCCTACAGATAATCCATAGGGTCTCTTGCTTCAAGAAACAGATCCAATAAGAATAAATAGACCCAAATCGGGGGACCGAACCTTTGAGTACATCTGTACTTTAGTCGACCAAACCAGAAAGTTTACCAAGCCATTGACCACATTTTGGGCGGCTGAATCTTCAAGTCCAAATCAGCTCAGGCTGCCGAACCTTCTTCGGGTCCCTGAATATATATTTAGGCTACTGAATTGATCATTTCGGGGGACCGATTGTATTAGTTCAAAATTTTTTCGGGCGGCCAACCCTCGAAAATACAAAATGGCGCCTGAAATTCAACCGACCGAATCTTGTTTCGGGCTGCCGAACAGACTCAGAGACCCTTTGTATTTAAAGTTGTTCAGGCGACCGAACCAATGCTCAGGCACACGAATTGCGCTGGTATATATGGTTCTCCACGAAAAATGGTTCATTTTCTCTATACATTTGAGAGCCTCTTTAGCTTTTTCTCTCATATCCTTTCCCAGCCTTCTAGGAGATTCATTTTCATGGCCAGAGAAGATAGACGTGTTGCCGCAGGTGTTCCATTAGATCATTGGTTTCCCACACCCGATCGACGAATAAAATATGAGAGGGTGTTTCGTCTGAAGGATCCCATTATAGGAAAAATCCTCGATATCGAATTCATGCAAACCTACTTCAACAATGTTCTAGATATGTTTCGATATCAAGGACGGTATGAGCTCATCACCTTTCAACCCAGGGGGATGTACCTGTTGCTCTTCCAGCTCTTCTATTCCAATCTTGCCCAAGATGGCCAAGGCTACTACATTAGGGTGCTGGAGACAGACATCCACTTCAATAATGCATACCTGGCAAAGACTTTTGACATCCAGCGTGGCGACTCCATCTGCCCCGATTCTTCCTCCACCTGGATAGCCAAGCAGGACTTCATTGTGAGTACTTTTGTCAAGTTGGTCATGACAAACCCTATAACTGACTTGACCCATACCCCCAACTACAGATCCTTGACTTTGGAGGCAAAGGTGATACATCACCTAATTTCCTATAACATCTTGCCCAAGTCAGGATCGAGGGATCATGTGTCCTACCTAGACTACTTCGTCATGTGGTGCCTCTTCACCAGGAAGAAGCTAGACCTACCTAGATTGATCCTACGATGGATGTTTGTCAAAACCGTGGGAAAGAGGATCATTTTACCCTACGGTGGAATTTTATCTAGGATATTTGTTAGGGAGAGGCTGAATAGGTCACCACTTGCCACCATCAAGAAAGTACCGACCATCTGACGTTTTCAACTCCACCACCTTAAAGTTGATGGGATATGAGCTGACTAGCAACATGTGGTTGCCTACTGCACATGAGAGAGAGCCAGGAGCTTAGGAGGTCCCGTAGGAGCTGCCCCATGTACCATCTACCGCCAAGACCATGGCAGCCATCACCGATCTCTTCGCCTCATTTCAGGAGTTCCTAGTTTCCATGACTGAGCAGGCATCTTCTTCTCAAGATATACTTAACTCCCTTTACAGTGAGTTCACTGATTTCCGGTCTGAGGTGCGGGCCAACTTCCACATACTTGGTGAGCGACTCCGAGAGATGAATGACGAGGATATCGATGAGGATGACCAGATGGAGTTGAGTGGGGAGGAGGGAGATGATGATTATGACGACGGAGAGACCTAGGAGTGCTTCATGAGGATCCAGTCCGTCAGTCTACAGCTCCTTATTTGATCAACTATTTTATTCAGATATGTTTCTTTTAATTGGTCTATATTTATACTTAAAACATCTTTTATATCTGTTTCTATTTGACTTTCACATTCACCATACACACACATAGATATTATGATATGGTGACTGTGCTTTTGATTATGATATATATATCTACAGTACTTTAACTTGCATGTGTTTGTATTTGAATGGCTATTCTGTTGAAATACATGCTTAGTATAGAAAGCCTCCTGCATGGCGGATGCAGTGGTTGAGAGTTGCCTACTGGTAGACTATAGGTTCTCGCATGCCTTACTCTTGAACTACTACTTGTTTGAGAATCATTTTTGTGCAGGTTAATTTTGGGAAATGTCCTGTTTACAGTCAGCATGCTGCCGAATTTTCTGTAGACATTTGCCCAAAATAATTGAGATGATTTGCTTTGTTATGTGCAAATGTGATTTATGCTTAAAGTCTAAATACTTTCTCTTAGCTCGTTTGCGTTATTTGGTTAAATTCCTTGGGGCTAGTTGTGCGTATTTAATTAGAATACTGGCAGATTCTTATGGATTGCTTATATTTTAGACAAAATGCTACCAAAATTTTTAAAATCTTTGCATATAACCTAATATCATTTTCTTAATACTAAAATCCTTAAAACTTGAGTGCGTTTCTAAGAAAATTTGTGAATTTTACTCAAGTTGATTTATAAAGAAAATACATATTCTTAAGGGGAGTCATTATCTAAAAATCATTAGGTTCTGAGAAAATATATATGTATCTTGCATTCACCACTATATCTTTTGGAAAACAAAATAACAATTGGTATCAATGTGCACATCTTGGTAAATTTATATTTGATATCTTGTTTATTTCCAAACTAACAATATGCTCTTATAACTAGTGGAATTTCTTTTTATAGTTGGTATCTTCTCTACCACGTAGTTATAACGATTGGTATCAAACTCACACGTTTAATATACTATACCTTATGGGCATACTTGTTTGTTTTGGAAACTAGAGATGATTATGATAAAATTAAATTTAAAATATTTTTGAAAAGATAAGTGAGAACCAAATGAAAAACTAATCTTCATCCTTGCATAATCATCCATTAGGGGAGTATAGAACATTAAAATTGTTGACGTGCTGCATGCTACTTATACTTCCTTGATGCATATTTTATTTGGGTTACTTGATTGAAATAGGCTATATACTATTCACTATAACTCCAAACATGTCACTTAGGTACAGAGTTATGATTGGGAATAGTCTACTTTCAATGCTGCCAAATTTTTTTTAATCTTCCCAACATACCTCTTGTATCTAATTGATGTCCTTTGCCTTCGCGCTTTATTGCTTAAACCTTTTTGCTGTTGCCAAAAGGGGGAAAAGAAGAAAAAGTGGGTAATACTGTACTTAATTATGCTTACACCTCTTATTACCTTTTACTTTAATTATCTTCATGCATAAAGTTAGGGGAAGCCTTTTTTGGCTGAACCCACTTTTGCATAAGGCATTTGTCATCATCAAAAAGGGGGAGATTGTTGACCTCATTGGTCACACCCAATTTTGATTATGACAAATACTCTTGGTATTGATGATTGTACTAAGAAGTGCATGCAAGTTCACCTTGTGCGTGCTTTAGGACCGAAAAACGTATCATGATGGCATGAGGTGTTCGTGCCGAAAAATGAAGATTTATGTTTTGTATTTTGTATTCATTTAATTATTTCTTCATTCTGGGATGTAATTTATTATGAACTGTGCGCGTGTATGGCTTGTAATAATTTGCATCATACATGGGAGGTAGGTATGCTCAAAACGACCATAGTTGGACTTTAGGTACCTACACAGACCTTAGGGATCACCCTTCGACATCGGATCTTTTCCAATAGGATAGAAAGTCCTTAGGTATCTAAACAAATGCACAAAAAGTCTCCATTATCATCTTCATATTAGGGGAATTACAATTGGCTAAAATTGGGCTGAAAATTGAAAAGGTTGAGAGGGTTCGGGTGACCGGACCTATGTCGTGTAAAGCAGCTCGGGCGACTGATCAAGTCAACATGTTGACCTAGTTTCGGGCGACTGAACCTCTTTTGAACGTATCTTCCTCGGGCACCCGAATGCTCCTCAGAGCACTTTTTAACTACTCAGGCGACCGTCTGTTTACGTTCAAATACAGGCTCGGGCGACCGAACTGCCTGGTTCGGTTAACCGAACTCAGCTTCGGGCACCCGAACCTCGGACATTTGGCTACTGACTTTGTTTCAGCCAACCGGTCCTCAACTCGGGCACCCGAATCTCTTAAAATTGAATTTTTGACTGTGTCTTTTCGAGCACCCGAACCTCAGGTCGGGCACCCGAACCTTGCAGGTTAAAATAATTTTTACTGATTTTTAAATGGGGTAAACTGGGTTAATTTTCTTAATGATGTTTTCAACAATTCTAATTACACCCATTGTGTCCCCAACGGTAAAAAAATCTCCTTGCCTATATGTATCTGTTCATTTGTCTTAATTAGAAAGGATTAGCAAACTTGATTAGGGAAAAAATTCTCTCAACTCTCAAAACCCTAAAAACCCTATATTAGCCAAATATTTCTTGCAAACACTCACATACTCCTTGTTCTCTTTCTCTAAGCATTATGAGTATCTCTATAAGGCTATTGTGCTTAAATCTCTCTAGTTTATACTCTCTCTTGATATATTGATTAATTGATTTTACTTGAGAGTATAGCCTAAAGTTCTTCCACCGAAGGCATTTGATAAATGTAGTCTGGAAAGACTTTGAGGTTTTTGGTTCTTGCATTATTGTTGCAAGTTACCTAAACCTAGATTTTGTGTGCAAAAATCATTTCTAAAAAAAACTAGTCTTTCAAACAACTCCATTGTGCTTTATACATTGAAATATACTATTGAGTTTGTTTGATATCACTATAAAAAAACTGATTTTTAGTGATGAAAGTATTAGTGACGAATTCAATTTCATCACTAAAGGTTTATATTAGTTACGGTTTTTAAAAACCGTCACTAATAGTCTAAGCATTAGTGATGGTTTTAGTAGTCGTCACTAATACGACACTATTAGTGACGGTTTTAAAACCGTCACCAATACTTTCGTCACTAAATAAAGTGCGGTAAACAATTTCCGCGCGAAAATTTTTTCGGGAAAATATTAGCGATGATTATAGGGTATTAGTGAAGGTTTCATTTAAAAATATTTTTTAAAAAGAAATAGTTAAGGCTATTAGCGACGGTTTGGGTAATCGTCACAAATAAGGGGTATCAGTGATGGTTTTTAAACCGTCACTAATAGTGTTTTCATTTAAAAAATTTTAAAAAAGAAATACTTAAGTGTATTAGTGACGGTTTTGGAGAACCGTCACTAATAAGGGGGTATTAGTGACGGTTTTGAGTCTGTCACTACTGGTGTTTTCATTTAAAAAATTTAAAAAAGAAATAGTTAAGGGTATTAGTGACGGTTTGGGATAACCGTCACTAATAAGTTGTTATTGGTGACGATTTTAAAACTGTCACTACTAGTGTTTCATTTAAAAAATATTAAAAAATAAATAGTTAAGTGTATTAGTGACGGTTTGGGAAAACCCTCACTAATACCACCATATTAGTGACGATTTTGGAGCCCTCACTACTAGTTTTTTTTTAAAAAAAATTTTAAAAGAAATAGTTTTGGGTATTAGTGACAGTTTTAGAGGTATTAGTGACGGTTTCGAAATCGTCACTACCACTTCAACCATTAGTTAACACCAAAAAACCCTAAGGGCCCCTAATTAACCCGCGTCGAGGCTCTTTCCCTTTCCTCATCCCTGACCTCTCAGCTCTCACTCTCTCAAATATCCATCCTCTTTTCTCCTGAGTCTCCTCTCCTCTCTTAAGCAGCCTCTCCTCTCCTCTGGTGCGCTTTTTCGTGTCGGACCTACCGGTGCTGCGAGCCTGCGAAGTGCAAACGATCCCTAACTCGAGTCATCGTCTCCTCCAGGCTCCACGGACCATAGCCACAGGCATCAGTCATCCCTATTCTAATTGTAAGAAGGATTATCTGGCATAATGGAGCAACAAGAAATTCTTTTGCACCTGCTTCTAACACCATGTTGCTTCCACAGATAGTATTTAATTCTTTGTTGTGTTTATTCTTTTGCCTTCTAGTGTGCTTGTTATCTTTAAATTAAAAATTCAGTACAAACCCAAAAAATTCTTGATCCTGTGTCTTGGAGTCAGCAACCTTTCTCAGAAGAATATTGTTTAGGGCCACTTTCTGTTAAAAATTATGCCAGTGCTTTTTGGGTTTGCTTGCACATGGTTGAACTTTCTGATATGAATTTACCTCTATTTGTCTAAATTGTTTCCAGTTTTAACTCATCATGATGTATGCGATTTATTTCAGGCTTCTATTATATGTCATTCATAATCTCACTTTACTAAGAAAAATGAAAATAAAAGGTAGTATACAAATATAGTTATATTTTGGTGTGGTTTCAATGATAAAATGCAATTAGGCCAAAGCCACAGCAGTCCACTGTATACATGGGGTTATTTCACTAATCTCTATTGTAGAAGTAGGATCTTTGGTGTTAATAGCGTGTATGATTGGATTCTGTTGCTAAAAAATGAGGTCTGAATGAGTTCAGGTGGAAGAAATATATAGAAAATGAAGGATTTTTCTTATTATAGGAAGAATTATAGTACTGTAGAAGAGAAATTTTATCTAACTGGATGGATCACTCCAAGAGGCCCCAGGTATCATCTGGTTAGGAATTACTCTAAGAGGCCCCAGGCATCATCTAGTTAGGAAGGAATTACTCCAATATTTCGGCCTCTCAAGCCTCACCAATTTCAAAGACTGGTGATTTTGTTACTACTAACATGATTTTACAAAAATATGCATCTCTCTTTAATCATGAATGTCTACAATTAAAATATTATGAACACAACTAGCTAATTGTTGTCATCAAAGTAGTGTGATTGTTGGCATTGGTTGTAAATAGTTTGGCATTGGTATCATTAGATTGTTAAAGGTATTCTAATTGGAATTTACAGTAGGCTTAACAAGTTTTTGGCTGAAGATTAATGGCTTCTGCTCGAAGTTGGTCTAGTGATGCACCTAAATTGGGCCTTTTTAAGTTTCTTGTCAAAATGGGGATGTAAGATGCAAAAACCCAAGAGCAACTATGGGGGAGATTGGGGGAGTACATAACTTTATTTTTACATTGCATTTATAATTATGTAGTTTTTTCCTTATTTTTAAAGTACATGTAATTTATTTATGTATTTTTATCTAAAAATTGAAATTCTCAAAAGCTTTACACCTTAATGCCATAAGGCTTATGCCTTGCCTACTTATCACGGGCTCCTTATGCAAAATTAATTATTGTCATTTCATGTGTGCATCGAAGCTTAGATTCGTTCAAGAATGGTTACTATACATTCATGCCTCATCGTACATGTGGAACGAATCAATTGTTAAAATTCAATTTATTATTAGTCATATTATGTAGACTACTAATCAATTAAACATCTCGATTATTTGTTTCATTTACGATTAGTGATGTTTGTATTTCAACCATTATTGAATTGTCCAATGTGGACAGTTTAGGAAGTTTTATTTACATTCTTGTCATCGTTCACGCTTTCGTCATTGTCATTATATATTTCGATCGCGTCTCTACTTGTGTTCTCTGGGTGCATAGTGGGGTGTGGTGACAACTTGTTAGTGATGGAAAACTAGCAGGTGATGTGCACTTCCCCCATCTCGTGTACTTAGAGAGCCATAGGGAGATGCTGCTGAAATTTATAATGACTACGACGAAGGAATTTATGCGATTGATCACAATGTAATTGCAACATTCCTGAATGGGATAGGATTTGTACCCTTTAGATAGAAGGTGGTTGATTATAGGATTCACAATGCATGCGTCATAAACATTCTAACAATGTAATCAACACCATTTACTTGAACTTGTTTTAGGGAATTAGTGAACATGGATAAGAGTTGGATGAACGCTCGAGGTAGGTTTTTTCTAGAATACATGAAAGGGGTACATGATTTCAAAGAGTTCACGCGTCCTCGTGCTGGCGGTGCTAGTAAAATAAGGTGTCCTTGCAAGAAATGCCAAAACATAACATTCAAACACATTGATCTAGTCCATTCACATTTATTAGACTTCGGAATGGAGAAAAAGTACACAAGATGGGTGTTCCACGGTGAAGATTACGCAGTTTAGAGCGATGATGATGACGACAAAGATGAAGGGGCAAATATAGTAGGTGGTGATACACTTTCGAAAGGGTTAATCGAAATGTTAGGTGACTTACAAAGGGGGATTGCAGTGGACACAGAAGACGTCAGTGTGTCGCATACTGGTGATGAATCTACTTTAGTAGATACCATAACTTGTGATCCTAGTACGTTAAATCGATTTGGTAAACTATTTGCTAATCTCGTGAGGGATGCACTGGTGCCCCTATATCCAAACTGTACAAAGTTCTCAAAATTAGAGTTCCTGATAAAGTTGCCTCATGCAAAAACAATGCATGGGTTATCTCAGAGCACATTCAACATGCATTTAAGCCTCATTAAGGCAGCATTGCTTGATGGTGAAACACTTCCCAAGTCTTTTTATGAGGCAAAGACATACATGCGTGGATTGGGTCTCGGTTATACTACAATACATGCGTGTAGGTATGATTGTGCACTCTTTTATGGTGAACATGAAAATGTGAATAAGTGTCCAGAATGTGGTGGACCGAGGTATACAACTAATCAAAAGAAAGGTATCCCCCAAAAATGTTTTGAAATATTGTCCATTAATCCTGTGGCTGTAACGATTGTATATGTGCAAAAAGACCGCTACAGATATGAGATGGCATAAAGAGAAATGTCTTCAATATGGAAACACCCTTAGCCATCCAGCGGACTCTGAAGCTTGGGCTGAGTTTGATAAAATGCATCCGTGGTTTGCTAGTGATCCACGCAACATGAGACTTGGCCTTACTTCAGATGGGTTCAATCCTTTCGATAACATGAACAACCCGTATAGCATGTGGCCAGTTATGATGATGCCATACAATATGCCGCCATGGCAATGTATGAAAGAACCCTTTATTTATATGTCTCTACTTATTCCTGGACCAAGGGCACCTGGGAATGAAATCGATGTTTACTTAAAGCCATTAATTGATGAGTTGAAAGAACTATGGGAAAAAGGAGTGGAAACATTTGATGTGGAAATCAGGACAACATTTCGGATGCATGCTATACTTTTGTGGACAATTAATGATTTCCCCGCCTACGGCAATCTGTCGGGCTAGAGCACAAAAGGTTACTTAGCATACCCAGTGTGTAATAAGGATGTTGGGTCCTTATCCTTAAAGCATGGACGCAAGTTATGTTTTATGTGTCATCATCGTTTTTTACGACCTATACATCCTTGGAGGACTCGTGGTGTCAAAAGCTTTAATGAAAAACCTAAACGAAGGTTGCAACCAAACCGACTAAGTGGGGAAGAGATATTAAACTAGCTCAGGTTGATCGAAGATATGAAATTTGGGAAATCACCTAGCAGTAGAAAAAGGAAACGTGCTCAGTGGGAGTTAAATTGGACAAAGAAAAGCATTTTCTTCGAGTTGTCATACTAGAAAGATCTTCCACTACGCCACAACCTAGATATCATGCACATCGAGAAAAACAATTGTGAGAATGTCATTTGTACATTACTGGATATAAATGGGAAGACAAAGGACAAAACAAATGCTCATCGGGATATGGAGGATATGGGAATACGGCCTAAGTTGCATCTGATTCGTGATGGGGACAAACTTCTCATGCCATCAGCCTGTTACACATTTTCGAAAGATGAGAAGAATAATTTCTTCGAATGGTTGAAATCAGTTAAGTTCCCTGATGGATATGCATAGAACATATCTCGATGCATAAGCATGAAGGAAGGGAAGATGTTAGGAATGAAAATTCATGACTGTCACATCCTTTTGCATCGAGTTCTGCCCGTTTTCCTTTGTGGACACTTGACCGAAGATGTTCGTTCGGTGCTAATTGAATTGGGGATCTTCTTTCGACAGTTGTGCTCCAAGAAATTGAGCGTAAACATACTTCAAAGGTTAGTGGAGGACATTGTGTTCATACAATGCAAGCTAGAGAAAAATATTTCAGCCAACATTCTTTGATGTGATGGTCTGCCTAGCCGTCTGCCGCAACATTCCCAATCGGAACAAAGCGAATGAAGAGTGAATTTTAAATTTTCGTGAAAAATAGTGTAATGGAGTCATCACTAACCTTTTAGTGTGGTTAGAACACTTGATTATTACACAATTAAGGGTAGAATCGGTATGCATTACTAGAGACGGGCTCAGGAGTACGGCTACGTAAGGGGAAGGTCTTCGCACCCCCTTCACGCCCATTCTTATGAATAGTACCAGATTAATTGAAAATTATCCCAAAAATTAATTTAATTTGCCTTTAAAATTACTCCCCTTTTTAAAATTGTAAAACAAATACTAAGAAAAAAAATAACATATAGGTATTCTGTCAGAACCAGGGCATATCATGCTTCGAAAAATTCAACGCCCTTCCTCGCAATCATTGGGATCGAAAAATAGAGAAAATATGTTTTTTTACAAAAAATAACTCCTAGGTATTTTGAAATTTATGGGATTTTTTTTTTAAGTAAGGAAAATTGACATTTTTGAAACCTTGGGAGGTTGTGGGCCCATTCGGGGTGAAAATAATTTCTTGGACCTTGAAAATATTTTTGTGATTTTTTCCGAGTGTGAAAACATTTTGTGACTTTTATGATTTTTCAATATTTTTTCCAAACTTCAAAATAGCACAAATAAAATTAAAACAAAACTCATAGAAGTCAAAGTTTGAAAATATTTTTGGATTTTTTCCTAAAAAAAACTTTTGTGATTTTTTGGTATTATATGATTTTTATGGGTTTTTTGAATCATTAGCCATTCAAAGAAAAGGAAAAAAAAAACATACTAAATAAAACGATAAATTGGCTCCATACCGATTCAAGGGTTCAAACAATTCGTAAAGAGATAAACGGGGTTTAGGTTCGAGATTGAACCTAACTTTGCCTTTGAGTCATTGATTCACAACTTCATACCCTGTTTATTATACTTTAGAATGTAACCCAGGAAGGAAAAATTCATTAGTTTTACCTTTTGTTTTCCTCTCCTTCAGTCTTCTTTTCCTGTCGGTGAGTCTACTCGGGCCAATCTACAACGTCTTTCTGAGAGTTGTTCTTGAGCTCTGACTCGAGGTACTACGGAATGCCTTCTTCAGATGGGGTGACTCAGCACTGGTAGGAAACGGGATCAGTCAATCGCTTGATCTTCTAAGAGAATGAAACGTAACCTCAGTCAATGGAAGACTTCAATATTCAAAATCTTCTCCTTACCACTCACAAAAACTAACTTCACAAACTTATAATAGAAGACTTTAATATTTGAAATCTTCTCCTTACCATCACCAAAAACTCCTTCCTTGTGCTTGGAATGAGAAGGCTATTTATAGACTTAGCTTGGGGCAAGCATGGGAAAGAAGACATAGGGGAGTAATTATGGGGCAACCAAGCATGGGGTGAAGAATGATGAAGGAAATATAGAATGGGATGAATGATAAAGAGAGGAACAAAGCATGTGGTGAGTGATGATGGGGGGAACAAAGTATGGGGTGAAGAATGATGAAGGGAATATAGCATGGGAAGAATGATAAAGGGAGGAAAAACATGACATGTGGTGAGTGATGATGAGGGGAACAAAGCATGCTTGCATTTGAAAAATTAGATAAATAATAATAATAATAATAATAATAATAATAATAATAATAATAATAATAATAATAATAATAATAATATGAGGGTCCTAGAAGTTGTGGGGAACCCAACGGAGATGTGTGGGGTCCACGAGCCGTTTGAGGGTTATAGGAAGCCGAGCTAGCATGCATCAGATGTAGGGATTCGAGCTAGCGTACCAAAGGGGGTAACGTGCACCAGATGTAGGAATCCAAACTAGAGTGCCAGGAGATGTGGGGCCCACAGACCATGCGAGGCCCAATGGAGATATATGGGGCCCACAAGCCATATGGGGTCCACGAGCCATTTGAGGATTATAGGAACTTGAGCCAGCAGGCACAAACTTGCCAAAGGAGGTAACGTGCATCGGATGTAGGAATCTGAGCTAGTGTACTAGAGTGATAATGTGCACCAGATGTAAGAAGCCGAGCTAGCGTACTAAAAGTGATAACGTGCACCGGATGTAGGAAACCGAGTTAACGTACCAAGAGGGGTAACATGCACCAGATGTAGGAATCCGAGCTAGCATACTAGGAGATGTGGGGCCCATAAATCATGTGGGGCCCGATAGAGATATGTGGGGTCTACGAGCCAATTGAGGGTTATAGGAACCCAAGCCAACAAGCACAAACATGCCAAAGGGGGTAATGTGCACCGGATGTAGGAATTCGAACTAGCGTACCAGAGGGGATAACGTGCACCGGATGTAGGAAATCCGAGCTTGCGTACCAAAAGTGATAACGTGCACTGGATGTAAGAATCTGACCTAGCGTACCAGAGGGGGTAATGTGCACCGGATGTAGGAATCCGAGCTAACGTACCAAGATATGTGGGGCCCACAAACCATGTAGGGCCCAATAGAAATATGTGGGGCCCACAAGCCATGTGGGATCCACGAGCCATTTGAGGGTTATAGGAACCCGAACTAGCAGGCACAAGCATGCCAAAGGAGGTAACGTGCACCGGATGTAGGAGTCCGAGCTAGCGTACCAGGAGATATGGTGCCCACAAACCATGTGGGGCCCAATAGAGATATATGGGGCCCACAATCCATGTGGGGTCCACGAGCCATTTGAGGGTTATAGGAACCCGAGTTAGTAGGCACAAGCATGCCAAATGAGGTAACGTGCACCGGATGTAAGAATTCGAGCTAGCGTACCAGGAGATGTGGGGTCCACAGACCATATGGGGCCCAATAAAGATATATGGGGCCCACAAGCCATGTGAGACCTACAAAGATGTGTGAGGTCCATAAGCAGCATGGGACCTACAAGGATGTGTGGGGTCCATAAACAGTGTGGGAAGGTTTGCCATGAGGTCTCATCGGAAAGGCCTAATTAAAATTGGGGTGTCTACAGCTGCCCCTCTTTATAGGTCTTGTTACTTTGGGGTAACAATAGGAACTCTTCCATGTTATCGATAGCAACAGGCCTATAAAGATAAAAGACACCTATTTTAGCCAAGTCATACGACTAACCACGTGTCGTGTTCTGAGTAAGGTTATGTGCTGACCAGAAAAGGGAAGATGGAGGGTGACCCAGATCGAAGATGTGGCATGATCTGGTCCGTCCTTGGAAAAACATAGATCGAATGGCTCACAAGAGACTACGTAGCATATGACCGTGTATAGGAGGGCGTGCCACGTGTCATTGGCCGAGTGGTTGGTCAAATGTGACCCAGATCTAGGCGTGGCACAATCCTAACCGTCCTCAAAGAACACAAAATCAATGGTGATCAGGATGGCCACGCAGACTCTTTGTGTGTGGGGGAAAATGAGCCATATGTCGGTGGCTTGATTAGTGGGCGTGTGCGGGTGTGGATTGATGATGTGGCTCAATCCAAGCCGTTCTTGGGAAAGCGGGACTTAACGGTGGAGGTGAGGCATGCCTAGATCGCTAACGTGGAGAGATCGTCATCGTCTCCAGAAAACACACATTGGATGGTTAAGGAGGGGGGTAGACTACTGACGCTGACGTGCTAGTACGGAGTGATCTGGACTATTGGTGCGCTGTAGGGATCGGACGATAAGGATTTAACCCACGTAGATCTCTTGTCGTGGCATGATCTGATCCATCTGATGGAGGGACAATCCAACAACTTGTGGAGGGGGCTCGCGAGCTTCTATGTGCATTAATGATGCGGGCCACGCACTTGCCACGTGTCACCTGTCGAGTGGAGAAACGTGCCGACACTCATGATGACTTCCTCTTTGAACAAGGCAATCATGAACGTTGTTGATCCGCGAGGATCGGATGGCTATCCAGAGTACTAACACAGTGAGATCAAGGTCAGATGGGGAATAGAAACAGACGGATGCAAGGGAGCCACATGTTTTCTTCGATCGAGCGAATGATGGAATGCCACGTGGTTGAATCTTGTGGCTCCAGGGCTTTAGATACTTAAACCTAATTTTTTTTCGTTCTGTTCATTTTCCATGTTCCATTCTCTCAAATCCCCTCTCTCTCTCTTCTCTTTCAATCTCTCTTCTCTCACCCTCTCTGTTATTCTCTTCTTTCCCCTTCTCTGTTCTTCTCTTCTTTCCCCTTCCCTACTCTTATTCGCTACAAACCTGAAACCCTAGCCCCTCTGTAATTCCTTTCCCACTCTCGCCCTAACTCCAAACTCTCACTCACTCTCTCTCTCTCTGCCTTTCTTCACCATTTCAGCATTTGGTGCCTAACTCTCAACTTTCCCCATCTTTGATCTTATTTCAGGAGCCTAGACCTTTTTTCGAGAAACCTTAGATCCTTGCAAACCTAATATCCTAAACATCACACAATTCTTTAGAGGTGACCCAGCTCTGACCAACCTCATGTTCTGTCTTCGCGGCTAGATCTGGAGAGATCTAGCAAAGCCCAAACGAATGATGATCATTGGGAGTGCTTCGGTAGGGAAGATCACCACAAATGCACGGGGAGTTCTTTCGCACTTCCAAAGGAGATAAGCTCTTTCTTTTTCTTTTTTTTTTCTTTTTCTTTTTTTTTCTCTTTTTTTTTCTCTTTTTTTTTTTTTCTATATTCAATTTTGTGCATGCTTGATTGTTGGTTGTTATTTGCATGGCAATTTAGGGCTTGAGGTATTAAGGTTTCTAATTTAGAAGTTAGGGTTATGGGTTGGCTGGTGAGGTTGAGGATGAGTCAACTCGTCTTCGACTCGAGTGAGTTGAGTGAATTCAAAGGATCACGAGTGAGCCACATGGGCTCTATCATGTGTCTAGGTCACGTGTGGACCTTGGGACTTATGAGAATGGGCTTGAGTGAATTGGGCCCGAGTTTGCATTCGAAAAATGGGCTTTAATTGAGTTTTAAACCGGGCTAGCCCACTTCAGGAAAAAATAAGGCCCAAGTAATTTTAAAAACAAGCCGGCCCACTTCAGGAAAAAACGGGGCCCAAGTCATTTTTAAAACAAGCTGGCCCAATTCACTCTAAAAAAATAAAGCCCGTGTTTATTTAAATGGTTGGGCTTGGATTGAGTTTTAAAAATGGGTCGGCCCTCTTCAGGAAAAAATAGGGCCCAAGTCATTTTTAAAACAAGCTGGCCCACTTTCCCTTTTAAAAAAATAAAGCCCGTGTTTATTTAAATAGTTGGGCTTTGTGCAAAAAAATTGGCCTCGGGTTCTTTTAAAACATGCTCGGGGAATAGATGTGCCCCCCCCCCCTTTTTTTATTTTTCTTTTTTTTTTCTTTTTTCCTCGGGTTTAGATATTATGACCGCTCCATGTCTCTCAAAATCTGTCTTGGGATTTTTCTGCCGCCTTGTGAACATAATCCTCCACTGATAGCTGGGTGACTTCTCGATGCACATCAACCCTCTCTTCCTCTTGTCATTCACACACTTTAAAACATACACAGCTGGGAAGATTCAATATTGTTCTATTTAAACCACTTCCTCCCACATCCAAACATTACAGGCGAACTGCTCGTGTAATTGCAAACCATATTTGGCCACCCTCTGTTACAAAAACCGCGCCTTAACCATTTCAAAAAATAAGTGCTCTCAATCATTTCTCATGGCAAGGGCTTCATCTTCCAAATAGGTTCCTAATTTGAATGTGGCACCGAAGGTGCCAACTCGTCCTAGTGTCCTTGGCTCCTTCCAGCTCCCTCCTTAGTTTCAAAGTGAAATGTTGAGGAATGAGACAGTACTGACCACAATGTCTGACGACGGTGTAGCTACCCAGGCACTCTATCATAGTGTCCAAGCAATGACCTCGACATCTCACTTAACCTGTCGTTTGTAGAAACAGAACGAAACCATGACCCTCCTCGGAAATGAAGTCTACCTCTTACAGCAGAAAAGCCGGGAGGACATCCAGCCGAAGCATAAACGGCTCAAAACCATAGTGCATGGAAAAGGCCAGACTTCTCGTTCCTCAGCCTGAAATGAAAAGTCGTGATGTTATGTGTTTATGTTGCCATATGTGGCCTGTAAATGTACATCCCCTGTTTTTTTTTTTTTTTTTTTGGGAGAGTTTTGGTTGTAATCTCTTGGAACCGTGACTGTAACCACGGTATTCCTCCACCATAAGTGAGGGTAATTAATAAAATTTGATCTCTTTTTTTTGTCTTTAAATTACCTGCTTTAAGACTTAACAACCAATGCCTCAATTGATTCTTGGGGTCAACTGCCACGATTTTAAATATTTCAAGACAAGAATAGCTTAATCAAGGATGCAAAAGGATTATTCAAAAGTTTACCAGGCAAGTATAAATGAATGGTACTCCATTGCTATATGTATGCATGTTGCTACCTAAGATGCCAGAATGCAGTGATATGTTACTATGTGTGCATAATAATGCATAAGTGCAAAGATGTATGTATATTGTATGAGATGTCCTTTGTATTTTCTTTCTTATGCAATGCAAGGAATGCATGCTAATGCATGAACTTTCCTTCCTCCAACGTGCCTGTAATAGACAACCCTATCCTTATCCTTGGCCATTTTCAAATTCCAATCCAATATGAGGGTCCCTGAATTGATTCATTAAAAATTCATCTCGTCATTTTCCCGAATTACATTGGTTTGTGCCTACTCTTGGCCATGTTTTCAAATCCCAAGTAGCCGAGGATTCTAGACATGTTTCAAATTCCAAAAGTGCTCAAAATCTACCCCATTGTTTACCTTCCATCGATCTTGGCTATATCATCATCTTGTGTTTTGATATGAAGGTATCATAATCAGTTTAAACAAAACTCAACCCAAAATTTGCCCCAGTTACCATCATTGCTAGCCCTGTCCCCCTTTCAAATTCGACATACGACCAAAATCTGCCCTAGTATCGAGAACCCTCTCGTTTTTTTTTTTTTACTGTCCATTTTTTAGAGATTTGAAAAACAAAAGGATTTTTTATTATGCATTTATGACATTAATTTTCTGACTCAGTGTATCAGACTGTGCAAAATAATTATTTTTCTATGTCCAGAAATTATTTTGGGAAGAGGGTAAACTCGACACCAGTGCCCCTTATCAAGGTGATGACGTCAATTTATAAAGCCGAAACAACTCTTCCCTTTTCAAGAACTGCCCTTTTTCACTGAAAAGAACTCACTCCTCCTTTTGACACTATAAAACCGAATGATACTCTTCATTCATTTTTTTGTCCATGGCTCGATTGGGCATTGTTCATGTTTCGATTTATAGATGGTCTTTAAGACTTGGGACGAAACATTGGCTTTAAGGATGAGGGCTTTCAGAAGAATGGGAAAACCAAAGCTTAAAGTCCCGCCCCTAGATGAACGTGTTTTCCCCCAGTTTGGGGTTTTTGTTAAGCATTGACCAAGCTTGTTAATTTGAACAAGCTACCTACGTACCTTTACAGGATCAGGTCATTACGTAGTTCAAACTCAATATTGAGTCTAACAAATCATTTGAGGCAACAACATATGCCAATCTGGTCAATTCTTTTCATTCGGGTTGTAATGTAGGCTGTGGGTATTGGTTAAAGAAGAAAGGGTGCATAAGGCTTGAACTTATGAATTTTACCAAAGGGTGATTTGGCCAAAGATCACAAACGACGCATATCTCCTGCCTTTCCTTTGCTTTGATTTTCCCCTTGTTCTTTTGCATCATTTTCCCCTTTGTTTTTTTTTTCTTTTTTTTTTTATTTTTTTTACGTGGAATCGTGCCTCCATTTATTCATTTAGCCTTCGTTCGAGATCGATCTGTCCAAAACTGCCCCAATGTGGGGTGTGATCCCTTGGCGAGTTTAAAAGAAAGATTAAACATTTTTAGGCACAATATGGGGTATCAAGGGGTGTTTTCTTTCTCTAACTTTTGGGTAACAGAAAAATGGCCTGTCGTCATTTTGGCACTGCATTATTGCCTCGCACGATTTGCCTAACCTTTAAAAATCCCAACCTGGTTTAAATTTTGGGAAATGACTTTTGAAGAAAATGGCTTGACTTTTAAGTTCAAAAGGGTTTTCCAAGTGATAGACGAATTTTAGGTTTTTTAAGGGGTAACTAGTCGGCCAAAAATGGTCATCTATCATCTAATCAAAACATGAACAAATAGAGGGAGCATGGAATAACAACATGATCAATTATTGCTTTCTTTCGAGAGTGTACAAGGCCTCTAAGCATAATATTTCTTTACAGCATCAGAATTAATAGGGTGTAGGAGCTCGGCTCCATCCATGTCTGCCAGCAACAAGGCGCCTCCTAAGAATGCCCTTTTTACCACGTAAAGCCCTTCGTAGTTAGGCGTCCATTTACCACGGGGATCCATATAGATTGGCAAAATCTTTCTCAATACTAAATCCCCTTCCTAGAATTGCTGAGGTCGCATCTTCTTGTTGAATGCCCTCATCATCCTTTTCTGGTACAACTGTCTATGAGCTATTGCAGACATCCTTTTTTCCTCAATCAAGTTCAACTGATCATACCGAGATTGTATCCATTCTGCTTCGGTCAACTTTGCTTCCTTCAGAACCCTTAGGGACGGGATTTCAACCTCTATCGGGACCACAGCCTCTGTCTCGTACACTAGTGAGAAAGGAGTGGCACCTGTGGAGGTTCGAACTATGGTTCTCTATGCCATTAGGGAAAAAGGGAGCTTGTCATGCCAATCTTTGTAGGTTTTCGTCATCTTTTCCAAGATACTCTTGATGTTCTTGTTACCTGCTTCAATTGCCCCATTCATCTATGGTCTGTAAGGAGCTGAATTATGGTGCCTAACCTTGAACCGATTACACAACTTTGTTATTACTTCGTTATTCAGGTTCTTGGCATTATCTGAGATTATTCTTTCAGGAACTCCATACCGGAAAATTAACTCCCTCTTTATAAAGCAACTGACCACGTTCTGTGTGACACTAGAGTATGACGCCGCCTCTACCCATTTTGTGAAATAATCAATTGCCACAAAGATGAAATAGTGCCCATTGTTGGCTTTCGGAGTAATTGGTCCAATCACGTCCATGCCCCAGGCTGAGAAGGGCCAAGGTGCGAATAGGGCGTGGAGCAGGGTTGGTGGAATTTGAATTCGGTCTCCGTAAATTTGGCATTTATGGCACTTCAGGGCATATTCAATGCAATCCCTTTCCATTGTCATCCAGTAATATCCACTCCTGAGGATTTTCCGCTCCAATGAGTGCCCCCCGGCATGAGTACCACAGACTCCCTCGTGGACCTCATGCATGATATGTCATGCTTCTTGCACTTCTACACAACGTAGAAGGGTCATATCGTGGTTCTTTTTGTACAACACCTCACCGTCGAAGAAGAATCCCATGGTCAACCTCCTGATTGTCTTTCGATCATTGCCGGTTGCTCCTTCAAGGTACTCATTTTGCTGGATGTATGTCTGAATGTCCTGGAACCAGGGCTTTCCGTTAGCTTCTTCTACCACTGCACAATGAGCAAGCTCTAACTATATTCTGATTTGAATCGAATCAATCTCCACTCCAGGTTCTACTTTGATCAAAGGCGCTAGGGTTGCCAGGGCATCAAGAATTAAATTGTTTTCCCTTGGTAGGTGTGAGAAACTGATGCTATCAAATCCTTTGATCATATCTTGAATGTACTCTTGATATCAATTTGGAATCTTGGGTTTCCAATTCTCTTGTCACTTGATGAACGACCAAGGCTGAGTCTCCCTTCACAATTAATTCTTTGATATTTCGATCCATGGCGACCTGTAAACCCAATATGCTTTGTATTTAGCTATGTTATTGGTGCATGGAAAAGTCAGCTTGGCTACGACCGAATAATGCCTCCTTTCTGGTGATATGAGTACGACTCCTATTCCGTGTCCCCACATGTTGACCACCCCATCAAATAACATCATCCATCCTTCGTAATCTTCTTCTTCTTGGCTTATCGAATCGATATCCTTATTTAGGAAGTCAAACTCCATAGGCTGGTAATCTTCCACAGCTCTATCTGTCAGATACTCCACAATGACGATTCCTTTAATAGCTTTTTGGGTCACATAGGTGATATCATATTCAGTCAGCAACATTTGCCACTGTGCAACCCGTCCTGTTACCGCGGGCTTTTCGAAGACGAACTTGATCGGGTCCATTTTGGAAATCAGCCAAGTCGAGTAATACAATGTGTATTGTCTCAGCCTACTGACTACCCAAACTAGAGCACAACATGTTTTCTCCAAGCCCGAGTACTTAAATTCATATTCCGCGAACTTTTTGCTAAGGTGATAAATAGCCCTTTCTTTTCTTCCTGACTTATCGTGCTGACAAAGTACACAACCCATGGAATTTTTTGATATTGCCAAGTATAGAATCAACGGCCTTCCCGGCACCGGGGGTACTAGCACCGGGGGGTTCAGGAGGTATTCCTTTATTTTCTCAAAAGCTTCTTGGCATTCCTCATTCCATCTGTTCGGGTTATTTTCCTTAACAACTTAGAGATGGGTTCACAGGTAGCAGTCAGTTGGGATATGAATCGAGCTCTATAATTTAGCCTACCCAAGAAACTCTACACCTCCTTTTCATTCTTGGGACTAGGAATTTCCTGAATGGCTCTGATTTTATCAAGGTCGACTTCGATTCCTTTCTCACTTACAATAAACCCCAATAATTTTCCAGAAGTAGCGCCAAAGGTGCACTTTTTCGGGGTTCAGTTTTAATTGGCATTTTCAGAGCCTATTGAATAACCTTTCCAAGTTCATCACGTGGTCACCGTAATTTCGTGACTTGACAATCATATCATCCACATACACCTCAATTTCTTTGTGCATTAAGTCATGGAATAGAGTCACCATAGCTCTTTGGTAGGTAGCCCCAGCATTCTTTAGACCAAATGGCATGACCTTATAAGAAAAAGTCCCCCATAATGTGATAAAAGTGGTTTCTTCCGTATCCTCTAGGGCCATCTTGATTTGATTATACCCTGAAAAATCATCCATGAAGGAAAATAAAGCATGTCCCGCGGTGTTGTCCACCAACACATCAATGTGTGGGAGCGGGAAATTGTCTTTGGGGCTAGCTTTATTTAGGTCCTGGTAGTCCACGCAAACTCGTACTTTGCCATTCTTTTTCATTATTGGAATGACGTTGGCCATCCATTCAGGATATTGGGCTACCTCTAGAAACCCAACCTCAAATTGTTTTTGCACCTCTTCTTTTATCTTAAGCAACATCTCCAACCGCATTCTCCTTAACTTTTGCTTGACCGGCTTCGAACTTGGGTAGAAAGGAATCTTGTGGGTTACCAAATCTGTGTCTAGACCGGGCATGTTCTGATATGACCAAACGAACACATCCTGGTATTTTTTTTAACAGTTTAGTTATTTTTCTCCTTTCCTCACCCCTCAGTAGAGTTCCAATATTTACTTGTTTAGGCTCCTCTTTAGTTCCGAGGTTGATTATAGTGGTGGGGTCGCTACTAGTCCGTGTTGGCTTTTCATCTGACTTCAACATTCTTTCCATTTTGGGGGATAAATTCACCTCACCTTCTTCAATTTCAGTTTCATAAATCATATTTTCAAAATTAATGTCAATTTCTTTATCAAGGGTACAGGTGTTATTATCTCTCCTATTCCTGCATGAAGTGATAGTAAACAAATTTTGACAGCTGAACCAGGGATGCAAACGAATGTCAAGAAGTGCATAATTTTTATTAACTGAGAAGAAACTGCCCATGACTATAATTTAAAATGAAAATTTAAAAATAAAAGAAACCATTACATGAAGAAAATGGGACAATCAAAAAAACTCCAATTGTGTAGTTCCTCTCCTGGTTGAAGATGGCAGACCCATTTGTTCGAGGTGGCTGATGAAACCTCTGAATCTAGAAAAAATATGCTTAGCTGTCTCATTTCAGACTCAAGATCATCCTGACTGCTTTTTATGAATGTTTGATTGATATGAGGGACACCTGACCTCCACCGAGCGTTGGTCTCACCAGTGAGTCTTTCCCTTCTCTGAGCTTCTTTTTTCGCTTTCTTCTTTTTCCTGTCTGCAAACGTATGTCTATATCCCAGACCGTATCTGTCTTTCAATTCTGGAATCACCAATGGCTTCGAAATCCCTTGTAAACATCTTCCCAGCCCTTGACCCGGATGATACCTATGTCTGATCAGTTCTGTCGCAAGAATGCAAGCTATTGAGGAAACTCGTGGTTGTAGGATTGGGAACCCTTCGACCACAGTTGCTGCATTGATTATTTCAAAGGCTCGAAATGAATCCTCCAAGGCTTCTTTAGCAGCTTCCACATAAGGGGTGAAAATGGGTTTCGTTACCATCAAGTTTGTTTCTTCAAATACGCAAACCAATTTCCCATCCACTACAAAATTGACCCGTTGGTGCAAAGAAGATGGAACTGCCCCGGTGTTATGTATCCATGGCCTCCCCAATAAGCAGCTATAATACAGGGTTATGGCCATGGCTTGGAATGTAATGTCGAAGGTGACCGGTCCAATTTGCACAGGAATTTCAATAGATCCCCCCGATTCCTTGCGGGTGCCGTCAAAAGCCCACACAGTCAGATTGTTTTGCCTTACGTAGGACAGATCAAAAGGAAGTTTTTGTAGGGTCGTCATGGGCATGACATTCAAAGATGACCCATTATCAATCAACACTCGTGCAATCATGTGAACTCGGCATTTAGCAAAAAATGTGCAATGCCTAATTATGCCCCTGTCCTTCCACGGGGATCTCCTCATCAGCGAATGTAATGTAGTTGGTAGTCGTAATACCACCAATCACGTGGTTAAAATTATCGATGCTAATGTCTCGGGGAATATAGGCTTGATTAAGGGCCTTTAATAGAGCTCCCTAATAGGCTTTCAAGCTCAACAACAGCGACAAGATAGAGATATAGGCTAGCATCTTTTTTAGTTGGTCAATGATGTTGTATTCATTGTGTTTAATTATTTTCAAGAATTCCTCGGCTTCCTAAGATTGAACTGGCTTCTTCAAGTTCCTGTTCTTCTCCTGGCTAGGCTGCACTTTCTCCAAGACCTCCGGCGTATAAACCCTTCCACTTCTAGTTATCCCTTTTACTTCAGCAGCACTGCTAGTTTCTACTTCGGAACGTACTTCACAATTGCACCTCCACGGTACTGCCCGATCACTGCGGTATGCGAAAGGGCGAGGGGCTGCAATCACTACCTGCACCGGGGCCTCTAGGACTTGTGGGGTTTTTCCCATGATGGGGATAAATGGTCTGTTGGTGAATTAGGGATGGTCAGATTCCCCTATAACTGAAACTTCATTCATTTTCTGAATGCGACTGACTTCCACTCATTTGCTATCAATCAAGTTACTTCAAAAATTTGGAAAGTCCCACATTGTTGTACTGATCCTTTCATAGTATTTTGGAATGCGCATAGGCCCCCTTCAGGGCAAATAGCCTTTAGTCCTGCTAGGCCTACCGATGTCAATTCACCATACACCCAGTCTAGCGTCATTTGTTCCCATCTTTTTTCTAATTTTTTTTCGGCTTCTTCTTCGATGATTCCAACATTGTCCCTTCCATGGTCATGCAAGGGATTTTCTTGAATACCAACTGGCTTCCCATCGAATGACAACCAACCAGCATCCCTCAAATCTTGCACCTTGTGTTTGAAGGCCCAACATTGGTCAATAGGGTGCCTTGGAGAATTGGCATGGTATGCGCATCGAACCTCGGGATTATACCAGTGCGGGAGAGGATTGGTGAGAGGAATCTCGGGGATGGCAGATATCATCCTTTGTTCTAGAAGCTGAGGGAATAAGTCTGCGTATGGCATGGGAATCGGGTCCACCCTCCGAAAACTCTTGTGTGTATTTCTCGTGTGTTTCTACTAGCTCGGGTGTGCTGGTATGTTCGGCTAGGCCAGCACAGGCGTGGGAGCCACAAACTAGGGCCTGGTGCTTACATATGCTGCTTGATTCACTGCAGGTTCCACTGCAAAGTTTCGGTTGGACCATGGGCTACAACCCTTTATATTTTTTCTGTTAGATGGTCCCTGAACCATCTGAGTCTCTTCATCCTTCTTTTTTCTGATCCACTTCCTACTTGGACCACTTTCCATGCTACTTTCTTTGACACGGCCTGCTTTAATGTTGGCCTCAATCCTTCCCCCTGCGATTACTATGTCCATAAAGTCATGGGGAGTTGCCCCCTTCAAATGCCCTCGGTATGGTTCCTTCAAAGTGTTAACAAAAAGTGAAATTGCTTCTCGGTCACCCACTAAGGGATCGACTTGGACTGCTAGGTATCACCATCTGTAGGTGTATTCTCGGAACGTCTCAGTATGCTTCTTCTCCATTTCAACCAAGGCCATCTTGTCTGGGGCCATTTCCATCACATGTCGATACTAGGCTACAAAAGCGATAGCTAGGTCTCCCCACGTTCGGACCCGTGTTTTGTCTTGGTGGATATACCACCTGGCCGCTGTCCCCATCAAACTGCTCTGGAAATAGTGTATCATCAACTTTTCGTCGTCGGCGTATGCAGCCATCGCTTGGCAGTACAACCATAGGTGGGTTTGTGGGCATTGAGTTCCATCAAACTTCTCGAATTCAAGCACCTTAAACTTTGGTGGGAGCACCACCTTGGGCACTAAGCATAGATCCGCAGGGTTGAGAGAATTTGACGCACAAGTACCTTCGATGGCTTTCAATTGCTCTTCAAGCTCGTCACAGCGGTATTCAGTTGTGGTCTTGCCTGTTCCTATAACTACCATCATTGTCGGGGGCATCCCATTCCCAGAATTGGTGCTGTCGGGACGAAGGTGGCTGCACTCAGAGGTGGTCCCTCTAAAATAACCGATGGCGGTCCAGATGACTGCCCATGGATTGGTGTGAAGCCTGGAGTGTTGATAGGATCCGTATCTGTTTCATGGTCCCGCTTTTGAACTGTCTTTCCCTTGCTCAGTAGTAAGTCCAGTATTCTTTTCATTTGGTTGCTCAGTTCCTCTTGTCCCTACTCGATGCCCAGGACGCGGCTTTCCAACTGTTCTTCCATAGCTTTTGCTTTTCTGCGAGTGTTGTAAGGGTGTGTAGGTGCCTCAATTTTTCCAATTCTCAATCACGCCTCTTTTCTCTCTGAACATGAAACCCATGTCTTTTAGTACAAATGTATGATATGCCGTGAATGTTTATACAAATATGTATTTAGTGCATGAATGAGCAAATACAATTATGTAGCCTATGTGCTTCGACCAAGGTTCTAAAAAAAATCATCATCATTTTATTACAATTTTCATGAAATACATGGATCTTTCGAACGTACTACATAGACAGAGGATTTTGATTGTCCCGTTTGCTCTTGTTGATGCAGTTCGATCCTTCTTGGGCTAGCTCTGACCCTCTGGGTGCCAATCTATCCATTCTCTACTTTAGCGCTTGGTATTTGTTTTCCTAGTACCTAGCCTGCTCTATGAATGGTTCGGCCTTGTCCAGTGCCTAGCTAAAGGTCCTCCTCTGCTTATCCCATTGGTTGTCTAATTTTTGAATACGGAGGGTTCTCTTTTCAATTTTAGCCTTTGCATCTTTCAACATCTTGGATTTTTGATCGAGTGCAGCTCGAAGCATCGGTCTCTCTTTTCTCAAGGCCACTACTTTTTTCAACAACACGAGCTGAGCTTTCTGCCGTTTGACTTTCTTACAGTAAAAGGCCACCAACTCTTCCTTCCCTCGCTCTGTCTATTGACTTTCTGATACTATTTCCTTCTTTGAGTGTGGCTCCATCTGTAACTGTGGATCCTTTGTTGACTGGCCATAAGTAGCAAGGGCTCCGAAAGTTCCTTCGAATTGGGGGTTCACCCGGTTGACCCACCATATCTCGTGGCTCTCCTAAATTGTAATTGCTTCCTCACCTGGGTCTACCAAGTGCACGTGTTTCTAGGCCACTATGAACTTACTGATCTGATTCTGGGCATCCGTTGTTGTATAAGAGAAGTCTGATTTTGCCAACCCATGGGTTGCTAGCACAAATTGAGATGCCCCCATTTGCCTCTTGGCCATCAAAGGAGCATATGCCACTCCTCCCCATGGACCTAGTAATGGGACCCATGAGAGTTTTTCACACCAGTATATCATGCTGGAATGCTTCATCCATGGTGCTTGCCAGATTAGTCCAGAATCTCCCAATTTGTGTAATTTTTCATTCCATACGGCCTTGCTCCATTGGACAATCTGCTGAGCCACTTCAAACTCCGCTAAGGGAATTTTGAGAGCTGAAAAGGTGTCATGGTACCCCCCCCCCTTGGTTACTTGGCAGGTGACTGGAAAACCAAACATAAAGTAGAGGAACACAACACTTCAATCATTCTTGACCCTTACCCCTGCATTTTTTTAGGGATCGAAAAGTTTCTGCCAAAATGCTTGGGACTGGATTAACTCCATTTTTTACTTGTGCCACAAAAGAAGTGGTGGTTCGGTCGATGGTCCCTACTTCTTTAGGGAAAATAACCAGACCATATATGGTCAAGGCTAGTAGATGCATCTGAGCCTCCTTACCTTCCTCTTCTTCCAACAATGCCTTCAGGTACTTCGAAGAGATTTTCTCGTCTTCCCCTGCGGCTCACTGAATATTGATTCCAGCAACATTCTACAATGCCCGTGCCAGAGAAGCTCGAGAATCAGGCATATAAATGTGATAAGGTGACCACTGTTTCATCAAGTGTAGGAGTGACGTGTACTCTTCGATTGTAGGAACCATGTCTATCCCATTGACTGTGAAACATGTGTACGGGGGATTTTAGAAGTTGACTAATGCCTTCACCATTTGAAAATTCATCGATATATGCAACAAAAAACCGATGTGGCCATATAACTGCGAGAACTCCAAACGGCGCTACGGTGTCCACCCTTTCCAAATAGTCTTTAGTTCATCCAGTGGGTTTGACCGGGTATATATGCAAACTTTGGCTGGTAACTTCACCACTGACTCTTTGTTGAGGCTGTCTTCCCATTTTCTCTGTTGATCTTAAGAATATAACCGTACCACAGACTTGATTTTATGGTAAGTTATTGCATCCTCCATCGACGGCCCTGATTTTTCTCGGAACCTTGGTAAAGCAGGTAGAATGCCTATATGATTGCAATATGTTAGTAATACTACCATGCAATACGTATAGCCATAAGATCTCTTGGAGAAGGATGCGGTTCCTATCCCAAACTCGAGGTGGATATATACAAGGTTCTTCGAGACTTTGTCCTTAGTGGGGGATTTTGGATAAGCACGTGTGGTTAAGCTTTATCCCTATAGACAAAAAGTTCCTAGATTGAAATTCCATCCTCCCTCACAAAGGTCCGGACAAAGCTTGCACTGAGCGGAGTGGTTCGCGAATCCCATCAAGCTTAAGCTATTAAGGGACAAACTCTATTACACCCCTATCTAATCCTAAAAGGGAAAGCCCAGGTATAGAGCTGTGAAGGTGCGTGAGTTCGTCCATTTTATCCTACACCCTCTACCCCCACTTTCATCCATTCGTTATTCATAATTGAATACATGCAACACATCACATGTTAGAAATCTGTATAACTAATCACATCCTTACCAACCAATCATATGCTCAACATGGCAAATATTTACAAGTATCAATTACCTCTAATTTGAACATAAAAGGTAGGTCAAAAACTTATGGTTATTAATATGCACAATTACTCACCTATGCACCATTTGCACAAAAAAAAAAAAAAAAGGTGGGGGGTAGTCAAAAGGTTCATTATATTTGAAATTGGGATAATCAATGATTAATCACAGGCTCGACTCTTAATGACGTCCCCAGCGGAGTCGCCAAGCTGTCGCAACTTTCCCAAGTGGAACAAAGTGAATGAAGAGTAAATTTTAAATTTTCGTGAAAAATAGTGTAATGGAGTCACCACTAACCTTTTAGTGTGGTTATAACACTTGATTAAGGGTATCGGTCCGCATTACCAGAGACGGGTTCGGGAGTACGGTTACGCAAGGGGGAAGGTCTTCGCATCCCCTTCACGCCCATTCTTATGAATGGTACCAGATTAATTGAAAATTATCCCAAAAATTAATTTAATTTGCCTTTAAAATTACTCCCCTTTTTAAAATTGTAAAACAAATACCAAGAAAAAAAAAACATATAGGTATTCCCTCAGAACCGGGGCATATCATGTTTCGAAAAACTCAACGCCCTTCCTTGCAATCATTGGGATCGAAAAATAGAGAAAATATGTTTTTTACAAAAAATAACTCCCAAGTATTTTGAAATTTATAGGATTTTTTTTTAAGGAAAATTGACATTTTTGGAAACCTTGGGAGGTTTTGGGCCCATTCGGGGTGAAAATAATTTCTTGGACCTTGAAAATGTTTTTGTGATTTTTTCCAAGTGTGAAAACATTTTGTGACTTTTATGATTTTTCAATATTTTTCTCGAACTTCAAAATAGCACAAATAAAATTAAAACAAAACTCATAGAAGTCAAAGTTTGAAAATATTTTTGGATTTTTTCCTAAAAAAAACTTTGGTGATTTTTTGGTATTTTATGATTTTTATGGGTTTTTTGAATCATTAGCCATTCAAAGAAAAGAAAAAAAAAACATAATAAAACGATAAATCGGCTCCATACCGATTTAAGGGTTCAAACAATTCGCAAAGAGATAAACAGGGTTTAGGTTCGAGATTGAACCTAACTTTGGGTTTGAGTCTTTGATTCACAACTTCATACCTCGTTTATTATACTTTAGAATGTAACCCAGGAAAGGAAAATCCATTAGTTTTACCTTTCGTTTTCCTCTCCTCCGGTCTTCTTTTCCTGTTGGTGAGTCTACTGGGGCCAGTCTATAGTGTCTTTCCGAGAGTTGTTCTTGAGCTCTGACTCAAGGCACAACGGAATGCCTTCTTCATATGGGGTGACTCGGCACCGGTAGGGAATAGGATCAATCGATCGCTTGATCTTCTAAGAGAATGAAACGTAACCTCAGTCAATAGAAGACTTCAATATTCAAAATCTTCTCCTTACCACTCACAAAAACTAACTTCACAAACTTATAATAGAAGACTTCAATATTCGAAATCTTCTCCTTATCATCACCAAAAACTCATTCCTTGTGCTTGGAATGAGAAGGCTATTTATAGACTTAACTTAGGGCAAGCGAGGGAAAGAAGACATAAGGGAGTAATTATGGGGGGAACAAAGCATGAGGTGAAGAATGATGAAGGGAATATAGAATGGGATGAATGATAAAGAGAGGAACAAAGCATATGGTGAGTGATGATGGGGGTAACAAAGTATGGGGTGAAGAATGATGAAGGGAATATAGCATGGGAAGAATGATAAAGGGAGGAAACATGACATGTGATGAGTGATGATAGGGGGAACAAAGCATGGGATGAAGAATGATAAAGGGAATATAGCATGGGAAGAATGATAAAGGGAGGAAACATGACATGTGGTGAGTGATGATGGGGGAACAAAACATAGGGTGAAGAATGATGAAGGGAATATAGCATGGGAAGAATGATAAAGGGAGGAAACATGACATGTGGTGAGTGATGATGGGGGAACAAAGTATGGGATGAAAAATGATGAAGGGAATATAGCATGGGAAGAATGATAAAGGGAGGAAACATGACATGTGGTGAGTGATAATGGGGGGAACAAAGCATGCTTGCATTTGACAAATTAGATAAATAATAATAATAATAATAATAATAATAATAATAATAATAATAATAATAATAATAATAATAATAATAATAATAATATGAGGGTCCTAGAAGATGTGCGGAGCCCAACGGAGATGTGTGGTGCCCATGCGCCATGTGGGGTCCACGAGCCGTTTGAGGGTTATAGAAATCCAAACTAGCATGTACCTGATGTAGGGATTCGAGCTAGCGTACCAAAGGGGGTAACGTGCAACAGATGTAGGAATCCGAGCTAGCGTAACAGGAGATGTGGGGCCCACAAATCATGTGGGGCCTAATGGATCGAGATATGTGGGGCCCACAAGCCATGTGGGGTCCACGAGCCATTTGAAGGTTATAGGAACCCGAGTCAGTTGGCACAAGCATGCCAAAGGAGGTAACGTGCATCGGATGTTGGAATCTGAGCTAGCGTACTAGGAGGGGTAACGTGCACTAGATGTAGGAATCTGAGCTAGCGTACCAAGAGATGTGGGGCCTATAAACCATGTGGGGTCCATGAGTCATTTGAGGGTTATAGGAACCCAAGCCAGCAAGCACAAGCATGCCAAAGGGGGTAACATGCATTGAATGTAGGAATCCGAGTCAGCGTACCAGAGGGGGTAATGTGCACCGGATGTAGGAAATCCGAGCTTGCGTACCAAAAGTGATAACATGCACCGGATGTAGGAATTCAAGCTAGCATACCAAAAGATATGGGGTCCACAAACCATGTAGGGCCCAATAAAGATATATGGGGCCCACAAGCCATGTGGGGTCCACGAGCCATTTAAGGGTTATAGGAACCTGAACTAGCAAGCACAAGCATGCCAAAGGAGGTAACGTGTACCGAATGTGGGAATCCGAGCTAGCGTACCAGGAGATATGGGGGCCACAAACCATGTGGGGCCCAATAGAGATATGTGGGGTCCACGAGCCATTTGAGGGTTATAGGAACCCGAGTTAGCAGGCACAAGCATGCCAAAGGAGGTAACGTGAACCGGATGTAAGAATCCGAGCTAGCGTACCAGAAGATGTGGGGCCCACAAACCATGTGGGGCCCAATAGAGATATGTGGGGTCCACAAGCCATGTGGGACCTACAAAGATGTGTGGGGTCCATAAGTAGCGTGGGACCTACAAGGATGTGTGGGGTCCGCAAATAGTGTGGGAAGGTTTGCCATGAGGTCTCCTCAGAAAGGTCTGGTTAAAATTGGAGTGTCTACACCTTCCATTTACCATTGGAGGCCATAATTGGAGGACCGATCCAATATCGTTTGATGTATCCTATTGAGAGGTAAATTATAAAGTCCTATAATGTTTTCATGATTTCAATTTTTTTTTTTTTTTTTTGTGTAAAAGTCACTAATGTTGTGTAAATTACACAGGTTTTTATCCACTTTAAAGCCCATGTGTGCAATAAGACACGACTGGAATGTTCAATCATTGAGGCATACATTGACAGTAAATGTCTTGCATTTTGCTCAATGTATCTACATGATATTGAAACAAGGATCACTCGTGAGGAGCGAAATGCAGACGTTCATGCTATTAATACCGAAGATGAAGAACCGAGGAGGTCTATATTTCAAGGAAATGTTCGGCCGTTCGGTGCACGGGTTTACGATTTCATTGATATGGATGACCTACGAAAGGCACATTTTTACGTCCTTAATAATTGTGATGAAATTATTCCATATATCGAGTATGTGGTTCAAAACTCCTTACTTTGCATCCTATTTACATATGCATATATACTTAGTTGACATTAACATGTACTATTGTTGCATATAGAGAACATAAATCTGAACTTTTGGCTCAAAATGAAAGGAATGTTGGCGAAAGACATAAGAAGGAATTTGTCAATTGGTTTGGGTGCTGTGTAAGTAACAACTACTTCCTAAGTTCGCTACAATGCACATTTTCAATATTGACGGTTTACTCATCTAAAGTCTTTTGTAATTAATAGATGAAAGTCATGTATTATAATAAAGAACCAACAACAAGTAAAGATTTGTACGCATTGGCATGTGGCCCTGATCAACGAGTTAACCGCTACAGTGGTTGCATTGTCAACGGCTTACGCTTTCATATGAAGTATCTCAAAGTACATAGAAGAACCTAAAATTGTGGAGTTGCGGTACTAGGCACAGAAGGAGATGAGGAAATTGACTATTTAAGTGTGTTGGATGACATTATAGAGCTTCACTATGGAGCTAACAGACTTGTCCATATCTTCAAGTGTACCTGGTGGGACATTAGCAATGAAAAGAGTGGGATAAATACGGATGCCTACTTTACTAGTGTCAATTTCAGTGAAACATGGTATCAAAACGACCCTTTTGTGCTTGTGATGCAGGAAAAACAAGTGTTATACCTTAGGGATACAAAATTAAAGGGTGAATGGCATGTGGCCCAAAAAATTCCTCCTTGAAGTTTGTATTATATTACAGAAGTCGCAAATGGGGAGAAGAGTGTCAGCGATGATGCTTTCCAAGAAGATCAGCCATCTGATCTCGTAGCAACGCAATCTACTATCAATGTTGCCGAGGAAGGAGCCAATCCTATACCATTAAATAGGGTTGGTGCCATGGCAGAACATGTAGGAACTGCTGACATTAGAATTGAACCCTCTATACATGTTGACTTCATCGACAGTGATGAAATTGATGGGGAAGATAAAACTATGGTTGAGTACTGTAGTGAGGAGGAAGACACTCTAGAAAGTAAGGATGATACTGATATTAAGGACGTATAGGGGGTAAGCGTGTTATGTTGTCACCGTGTATTTGACATGTGAAAATAAGTGAAAATATATTTACTATGCATCCATCTAATATCCAATCTTCTTATATTTACTTGTGAACTATTTGCAGACATGGCACCAGGAGGTCATCGTTGCTTACTTCAGTCTAGGCTATCGACGACATCATCCCGCGAGGATGATGGGTCATCCTCGAGAGCAACTGAGCACGTCGGGGCTAATGCAGCACCATCTGAGCCCTCAGGACCCCAGCCCGACATAGATCCATCAATTCGGGATCAAGCCCAAGGTGAGTTGCCGTCCATAATGAGCAACGTTGGTAAGGTTATGAGTATTTGATTTAGAATACTATATTTACTATCATTTCATGTGTATGATTATCTTATTGTTCTTTAACTCTTCTTTCAGCATCAACCTGACACAGACGAGTGCAAGTAGTGGTGCAACGAAGAACGTTGTGCTAAAGAAGCACCTGGAAAGGACTGGGCAGCGAATCTGTATTGATATTCCTCTAGGCTTTATGGCCCCGCTTGACGATTGGTGCACAGCCTAGTCATAGGAGCTTGGCATTATATGTTGCCAATATGCTCTAGTCACCTGCTTTACCTAGCCAAAGGTGACGGAGGCTTAGCGCTTGGTTCTATATGAGCGCATCCTGGTAAGTAACCCTAAAACATGTCTTTCACTTTTAATATATTACCCAAGATTCTCTAACATTCAATATATATTTCATATGTAGGAAGAGTTTGATATGGAAATTTTCACCGCAGACCATGTAAAAAAGGCGGTGAACACGTAGTTGTGCTCTCGGTTTAATACCTATCGCAGCAAAATGCGCAACCATTTTAGGCAGATGGGAGATGAGGCAGAAGCGCACCCATACGATAAGATCTCCCTAGAGGATTGGCGGGTGGTGTGTCGCCATTTTCGTGACCCTAACTATCAGGTGATGTGTTTCTATTAATTATAATAACTACTTTTTCATATTTATGTGAATAAAAAAAAAAGTCATTACATCTATTTTGTAGGCTATCTATGAAAAAAATGCTGTGAATCGCAGCAAACTAGATACGACGCATTGTGGTGGCTCGAAATTGTTCGTCAATCATCAAAAGGTAATTGCTATGAAACTATCTGACCATTACCTTACAAGTGTTATTTATATTGACATTGCTGAATTCATATTAATGAACTTTTATATAATAATGTAGCGTGATCCCGTCACTGGCGACCTGGACTCAAGGCAGAATCTGTATCAGAGAACACATCAGAGGCCATCGGGGGAGTGGTGCCACGGTGCGCAAATGAACCCGATTATTTAGTTCTTTATCTTATTCAAAACGGCGTTGTATTCTTATTTCTTCATTTTCATCATTTTCATGATTGAAAATAGGCAAGGATGCTTGAGCTGAGGGATGCACTCGTTGCAGAGGGCAGTCAGCCAATGACGAATGACGAGATCTGCACTCAGGTGCTTGGGCAACGATCGGGTGGCTAGGTGAATGGTCTTGGGAGTGGATACAATGCCCCAACATCATCATCTTCTTTCAGTGCGACATCTCGTGCTGACATTGACCGAGAGTGTCGAGCTGCCTAGGCTCGAGAGGAGGCGATGGTTATCCGAATGCAAATGGTGGAAGCGGACAACTAGCAGCTGAAAGAAAAGATCTTGAGCTGGGAAGCGGAGATGCAAGCCATCAAGAATTGGAAAGTTGAGATGGAAGAAATGATGCGCCAATCCCGTCCAGATGATGCCGGTGACTCCTCTCATTAGAAGGTATGTAAAAGCTAGTGACAATTAATTGAAATAGAAAATGCATGAGATTTCAATTAGAATAAATAATTTATCCTTTTTTTTTAACTTTCAAAATACATCAATAGATATTTAATAAGAGTGACTTTCACCTTTGTGCATAATCCACATATGATAGCATCTCTAGAGTAGTTTTGTTACCAAATGTAATAGTCTCAAGCCATATTTTGATGAGTTATTGTCAATTTAAGTCCCCAATCTCACAATTTTGTCCTATAAAAGGTATCTCACATAATTGTAGCGTGAACCGAACTCTCAAGTACACATTCAATATAGAACTATGATATGGTAGACATATCAAATGGATATATAGAGAATGGTCCTCTGCATCTCTACCAAATGAGACAATCCTTGGCCTCTCCTAAAGAAGATAAATTATTAAATTAGGCTTCCTAACCTTCTAAAAGAGGTGGAGAATTATGGAAGAATGGTAGGTATACGACCTCATTAGAGTGACTTTCACCTTTGTGCATAATCCACATATGATAGCATCTCTAGAGTAGTTTTGTTACCAAATGTAATAGTCTCAAGCCATATTTTGATGAGTTATTATCAATTTAAGTCCCCAATCTCACAATTTTGTCCTATAAAAGGTATCTCACATAATTGTAGCGTGAACCGAACTCTCAAGTACACATTCAATATAGAACTATGATATGGTAGACATATCAAATGGATATATAGAGAATGGTCCTCTGCATCTCTACCAAATGAGACAATCCTTGGCCTCTCCTAAAGAATGGTAGGTATACATTTGGGATCTTCAACCCCCTTATGTACAAGATGTCCTATGTAAAAGCTACTATTCCCAAAATTTGAGAATATCTATTTCTTTCTTATTACATGTTAAATCAAATAATTAAAAATATGCGAGGAATAACTATTCCCTTAATTTCCAAAATTTAACTATTTTCCATCTTTTTTGAAGGAATAACTATTCCCTCAAACCAAGCAAACCATAAGAATATTATTATCATAGGAATACTCCTACAATACCGAATACCCACAATTTTAAGTTAACATGTAGGATCCAACAATATATTTATGGAATTCAAGAGAGGATGGAAGTAATACAGAATTAATACAACGATAGAAAATTAAGTCAGACAGGAAGTACATGAAAACTATCAAATTCATAACAGTAAAGTATTCATTTCATAACAATATTCCTAAATTAGCAAACTACTGAAAAAGTTAACAAATAGCAAACAGTTCATCAATCCATCTTAATAAGCATGCACATCCAAACAAACTGCAGCAGCCACGGAAAGAACCCCAGGATAGGTCCTAGCCTATCTAAGAGCCTCTTGTAGATTCGCCTGAAGCATGAAGAACAAACTAAACCTCATATAAACATCACCAACTCAGGCCTACTGTATATGTTACTCGCCTCATCCTCCATCACAGGATAAGCAGCCACCAGTGCATCTTGAGCTCCAATATACAGTGAGTTATAAATCTTCCAGTAAACTTCCCTAACCTTTCTTGCAGGATGGAAAAGCCCCTGCAAACAATAGTTCAGAACTACAGCTGCACCCAAGTCAACCCTCATCCTTTCTATTGCTTCCATGACAGCATTAATAACATGTGGAGAAGTCTCAAATATGTTTGGCCATACATAATTTAAGAAAAGAGAGTGATTTTAAAACACCATTCTGCACATTGAGTTCTGGTACACGATACTCATTCATTAACGTTGGTAGTACTGTAAAAGAAGAACATGTTTCTGCAACTATTGCAATTGCCACAGTAGTACACACGCAGTTCTAATGCTCCTACACTTTGAGATTGTTCAATAATGTTGCCAGGACATCTTGTGGTCCAATGGCTTTTGCAATGTAGCCAAACGTGTTCACAATTACTCGCCGGATACCTTTTTAATAGGTTTGAAGCATCTCAAGAAGCTCAAAACAAATCCTCATCCATTCTCTTGCTGGGACAAATTCAGCCCCACGGTCAGCAATTCGACCAACAAGATCAATACAATTTACCTTTATCGGAGGAGTCAATTTTGTCATACCAATAACATTGACAATAGCTTTGAGAGCCCCCAGTATTGGTCCAAAAACATCTGGATACTCTTCTCCCAAATATTCATACAAGACAACCCCAAGATGACCCATCAGTTGTTCTTCTTGGCATTGTTTCATGACAACAGCAATCCTTGAAATAAGATCAGCAACTTATAGGTTCCTAGTACAAGATAACAAAGCATGACACATGCAGTCTTTGTGCACAATGGGTGCTCAAGCTTATTCATTAAATTTTTAACTGAGCTCAAGCTTGAGCCACACTCAACTTGAGCTTTAATATTCTAGCTCAAGCTTTTTTATTATGCAAATGAACGAACTCACGAGCCCTTACTGAGCCGAGCTATTGAGGTGCTCACTAACTGCTTGATTCTTTTGGAACCTCTCATTTTAAGAGATGAGAGGTTCTTGTTAGGCAAAAGGGTGAAAGGGGCTCTTACTAATGTTACTCAGTCATTATGATCATACTGTTACTCCCCAATGATGTTAGCACTTTTTTCCCTCTAGTGCCACTATTGCCTTTTGCATTCGAAAATGTGAAATAATTATACGCTAGTTCATTCTTTTAGTCATAGTTGTACTATGAAATTTCCTCTCCCTGTATTACCTAGATTATTCTTCATAAGATGCATATGCTCTTATAAGCTTATAGAAAATTAGAGGCATAATGCTAACTATCCTTGTGATGCTTGCTTTATACACACACACATAGAGACATGCACCATGCACTACTTCATACACAGAGAAGTCCACAACATGCACTGATGCAGTGTCGTGTTCCTCATGAATGGACATATGAGGGAAGGAAGTTTAATGACACATCAGTTATCTATGATATGTATGTTGTGCACAGCATATTGGTCATGTTTTAAATAGTTTCTGAGATTGAGCACTCTCTCTCTCTCTCAATGGTTATAAACTTATAATAGTTGTAGTAAAATTCTGCACATCTATGCTATGACTGCAAAAAGGGCACCACTTTTTGATTTCCCTTAACAATTATCCATCTCTTTCCTGGAAAAACCTGTTAGTAATTCATCATAGTCAGGTTAGTTATCTTAATTCTTAAGTCATTTCCTTAATTTCTAACTTCTCTTTATTAGACCACTAACTGCTGTTTTCACTTCACCGTAATTAGTAATTACTTTAACTATTAGCTACCTTATATAGATCTAACAAATTTAATTAACACCTAGTCTTGGTTAATTCTAATTTACAACCCATTGTTGCTTTTTTAGTTCCACATTAAGTGTCTATGTAGGGGTCAACTGCAAAAAGATATTGACATTGGCTACAATCCACTGAAATATAGAATATCAAACAAGAGGATCCCCATATTGTGCTTCTATAGGAGTCATTTGCTATCTAAGAGTTTCTTCTCTGATTTTGGTGAGATTTTTGTTGAGAACTACCTTCATTTCTAGTTGTCCTTAGCTTCCCTTGGTTTCTCTGGTTTCTTTTCCCCCTTTAAAAATGGTGACAGTTTGAGGCATTGGTGGGCCTAATATGACTTCAGAAATAGTGCTGTGAACTTTGAATCTGTGTTGGCTAGTTCAGTTGGTACACAAAAAGTAATGTTCACTAAAATTTTTCCATGATCAAGAAGTTATTCTATGTGCAACTATATTGGTCCGCTCAGATACATAGAATATCAAACAAGAGGATCCCTATATTGTGCTTCTGTAGGGATCAATTGTTATCTGAGAGGTTTTTCTTTGACTTTGGTGAGTTTTTATTGAGAACTACCTTCTTTTTAAGTTATCCTTGGGGTTTTTTCGGTGTCTTTCTCCCATTTAGATATGGTGACAGTTTGAATGAGGCATTGGTGAGCCTAATATGACTTTGGAAATGGTCCTATGAATCTATGAATCTATGTTGGCTAGTTTAGTTTGTACCCAAAAAAAAATGTTTACTAAAGTTGTTCCATGATAAACAAGTTACTCTTATTTGTGCAACTATATTGGTGTATTGTACTTGTACCACTGTTCCATAAGAGTTCATTTAGAATTAGTATTAAATTTCAACATGATTAATATATATTTAACAAGCTTAAGAAACTACGTTTGATTTTCATATGCCTCTGAAAAAGCTTCTTTATTCATCCATGAACTTGTATGGCAAGTCAGTTAAAAAGGAATCATTTGGAAAATGTAGCTTTTATTTTAATTTTTAAATAATCCTACCATCAGTTCTACGTTTTCACATTAGTAAGACCTACCCGCTGTTGGGTACTTAAAGTCAAGGGTATATGTTTTTACTAGTCTGTGACATACTGTATCGAGTTGCATGTAAACGAATAAATATGTGTTTGTTTCATGACATTTGTTGAGAGCATGCCTGCTGTTGTCTTTAATTTCTATCATTCTGACTGAGCCATTAGGGCCCTTAGTAAGGTTTGAAAAACAAACTTGATTTGTCCAAATTTAAATAAATTTCATACATGCATTCTCCATTGACGTTTGGTAATATTGGAGAGACAGTTAAAATAGTCAATTATTTGCTGCAAGTTAACCAAGTGTAACTTTACAATTGAATCGTAATCTAGTTTTAATGTTTTACCTGGCATTGGAAGCAAGTGAATTTTTTCAGGAATCCATTGCCAATATTGCATTAATATTTAAAAACTTGACTATCTGCAACTGGGTAGAAAAACAAGCTGAATTTATGATTAACCAGGTCAACAGCATAAGATAATTCAATCTGCATAAGTGCATGAGCTGTAATTCCAGATGATGAAACATCTATCACATGTGCTTTGTTAACTCATAGTTTCGTTCGCCCTCTATACTGCAGATGTGCCAAAGAAGCACAATGGATTTTGATCTTGTTAGTTTGGGTTTGTTTTGGACATGGGAATAGGCGGTGGTGATGGTTCGGGTATTGACTTGGTTGATCTGCAAGGTCTCAGCTCTCAATAATCTTATTGTGTTTATTTGAATATACATTTTAATCCTTATAGAAAAATAAAATTAGGAAAAAGTAAATGTGAAGCGACTCAGCTTTTCCCCCTGAGTTGATGGGGCTTGCTATCTCTTTTTTCCCATTTTATGTGAATTTGTGTTGCGTCGGTTTGTAATTTTACAGTTCTCCCCCACCCCACCTTTTAATGTTTCTCAATTCTCTTGGTGGTGCTTGTACCTCTCTCTCTCTCTCTCTCTCTCTCTCTCTCTGAGCATAGGAGCATGTGTGCTTAGTTTTGTAACATTTGTGCCACTGGTGTAATGATTTCATTCGCATTCAAAATATGACTAAAGTTTCCATCTAATTTCATCTTTAATTTGACCTTTGACACTCCAGCAAGCCTCTAAAGCCAAAGAAGTTCTAGCAAGATTTTTACAAACCTTTCAAAATTTGTCCCATGTGTTCGGATCAAAACAGACTAATGATCCCTGCTCATATGTGTTCATTTTAACAAGTGGCTCCATGTTTGCGGCCTTGATAAACCACAGCCAATGCTCTCTGTGGTAGAACCAACCTCTATTATAACTGCCAACAAATAGGTGTGTTCTTAGAAATGTCAAAAGCTCCTATAACTTACTTGCAACAAAACATATGAATTCCTCAGAAAAAAGGTATATTTCAGGGTAAATTCATTTTAGCAGAAATGATGGTAAAATTCTGAAGTTATCCTTGAACTTGTGTTAAAGTTAGTTGATATGAGGATTAAGTTTGTGATAATACACACTTTTGTGTAGAGCATTTAATTTTGATAAAATAGATAAAGAATTGGGATCTTTCATGGCCAACCTGATATGTTCAGTATGAGATGAGACTATGATGGTACTCAAAATTAATTTATAAACTCACCATGGATATGCTTTGTAGGTTGCCCAAAGGTGAACCTAAAGAAAAGTGGAGTTCAAATTTTGTAGCATCCTTTCCAATGCTAAATGGTTGTTGGATTTTAGGTCTTCTTTCTTTATTGCCTCCACCTTTACTCTGATTCTCATTATGTTTGGTGGAAAACTGGAAATACAATTCCAATTGTTACATTTTAGAATAACAAGTTCAAACCACACTCTGCAACCTTTATGTAAGATTTAATAATATTGGAATTTGTCTTTATGCTTTGGCGTGTTGACATTGGAATTGATTCTGTTTCAGGCTACAGATGTGTTGTTTGGCATGAGTGAACTATGGTTGTTGTCTGGCTTGTGGTAGTTTGTTGATGTAAAGACTAAAGACAATTACATACTATTTATTGTAATTGTTCTTGATGTTCTGATTCTTCTTCTAATTGGTTGTCAAGTGAAGATACTGTAATGATGTTGTGTGTGTATGTGATCACCTAGCCCTACTTGCAAATGCTTCTAGCTGCTGCTAGATCATTTATTGAATGTTAGCACGGCTGCTTAAGTGCCTGTAGTTATTTGTTATGGACTATGTGGTCAAAGCGAACCTTGGACAGGCTATTTACATCTGTGATTCCTCCTAGAATACTGAATTCTGTAGTTGTGACTGCTTTTTGAACTTAACCTGTGAAGTTCTATAGTGTTGTTTTGTGCTAGTGTATGCTGCATAATTTGCATTGTTGCTGTGTTTTTCATTCTTTGTATTGGTGTGTACTGTTTATATTGAGGGGTGGATTTTTTCGTCCTCTACAAAGAAAGCTTTGCTGATATTGTTTACATTCAAATCGCTACAATCAAACTGATTGTGGAAAGTGGAAACTTAAAAGGGTTAGGTGGGTAGAGCTATGAGCTTGACTCGTGTCTATGCTCTCTAGATCTTCTCACTTTCTATATTGGCATTGGCTGGAAAGTAGAAAGTAGTAAAAAATAAATTTAAATCAAAATGATATATAACTATAAGAGTTTAGGACCATAGGGCTTAGAAGAAGCCTATGCTACTATTTGTCAACCTTGGGAGAAGGAGAAGGAGACTACACTTTTGGCAGACTGTTGTTATAATCTGATGTTTCCTCTTACAATGATGTGATTTATTTTGTATGCTTGTATATGTGCTAGGTAGTGATTTATTTTCAAAAACCATTTGCTAATTTTTTTAACTTTCTTAATTTGTAGGGTTTGCAACTGTGAGAACGTTAGGACGATGTCATGCAGTTCGAATGCAGCTTTTCACTTTTTTTTGTTATCTGAACAAATGAAATGTATTTAAATTTGAATTTTTGTAATATATTTGTATTTAAATTTGAATTAGAATTTTGAATAATTTATTAATGTTATTGCAATTATGGTTCAATGTTATGTATAAGAAAATGCAATTTAATTACAGATTTTTACAGAGATTAATAATTGGAAAAAAAAATTAATTTCACTATTAATTGTGCAATTTAAGTATTAGTGACGATTTTGAATCGTCACTAATACTATGGCTTTATTGACGGTTTAAAACCGTCACTAAATCCGTAAGTGACGATTCTGCAGAGCAATAGTGACGGTTCTAAAACCGTCACTAATAATGAGTAATAGTGACGATTTTAGAGTCGTCACTAATAATAGAAAAATAGTGACGAATCTAAAACTGTCACTAATAATAGAGAATTAGTGACGGTTTTAAAACCGTCACTAATATAGAGCAATAATGATGATTTTGAAACCGTCACTAATACTATGGTTTTAGTAACGATTTTTGGTCGCTCTGGCGTAGAATCTATAGTGACGGGCTTAGGCCTTTAGTGATGGTTAAAATCCGTCACTAATACTCAATTATTAGTGACGGTTCTGATCCGTCACTAATACTCTATTATTAGTGACGGTTTGAAAAATTCGTCACTAATAAGTATTAGCAACAACAGGTATAGCGACAAATTTAAAATCGTCACTAATACTCATAGAATCGTCACTAATACTAATAGTGATGATTTATTGAGTATTAGTGACGGTTTAAAACCGTCACTAATAACCTTATTTTTTGTAGTTATCTTGCTTAGCATATTTGAAACCCATATCTGATTTTGCGATATTCGAATAGTGTATTTCAAATCTTACTTAAATATACACTCTAGATCTAGACTGAAAAAATATACTTGATTGAGTGTTTAGCACACATTAGAGCACTGAGTATATTTACATATCATTCGTGTTTGCATTATTGACTAAGCTATATTGGTGCACACATATGCTTGTATTGAAGAGTATTTGTGCGTACAAATATTTTTATACACATTGATTGTATTCTAGGCACGGGCCTGAAGAGGGAGACTAGTCCTGTAGAATAGTCCCAGATTGGCTTAGACCCAGTTAGGAAAGTTAGGTGCGTCATCCTATTAAAGGGTGTCGGTTGAGGTCAACCCCTTGAATTGACCTAGTTGTATAGGTGTCGATCCACCCGTTTAAGAGAGCATTATAGTGGTAATCTTTGTGCTGCTGTGGCCAAGGCGGGGACGTAGGCATAGTTGGCCGAACCCCGATAACATATCGTGCGTGTTTTTTACATTTCCGTATTTTACCTTTACTGCACATGTATGTGTGTTTGATGATTGCATAAACTAACCCTAGGTTAAATTGCATTGTTGCTAAAATCTGTAAACATAGGCAACAAATTTTAAATACCCAATTCACCTTCCCTCTTAGGTTTGCACCATAACTATCATATATATATATATATAATTTATTGGATTAATATCCACATATAATTGGAAGCTTAACCCCTATTCCTCTACAAGGACACCCCCATCACCCAAAATTGAATTAATAATGCCCTCCTAATTGCCTCATGCTAACTCCGCCAAATATTTGATTGTTATCTCACATCATATGTGATTGTCAACAACATTATCGCCAATTATGCATCTCGCTATGCATAACATTGTTTAGACATACTTGTCATAGCAACGTGAGAATAAGCCGAGAAATTTATGTAAAATAATCGAATCAATTAATTAACATAGTTTAAATTGGGAGGAGAGAATTGTAGGCATCTCTTATTATATACTTATGAAATGAAATGGGATTAAAAAAAAAATTAAATGTAATGTATGATAAAATTAAGTGAAAATTTTATTTCATCCCTTCCAATTCTAAGAACTCTCTCCTTTCTCAAGGATGTAGAGAACCATGCACTTATCATAATAAAGAGAGAGATCAAATTAAATTACTATGATTTTGTGAGTAATTAACATCAATATATGCCACTGATGGATATGTGTAGCCCACTAAAGGAAAAATAATAATAATAATAATAATAATAATAATAATAATAATAATAATAATAAATGGATGAATGAATAAAGACGCACCGATCTCTAACACAAGTGCAGAGAGGCCAGAGCAGCCAGGGCCTCCGGTGAACCAAAGCAGAAGGGGGTCTTCCCCAGGGTTCCCTTCCGACTCCACAAAGTAGTAGAAAAGCTGAACTTCTTCATTCTCCCCCACTCCCACATACCTGCGATTCTCATTTTCCCAAAACTCATCACACAGTCTCTCTCTCTCTTTCTCATACACGCACACAAACCCAAGCACACACACTAAACTCTAAACTGTATACTTCGTATCTACAAAGATTTTATTACTTTTAAAAATTTATCTAATTTAATATTGAATTCGATAAATAAATTATTTTTTAAAGAAAATATAAGAAAATGACTCACCCAGTCTGTAGTTTGAAAGGGAGAGGGCCGGAAAATCCAGGGATGGAGTTGATGATTGAGGAAGAGGAAGAGGAAGCACACAGGACTCCACGTTCTGCCGGGAACAGTGCTAACAGTAGAAGAAGGACGACGGCGCCGATGCTTTGCGGCTTCGACAAGTAACTGGCGCCCAAGGACTTATTCCTCTTCATCTGCAGGGACTTCTATATATCTGCTCAACGATCATCAGTTGCTGCTATCTGCTGGTGGTGGTGCGGCCGCCGCGCGCCGCCCTGGATTGACGTAGCTAAAGCAAATTCTAGCTATGACTAGGATTTGAGAGGTGGACTCGCAACGGTTATCTGATAAATTTGAAGACGTGGAAAAGCATTAAAGAGATTGCCATATATATAAATGAATAAACGTAGGTCTTCTCCACGCGTTGGGAATATGGGTTCGACGTTACGGGTGTTTCACGTATACGAATGACATGCATGCATCTCTCTTTGAGACTCTTTGGAAATACTAATTGGCTTGGAGGTTATAACTGATTAAATGATTTACATTACCTTTTCATAAAATCATTATGAATCAATAAATGCATAGGGTTGCGTGTGAGACATTTTAGGAATGTCATTTTTTTGGTTTTTTTTTTAAATTGGAGTTTAATGAAGTTTATGTTCTTCATTTTTTCTTTTTGTGGCTTTGTACAAAGAATATGCCCTGGCCAAAGATTTTTCTTAGCCTTTTTTGTTGCTTATATATAAATAGTTATTTAATATATTTCTCAAAATAAATAAAATCATTAGGCACATGATATCTATATAAAAAATTAACTTGACTGGTTGAAAAAAAACAAAAAACTCCACAAAAGGGAACCAACTTCATCTATAAGAGGAAATAATGGTTATTAGAATTTTAGGAAGGAAAAGAGTCACAATATATATATATATCGCATAGTTATTAATTTATTGGGTCTCAATCAAGGCTTTGATGTGATACGCGCTTAGTATCCATTATTTCGATTTAATTGTATGTACCTCTTATATTCAAATATCACACATTATTTTAATCGTACAAGTGACTCAATATAGACTTGTTCCTTCCTTTAATCGTATGTACCTCTTATATTCAAATAATTAAGTTCAATTTAATCAAGGATATATATATATATATTATATGAATTACAAATCTAGTTATGTACATGAATAAGATACACGACTTTATTCATTGCATTTTTTTCTATATATGTACATTCAATAAATATTGTATTCAATTTGTAATTAATATATATATATATATATATATATATATATATATATGTGCATGTATTCCAACACCACTTGCATGAAATTATGAGTTTTTCAGATTCCCTAAGTTACACAAAACCGAAAAGTCCCTCCTAATAAATTAAAAATTGAGTTTCATGCAAAATCGAATTCAAGATCTCCTATTAACAGATAAATGACTCATATGTTTTTCATTTTTACAAATTAAAATGAATATAAAATTTATTTATATGACTAATTACGAGTGAAAAATATTAAATTTGTTGAAATTTATATATTGAAGGCTTCATGTATGTAATTGGGAGAATAAGGCTCTTGATTAATAAAAAAAAAAATTAACCTTATTTAGTGAAATTTTAATTCCTTAAAATTACATGTGTGTGTGATTTTTTAAAGATGTCCTTGATCTGTACAAAGTTCATCTTTAGGATCAAATCACTCGCAATAGCCTCATGCGTCGATAAAAGAGAGATAGGATTAATAATCTGATGCCAAAATTATAGAAGCATAAATATATAAAACAAACAATAGGAGATAAAACAATTGATCTTTTCTTTCTCTCACAATGTACATAGAGAACAATACTAATCTCTCTCATGAAATAAATAAATAAACTCGGATTCCTCAAACAAAAGATGGACTAAAATTTCTCACTGGTTTATTTAATTTACCGCAAAAATAAGTTGCAACAAGTTGATGATAACAACTATCCACAACACATTTTCCATTTATTGTGTTTCACGAGCCTTCAAATTTTCCTTTTCTGAAAGAACAAAATTCAGCAATTACAAGCTACTAAAGAAGGGGGAAAGTATGAGACAAGAAGCCATGCCCTTTTCTCAAACCCATTGTCTTATAAGATGGTCGGATCCCTGTATCTATTGAAAACATCCTCAATATCTGCCAAGACTTGAGGTGGTAAAGGCCGCTCTGTCATCACAAAAGCATCAATATCTTCTTTTAGTTGGTCAACCGAAGTAGCACCAACAATTGAGCTTGTCATAAATGGACGATCTCGCGCAAATCCAAGAGCAAGCTGAACTAGAGTTAGGCCATATTTTTTGGCCAGCTGAACATATTGCATTGTTGCTTCCTGTAGCACAGTGGCAGCAGTATCAGGCCAAGCATTTACCGAATGATGATTTTCTTGACAGATCACATAAGGAGACTCTAGCACCTCACTTAAGCAAAGGAAATAGCAATGTTGTAGGCAGCTCACTAGTTTTTGCAATAGTTGTTTCAGGATTTTGTTGAAGGGGTACTAGGCCCTTTAGTTGTTACTAAAACTGTACAAGGGCAAACTTGTCATCGCTGCTTACAACTATGTGATGCAGACATGTTACATTCTACAAACTGGTAGAGACCCATGCTAATCTACCTCAAATTAATTCCTCTTAAAGGATATTTACGGGCTGTGTTAGTTTATTTACTAGTCAAGATTCTAGAACAGTAAGACAGGGAGGATAGAAAAAGGGAGTTTTTGCTTTAACAAACATAAAAATCTGTTAAAAATCTATGGTCAACATGCCACATGGTATAAAACCTATCAGCATGCCAATTACAATTAGCAGCACTGAAAGACAGCTAAATAAAATAACTCCACATTATTAGAATAACATGTAGCAGGAACACATTAATTGAAGAGCATGGCAGCCATATGTAGTCAAGCAGAAGCAACTACATTTGCATTATTATGCAACATTTGTGTAAATTTGCATCAGGGCGTTTGACATGTTCTGGCAAATATTCTTTTTGATGCATCATTAATCGCATGTGACTAATTGGAATACCTTGGCAAGAGACTTGTTATATCTTTCCATATATCGAGGGAAGAGATTGAGCCTTCCTTTCCTTGCAGCTTGGGAATTAATATCCAGGTACTTTCCAGTCAGTGCTCCCCCACCCAGTGGGGAATAAGCAAGCAACCCAACATTGCAATTGTTTGGGTGGCAGACTTCAACAAGATCAACTGGCACAAATTCCAAATAAACAGTGATTTGCAACCTCCTAAAAATCAATCAAATGAAGGAAACAACTATAGACTGATCCTTTGTTATCTTCATTGTAATAATTTTTTTTTCAAATGAGGGAGAACTTGAAACAACTCGTTAGAACTGTTTCAAATTCAAAATAAACAGTGACTTGCAACCTCCTAAAAATCAATTCAAAGAAGCTAGCAAAACTGCCATACCTATAGACAATATCCTTTCTTCAACATTAGTGTAATTAGTGAGCTATAAATTTTCCTGTTACTAATGAGTTGTTTCAAGTTCTCCTTATTAGAAAAAAAAAAATTAGTACAATGAAGTTAACAAATGACTTAAAATATTGCTCCTGTTCTATTAGATCTTGAAGAATTTAATGAGCATTCATATTGCAAACTTGCAATCAAATTTCTATTTTTTCCAGCTCCAGTCAGTTGTTTCCAGTTGTTCTCCCTTGAAAAAGTTAGTACAAAGAAGTCAATGACTTGAAATATTGTTCCTACTCATCTTCAAGATTTAATGGGCATTGGTTTTGCAATCAAAAATTTTTTATGAGATCAAATTTATCAAAATATAATGCGAGGACCATAGTAAATGTGGTACATTTAAGCCGGCCAAGCCAAAACAAAGTTCTAGTGTTGCATTTAAATTTGTATTATTTAGCTGACCTGGAGATGTAGTTCTCCTTGGTCTGACCACCACTCATCTTTCTCCACCCTACAATACTCCTCTCTTTATCTTCTATGCTACTTTCCCTAAATCTGGTGGCTTGTTCTTCAGTTAAATAATATTTTCATGGTCACAACATGGTACCAGAGCAAGCTTCAATCCACCATGCTTGAAGATTTTGTACTGTCCTGTGTCATAATACATGCACTGTTCATCACTACTGTTCACAGTATCATTTTCTTTTTCTTTTTTAAAATGACAAAAAAATTCATTGAAGCAAAGAACAGAACAAAAGGATGAAGCGTCCTCCAAAAACAAAAACCAGAACGAAGAAATACAGGCTTAGCCGCTGCCTTCCAGTCCCTAAGGATATTGGACAGTGAGAGACCCCCAAACCACCACCACCACCCCCCCCCCCCCCCCCCCCCCCCCCACAAAACAAAAAAAAGGGCCAAAGAAAAAATAAATTCTCCCAAATCAAGTTCCGAGGAGTCTTTTCGTCTTCAAAAATTCTAGCATTGCTTTTAATGCCAAAGTGTCCAAAAACAGTCCGCAATGCCATCCAAACCTCATCAAAACAGGAGAACAGGTTGTTCAAAAAAACATTGCAAACCCACAATGCAGAGATAAATGATAGTTTCATTCTCTTCGCCGCACATTACACATACATCTGGTCGATGATGTTCATTACTTGACTTTGTTCTCCAGAAATACCATTCCCAAAACCAGCCCATCCTTCCATTTTCGTTAATGTTCATTACTTGACTTTGTTCTCCAGAAATCCCATTTCGCCGATAATCCTAAGCGCTTCTGTTGACAGACAAATGTTTGGGTTGATGCACATTTGCTGAACTGCAATCTGCACAATAAAAGTAGGCCTCACTTCCCTACTCGTTATTAACAACTCAATTCTCCTCCTTGTTTCCCTTAGTTATACTACCAACCTCGACGAATAATTTCTAGCAACCTCTTGCATTCTTCCCTTCCAAGATAAAAAACGATTGAATTGAACCACTATGTGGTAACTTCTCCAAAGATATAAATCTTCTAAAGTGAGTTGCTCTCATTTGGTCGATGATTGTGTTCAGGAGCAAGAGGATACTGCAGCAAAGGTTTACAATATATGGTGTTTAGGGTAGGATATTTGATGCCTCAAATCATAAGGAAAAGGGATTTAAGGGTCTCAAGGTTTATACTCATCAGAAAACTGAGACTACAAACGTGAAAAAATCATTCAAAGAAAAAAAAGAGAACCCTAGTGAGTTAGTGCCAATGATTTTAAAGAGGAATTTAGAAGGAGAGTTAGTTATTATGGAAGAAATAAATGCCAAGAAAAATATGGGCAATTCTTGTGATGGGTTTAACAAAGGAAGGGGGTATTGAAATGGGGGGCTTCATCAGATAATGAAAGCAATGGTCTAAGTGCGTTTGACTATGATGGGGGTTTACTATTGTCTATTGGATGAAATTAGGGAACAATATGGATATGATTCTAATTCCGGTGATAGTTTAGGGGACTTATCATATGTACACCCATCTCTGGAAAGATTGGAAGAGGTCTCTTTATTTGAAAATGATGATTTGGTTAATGAAATGCAGCGCAAGGATGGTATTTTACCAACACCGGTGAAGGAGATTTCAAGGAAGGATTTTGAAGTTCAATATCTCATGGATAAATTGGAATTAAAGTTTTGTGATCCTGGTGGAAATGAAGTGCGTCTTGATGGGTGTAAAAACAGAGCTAAAAAGAGTCAAAGAGAGTCAGCTAACTCAAAGATTTCAGTGATCTATGAAGGAAAGGATTGAAGAGGGGGTTCCTTGTTTAGTTGTTAATTTTGCTTCTTTTTTTTTCCGTTGTAACTTCTCTTTCTCTATCTAATATACCTTCTTTTATTATCCAAAAAAAAAAAAAAAGGAAGTGGTTGCATGCCCTGAAACTTTTAACCCATGGGTTTATAGTTTTTTGTAAATGGAAATGCTCTAAGCTCTGTAGTGAGCCACCTCCTTTCTTCTAGGGAAAGAAGTCAAGAACCATGTGAAATAACCTTTATGCATTCTTCTCCATGATCTTGAGAGACACCATTCTCGACAAAAGGAAAATGCTTTTTGCCAACCAATAAATTAGCCTCCCAATTGTTGCAAGCCTGAGAATGTAAAAACTTGAAAACTAAAACACCTTGACAGCAAAGATTTCACTAGAGAACATGATTGTCTCAATGCCTTTCAAGAGAACTTCAATGGAGGATTTTTTTGCTTTTTTTTTTTACAATTCACTTTCAATGAACAATCTGTCTTAAGCATCTACCTTTTGGGAATCTTGTGTATGCTGAAGTTTGCACTAGATTGGATACGGCATTTGCATAAGTACTCTGGGTGGGTTTCATTCTAGTTCAAGGATAGAGCACTAGAAAAGCACCAAAGAAAGTGTAAGCTATCTACGGAGGACCCAAACCTCAAGGTATCTCATTAGTTTCTCCAAACTCACGCTATAAAATATCCACTGCTACCGCTTTTTGTTACATTCATCACCACTGTCACAGTAGTGTTCATCACTACTTGTCCTCAATCTTACGTCAGTTCATTCGCTTTCACAGTCAATTCATTGCTACTGTTGATTTGAATTGAATTTTGACAACATTTTTTTTCTGCTTTTGTTATTTACCCAGTTGACACTTAAATCTCATGCTCTCTCTTGTTTCCAAATTGTTTTGACCACCTGTCTTCTCAGCTGGGCTGCATGCATCCAGTATTGGATGTGTGGTCGTAAGGTGTTGCTGATATGGAAGCAACTGAATCCTAATTGTTGGCCTCACAAGGCTTAGAATCTTATTTTGATGATAACAAAGCAAAGGAACTTAACATATTTGGTTAAGTGAAGCTTCAAGACTCAAGAGTGTTGATAAAAGACCAAGGTCAAGTGCTTGAAAAGTCTAATGAAAGTTTGTACTTAAAAGCTAGAAGAACTTGATGAAGTATGTACTTAAGTCAATGAGCTATGAAGGAAGTCAAAGCAAATACATGAAGATATTGAAAGCAAAGCAAATACATGAAGATACTAAGAACAAAGCAAATACATAAAGACTTAGCGCTTAGAAAGTTATAGTCTTTTAAGAAGTCTCATGTAAGTACATCAAACGATTTCAATATGGATGCATGAAACTCTTAGGTTAATTACTTGGACCAAGATACCTTTTCAAATACTTGAAAAATATTTTTATAAGGTCAAAAGTTATTTCAAAAAGGTTAAAATTATTTTTGGAATAAAAAGCACCAAAACAGGATTCTCCAAATTTTTTTTTTTTTTTTTTTTTCTATATCTGCATTGATGTGCAATTTTCTCTATCAATAGTTTCTTATCTTAAAGAGTGTTCAACATGAAAGTTAAGGGATTTTCTCTTAACTTTCTGTTGATACCAAGAACATCCAATTTGGAGTTACATAGAAAATGTTATAACCAAAATACTGAAAACTGGTCGAAGTTGACAGCAGATCAAGCGACTGACCATATCTAATCAGTTGACTGACAAGCAGCCAAAACCACATCAAGCGACTGACCCTGTACTGTTTTCAAAAATGCGCTAATTTAAAAGGCACAGGCGACTAACCTTTGGGTTCAGGCAACTGACCTTCGTAAATTGAAATTTAAAACAATGTGGGAAGGTTTCCAAAAGTGTTTGCTTGGCCCCCAAACTTTGTAATAACTCGGGGAATACTCAAAGCAACTTGGGGAATACGAAATACTACTTTTTCTATCTATAAATACATGTTAAACCCAAGAATCAAACACAACAACAAAGATCAAAATCAGATATTGATCGAATTTTTTCTCAATCAAAGCATTCTTGCTAAATATTTTCTGAAAGCTAAAGCTGAGTACTTGCTAATTTAAAAGCTCACGGTTCTTGTCCTCTACTTGAAATTTTCAATCTAAGAAAGAACCCGGTGATAAATTCTTGAGCTTCATCTTTCTATATTGATATTTGATTGAATTATATTGTGATATTCAAATTGTATTAATCAGCTCTTTTAAGATTGTCATTGTGCACAAAATTTTCTCTTGTTGTTTTTGACGATTCAGGGTTGATTGAATCGTTGGCTAACCGAGCGTGGGGTATCGCTTGGAGAGGAGGGTTCCATCCTACTTGAAAGAGTGTGTAAACGGTTTGCTCCGCCCGTTTAAGGGAGTGGTATAGTAAAATCCTTGAGTGGTTTACCTAAGTCAAGGACGTAGATGGGAATAGCCAAACCTCGTAAAATCTCGGTGCCTCCCTCTTCCCTAAATCTCTTTAATTTTCTGCATATATAAATTGCGTGGATGCTTACTTAATTTCTGGAAATTAATTTGTTATTAGGAATTGCGGAAACCTTAAAGGAAGCACGTTGATTGATAAATATCAAAGTTTTCGGAAACCTTACAGGGAGTATGTTGATTGATAAATATCAAAGTTTGCGGAAACCTTAAAGGAATACCTTGATTGATAAATATCAAAGCTCACTAACTTATTGATTAAATTCAAGTAACTTATTTGATATCAAAATCTGAATTTTGGAAGCTTGCTGAAATTTCTATTTTGCTTCATATTGTGAAATCAAGCTTACCTTGTTGATTGGATTGACATATTTAAAAGGATTGTTGGTTGGACTTGTGAGGTTGCAAATCAATATCATTGTAATTGTGTGATTGCTAAACATAAATTTGTTGGGTTAACTCTTAACTAAAGGAACTCATACAACAAAGAGGTTTCAAAGAAAATTTTAAAAACCCAATTCATCCCCCCCCCCCCCCCCCCTTTCTCTCGGGAATACACCTTACTTTTCAATCGGTATCAGAGCAGAGTTGTAGTAAATCTTAAACTAGAAGCTACATAAAGATCCCTATGGCACACCTAGATGTATCTCCCTTTGCCAAGGGTCAATCCTCATATAGACCACCTATTTTCTACAGTGTAAACTACACCTTTTGGAAACAAATAATGAGAATCTATTTACAAACTATGGATTGGAAAGCATGGAAGGTTGTCACACATGGTGACCTTATCCCCACTAAAACCGTAGATGGTAAAGAAATACCTAAAGAAGAAAAAGAGATGATCAACAATGAACTTAAAATGTTACAAATAAACTCTAGTGACATGAATGCACTATATTGTACCCTTGATGTAAATGAATTCAATAGGGTCATGACATGTAAATCAGCCAAAGAAAAATGTGATAAACTAGAGGTAACCTATGAAGGAACAATTGATGTTAGAGATAGTAGGATCGACATGCTCACAAGCGAGTATGAAGCTTTTAGGATGAACCCAGATGAAACCATCACTAGTATGTACACTAGGTTCACCCATATAATAAACTCCCTCAATGCCTTAGGAAAAAATTACTCAACTTATGAAATGATCCAAAAAATCCTTAGAGGATTTCCACCAATTTGGGAACCTAAGGCCACAGCAATTACGGAAGGAAAAAATTTTAAGAATACCTCCTTAGATGAATTAATTGGATCTCTTCTCACTTATGAGAGGGCGATAAACGAAAGAACTAGAGGAAAATCTAAAACCAAGGAATCCATCGCTTTTAAAGCCTCAACTGAAAGTTCTAACGATGAAGATGAAGAGACAATGGATGTAAATGATGTAGCCCTCATAACCAAAAGACTTGAACAAATCCTTAGAAAGAAGAATAAATTTACTAGAAAATTCTGGGACTCAAAGTCAGATGAAGGAGAAATCAGTAAGAAGAAAACAAAGGCAGAACTTCCAACATGTTATAATTGTTAGAAAGTAGGCCATATAAAACCAGATTGTCCACAGCTCAAGAAGGATTCTAAGAAAAAGAAGAAAAAGGCAATAAAGGTCACTACATGGGACAATATAAGTTCCAATAGTTCAGAGAATGAATCAAGTGATCAAGAGGTTGAAAATGGTTGTCTTATGGCTTGGGATCATGATGATGTGCAAAGTTCCTCATCAAAATCATTTAATGAATCATGCAATGAATCTAGTTCATCTGATGAATCCAATTATGAGAGTATGCCATCTTGTGAAGAATTACAAAGTGAACTATTCAAGGTTCACAAGATTCTAGTTAAAGTAATTAAACGATATACTTCATTGTAAAATAAGAATGAAACTGTAATGAAAGAATTAGAATCAAAAAATCTTGCTGAAAGAGAAATGGATTTAAAAATCAAGAGATTGGAAAGTAAGAATGAAAAAGTAATGAAAGAACTAGAAGATTTAAGATCTCAAACTTCTATTGAAAAAGAAAAGGACCTAGTCATTGGTGAACTTGATAGCAAAATAAATCAGATGACTAAAGAGCTAATAAGGATGCAAGCAAATTGCAAAAGAATAAAAGATTCAAAAATACTTTGCCTTGAAAGTAAAATTGAGGATCAAAATAAAATAATTTACAACTTCACTAAAGGAAATGAGAACTTTGATAAAATGATTGGATCACAAAGAATGTCTTTGGATAAAGAAGGTATTGGATTCAATGGAGTAGAGAACATAAGGAAAAAGAACCTCTACATGGGGTACCTTGTAAGAGCCTCTAAAGACTATGTTAGTACCTCCTCAAATGCTTACACACATACCGCATGTTTTCTATGAAAGGAGAAAGGACACATTAAGTTTGAATGTCCATTAAAGAGAAAGGGAGTGAAAACTAAATAAGTTTGCAAAGTAAAAGAAACATCTCTTGTTAAACCATCCGGACCCAAGAAAGTATGGGTACCAAGATGAAAGCATAGTTCACAAACAAAGGACTCCATAGGTCTTAGGAATAGTCATTCCCTTTTTAGGAATTAAAGAAAGCTAAACTTCTACTAAAATAAAAAGGGATAGGAATGCCTCCATAGTCTACAGAGTTTAAGATAGCCAAATTTAGCGATAACTATAAGTGTGCATTGATAGTAGATAATATTTAAAATGTAAATTACTAAATTGAAATGTCTACTATAGTAGAGACCCTGAGAAGCCGAGTAAAAATAAGAAATCTAATGCATAAATTCAATGTCTACCTTGACAGTCCATATCATGGTAAATAATTCATTAAAAGAGATGATATAGCTTAAAATTTAGTTGAATTGTTAAAGAAAGGTTATAAGTACTAAAGGTTAAAATTAGCACGGCATATATTGTTATTTGCACATACTTGAGATTTAGAAGATCAAATTAAAAGAGACCAAATTGATTAATCAATCACTGAAATAAGTTCAAAGTAAGAATCTGAAATTCAGCTGGTTAAGTATTAAATAAATTTCCATGTTACTCTTTGTTAGTGCAGGTATAATAAAATTATTCTTGAAATATTCACTGCATATGGTTGAGTCAAGAAGAAAAATACACCTAAGTAGTCTTTCTAAGATTATATAAATTAGTAATAGCATAATAGCTTCAACTCAATGATCATATTAGAAGCAACTACTAAAAATTCAGGAAGTTCACAAAGTCAATTAATACAAGAGTATTGACAAAGATTGATATGAGGTATGATAAACCTAGAGAAGAGTTTTTGAGCTTATTGTTGATTATTATATTGCAACAAGAACATAAGAATGACATTGTTGACCACAATAAAAGGATGAATTGTACAAGGCTTCAAAAGAAATAAATTCAAAGAACTATATACTTCAATAGACAATTTGGAAAGATATTTGAAGATTGGTAAATCCATATACAAAAGAATTTTCTAAAACCAAACACTAAGCTGGGTTGAAATGTTTGACACTACTATTTTTTTGCTTAACTCTTTTATTTGTTTTCTCTTGACCATCTTAGTTCACATGCTGATGTTGGATTATGCTGAATGATGGATGACCATGTTACGATTGAAATATATGCTGGATTATGGAGTTTGTTATTGCAATCTAAATGCGAATTTTTTTTTTTGTCCTTAGTACCTTTGCATAATATTTCTTTCGGTTTATCCTTTTGTTGATATAAAAAGTGAGAGAAAATTTAGCAAACTGAGCATGAGCATGGCATGATAAGTTTAAAAGCATAACTGAGAATAATGATAGCTTCAAATAATATTTACACTCATATCATACATGGATTCATAGTTTGCACTTCAAGAATGAAATTCTGAATCTATTGAATATGAAATACATTTCATTTAGGGGGAGTTAGAATTGTTAAGTAATGATATCATGATAACTAGAAATTATTGAAAATAATGATATACAATCTTTTGTATTTTCTCATGTTACTTTGAGACTTATTGTCTATCTTTTTATGCATGATGAATGCAAAGTTTTGTTCTGTGTCTTCTCTGGATCTATAATTTTTCTTATGGTTGCTCAATGCCTTGGTATTTATATGTTTTTCTTGATATTTTACTCTTTTTGATTGATGTCAAAAGGGGGAGAATTTTTGGGCAAAAATTGAGCACGATAATGCATACCTAAGCATGTATATTGGCTCAACTATGAAATGAAATATATGAGCATGACATTGAAATTGATATTGAAAATGATCGTGATATTACAAATATAGTTAAGTTGATGATTATTGTAAGGGGGAACCTTATTAGGACTTACTCATTTTTACTCCTTATTTGTCATCATCAAAAAAGGGAAGATTGTTGGCCTCACAAGGCTTAGAATCTTATTTTGATAATAACAAAGTAAAGGAACTTAACATATTTGGTTAAGTGAAGTTTCAGGACTCAAGAGTGTTGATAAAGACCAAGGTCCAGTGCTTGAAAAGTCTATTGAAAGCTTGTACTTAAAGCTAGAAGAACTTGATGAAGTATGTACTTAAGTCAATGAGCTATGAAGGAAGTCAAAACAAATACATGAAGATATTGAAAGCAAAGCATATACATGAAGATACTGAGAGCAAAGCAAATACATGAAGACGTAGCGCTTAGAAAGTTAGTCTTTTAAGAAGTCTCGTGTAAGTATTTCAAACGATTTCAATATGAATGCATGAAGCTCTTAAGTTAATTACTTGGAAGCTCTTAAGTTAATTACTTGGACCTAGATACCTTTTAAAATACTTGGAAAATATTTTTATAAGGTCAAAAGTTATTTCAAAAAGGTTAAAATTATTTTTGGAATAAAAAGCACCAAAATAGGATTCTCCAAATTTATTATTTTTTTTTTTTCTATATCTGAATTGATGTGCCATTTTCCCTATCAATGGTTTCTTATTTTAAAGAGTGTTCAACATGAAAGTTGTGGGATTTTCTCTTAGCTTTCTGTTGATACCAAGAACGTCCAATTTTGAGTTCTATAGAAAAAGTTATGACCAAAATACTGAAGGATGTCGAAGCTGACAGCAGATAAAGCGACTGACCATATCTGATCAGGACTGACAAGCAGATAGAACCAGGTCAGTCAACTGACCCATCAAGCCCAGGTGACTGATTCTATACTGTTTTCAAAAATACGCTGATTTAAAAGGCACAGACGACTGACCTTTGGGTTCGGGCGACTGACCTTCGTAAATTTAAATTTAAAACAGCATGGGAAGGTTTCCAAAAGTGTTTGTTTGGCCCCAAACTTTGTAATAACTTGGGGAATACTCAAAGCAACTTGGGGAATACAAAATACTACTTTTTCTATCAATAAATACATGTTAAACCCAAGAATTAAACACAACAACTAAGATCAAAATTATCTATGGATCAAAATCTTTCTCAATCAAAGCATTCTTACTCAATATTTTCTGAAAGCTAAAGCTGAGTACTTGCTGATTTAAAAGCTCACGTTTCTTGTCCTCTACTTGAAATTTTCAATCTAAGAAAGAACCCGGTGATAAATTCTTGAGCTTCATCTTTCTATATTGATATTTGATTGAAGTATATTGTGATATTCAAATTGTATTGTACACAAAATTTTCTCTTGTTGTTTTTGACGATTCAAGGTTGATTGAATCGTTGGCTAACCGAGAGTGGGGTATCGCTTGGAGGGGTAAGCTCCATCCTACTTGAAGGAGTGTGTAAACAGTTTGCTCCGCCCGGTTAAGGGAGCGGTATAGTGAAATCCTTGGGTGGTTTACCTAAGGCAAAGACGTAGGCGGGTATAGCCGAACCTCGTAAAATCTCGGTGTCTTCCTCTTCCCTAAATCTCTTTAATTTTCTGCATATATAAATTGTGTCAATGCTTACTTAATTGCTGAAAATTAATTTGTTATTAGGAATTGCGGAAACCTTAAAGGGAGCACGTTGATTGATAAATATCAAAGTTTGCAGAAACCTTAAAGGGAGTACGTTGATTGATAAATATCAAAGTTTTCGGAAACCTTAAAGAAATACGTTGATTGATCAAAGCCCATTAACTTATTGATTAAATTCAATTAACTTATTGATATCAAAATCTGAATTTTGGAAGCTTGCTGAAATTTCTATTTTGTTTCATATTGTGAAATCAAGCTTACCTTGTTGATTGGATTTGACATATTCAAAAGGATTGTTGGTTGGACTTGTGACGTTGCAAATCAATATCATTGTAATTGCGTGATTGCTGAATATAAATTTGTTGGGTTAACTCTTAGCTAAAGGAACTCGAAAAACAAAGAGGTTTCAAAGAAAATTTTAAAAACTCATTCCCCCCCCCCCCCCCCCCCCCACCTTTTGGGAATACACATTACTTTTCACTAACAGTAGTAACTATTGAGGCTGGTCGATGCAGCCCTAGGTTGATTGTGGTGTGTTCGATCACCTAAAATCAAGGAACAGTTTATTCCTACACATACCAGTTTCTGTTTCTGTTGGGATTCTGATAGGTGTTTTGACATTCCGGTGTTTCCTGTTCATGCTATACTACACATTTAGCTGATGTAAGGCTTTATTTTTGTGAGCTTCAAGGCTAAACTTTGAAGCCCCATGCTATTTGTGTGATTGTGGCTGGTCTTCAGGAGCTACAGCATGGTTTTCTATTCGCCTGTCAGCCGTTATGGTCATGGTTTCTCGTTGAAAAACATGAAGTTTTAGCAAGCCCCCAAAGTGCTGGTCTGTGCTGCTGTACACTGTTAACTGGTTCAGAGCTGTTCCAGATCTAGTGTGTGATGTTCCTTTTGTGTTTAGGTTATTACATCCTCAACAGAGAATGCTTATGCTGAAACTGTCAACATACTAATCTCAGCCACTAAAGTGGCTGAATCCACCAAATACTTCTTGTGGTCTCAAGTAGATCAAGCATGTATTAATGCAAAAGGAAGTCTTAGGTAGCCGCTACATTATGCACCATGGATTGTGAAGATTGGATGGATGAATGAGAATGGAGCGCTGCTTGTTTGGTTGTGGAATCGAATGGAGCCATGAATGATACAAACCTGATGTTTCATAGAACTTCCAAAGTCATGCGGGATGATCTTCATAAAAGTTTCACACTGGATAAAATTTAACTTGCTTGAGGAGTTCTTCAAGTTCGACAAAGAAAGCAGGTCCATCTGTGAGAATTATAGCACTCTCAAGGGTAAGTGATAGGAACTCTATATCAACTAACCAGTTAGTTATGGTGTTGACATGATTAAGTGGCAACGAGCAGAATTCTAGCAAACATGAAGTTGTCTAAGGATGTTAGGCCGGACTTCAAAGTAAAGATATCATTGGCAATTTGTTGACAAGTTGATCTATTTGACCATCAATAGACCTGATATATCATTTGGTGTCGGGATGTAGAATTACTTAATGGAAAATCCTATGCAGCCACACTGGAACCCTGTTTATAGGGTTGTTCGATAACTCAAGAGCTCACCTAGCAAAGGTTTAAAGCATAAATGTAATAGAAAATGTGACATTGTGATGGAGTACCACCCATAGATAATTCTAGGTAATTATATTCCACTCAAAGATATACAAATTATGGATTTGTCTTTGCTTGAAAAATCTATTATCATAGGAATAATTTAAGGTTTTTTGGATATTTTAGTTATTTTTGGATTTTGATATATAATTATTTTGAGGTTATTTTTCAATTTTTGACAATTTTATCTTCAAGGTTTGCCTATAAATATAGGCTAATGAATGTAAGGATAATTAGCTTTAATGATCAATTGAACTTCACTGACAATAAGCCTAAGCCCAACAGGAATCCAAATACTACAACAGTGCACAAATGAACTTCCTCATATAACTTTTCCACCTTAAACCCTGAATCTCCTTCTGCCAAGTTAGTGCCCATCCTTGCAAAACCATTCGACTTTATAACAGAATCAGATTCATTTCTAGAGTTCTTGATCTTCTTCGTGGAATCTACTTCACTTTTTACCCAATTCATTATCCTTATAGCTCCTTATTCCCATAACCAGAGTTTCTCCTTAATCACATTGAAGTTCATCCCTCCAGAGTTCTAATGATTCCCATGGGTGTCAAGAGAGAGAAGATTGTTTCTGTCCACAGAAAACAATCAGGGTCCATTTGGAACTTGGAAAACATTAGGAAAAGAAAAGGAAAATATGGAGGAATCTCCTTGTTCATTTTTGGTTATTAAATGAGAAAGAAAATAAAACATGCAACAAATCAATGAAAAAAAATTAATTTTACATATCACTAATAATTGGCATTTCTTAATTTTTTATCATAATAGAACAAAAATTCATTTTAATATATGTCACTTGTGAGGACTGTATTTTGAAATCAGCATGTGAGACAGGAGATCTTTTCACAAAGGCTTTATTTAAATCGCATTGTCTAATTGTTGTAACAAGATGGGGTTAGGTCACATTTATACACCTTCTGCTTGAGCAGGAGTGTTAGAAAGGGATATTTTATTTTAGTAATTAGGTGGTGTATATGGGGTTCTTAAGTCCTTCATATCCTTTTATTATTAGCATAATGAGTGCTGGCCAAGAGGTGTAAGTCTGTCCTAGGCCTGGCCATCACCTATCTTTCTCCACTCTACAATACTGTTCTTTATCTCTCTCTTCCCAAGACTCCTACATTACTTCCCATGTCCCTAGTATTATTAGTTAATTAAATAAGATTTTGGGGTTCACAACAGTGTTGAAAAGGCCAGGCAAAATGACTTCAATTATATAACTACATTTAATTGAAAAAAGAATAATGCGAGAATAGAACTAACTTTCAAATTGACATCTAACCAGCAGACTGTAGCTGTTTTGGATACTGACAATCTTTGGTAGCCCTCCAACTTTTGCCGCATGAACAAACTCCATCACTCCATATGACGTTTCATTTGAAACACCAATGTAGCGTACCTGATAAGCTCAAAAGCCCATCAATAACAGGGAAAAAAAACTTTATTGCATCAACGACAATGGCAACCAATTAAAAGTGAGGTAAACCACTTTAAATTTAAAATTAAAAAACTCAACGACAACAGTTTTTGAGTCCATTATTTGTCTGCTACTGTATGTACTTGTATGCCCAAAAGAAGAAGAATTATAATCTACAGATATTTAATGCATTCACAATAAAAATCATCAAATAAAAATTATTTCCAATATTATGAAACATGTCGTGACAAAACTGAAAACAGCCCACAAGAAATATAACCAAGTAAAAGGAATTGCTCTTAAAGTCCCTGCATTAGAGGCTAAAAAGTTCCATTTCATTAGTAAATGGCTTTCAACTCTCCTATGATCGATACAGAAAGTTGTGAGAAGCCAGCTGCACATTCAAATAAAGTGATACCTTTCCTTCATCAATCAGGTCCTGAAAGGCCTTGAGTTGCTCGACAAATGGAACACTTGGCCTCCATTTCGAAGGATCATAGAAAAGCTCACCAAACAATGACACATAGCGATCAGGCCTGCAATGAAATAAAGTCATATTTTCACAAAGTGCTTAAGTTACAGCATGCGCATGCCTCATTCAAGTTTTGTTTTAATTTTGCTATAAAAAAAACATGCATGTTTATTTGGTTGGTCCCACATGAGGAAATAAATAGACAGTATGCATCCATAATACAGTAATCCCAGCTCAAGAGGATACATGCAAGTCACCAAGCAATCCTGGAGCCACTTATTGAAGTCCTCAATAATAATGCAAGCCCCTCAATCACCAGATTTCCTGAACTTTTGGAAAAATGCCGCACAGCAGCCACAATGTGCAACATCAAGTTTATGATAAAGAAGCATGTTCTCACCATGAAAGACAAGCACTCTATATTGCTATTACATCACAACCCAAGTAGCAGCATATATACACTGGACAAACTGCTATACCATCCAATCTCAATTTGCAGTAACCTAGGTAGTTGTCAATGTGCATTCAACATATGGATTGAATATACAAATTGGAGAAAACCTTAAACAAAGTCCTGAGAGGGGGTAAATCAATAATTACAGTGCACAAATATGAACAATGTGCATATATTTCAGATACTCAAGTATATCTAATTAAGGATTTGAAGTACAACTTCAAAACTTCTAATGCAACACCAGTCCTCGTGGTTTGTTGACTGGTTGAAGAGGTATTGTTACTCCATTAGAATGGTGGAATCAAATAGCAAAGTGACTGACTGAGATTATTAAAACACAAAATTCTCTCAGCAATTCACCTCCATCTATCTCTATATTTATTCTTTCCCCATTAAATTTTGATAGAATTTTTCTCCAAGGTATCTTATAAGCCAATACAGTCAGCAGTTTCCCCTGATCTATACAAATTTCAGTGAACCTGTTATTCAGTTCAAGAGGCATTTGGTTTGTGGAATCAAAAATATTCCAATGGAATGACATTCCCAGGAATCTCATCCTGAGGATGGGATGCCAGCCTCAATAGGAATATCTTCATTAGTTTGCGTTATAAGGTTCTCAAGAATAGCACAGGATTCCCATGTGGCCATGTCGGTGTTTGATTCAACATGGGAATCCTGGCAGACATTTCAAGAAGACTATCATTTTACCCTTGAACTATGGATGAACAATATATGGAGAATAATCACATTTTCAGCACAAAAAAACCAATTAAAAATATGCGCCAAATCAAATCCACATCCTAAAAATTCCAACCATCATAAATAAAACAACTTAACATAAAATTAATCCAACTAACCAAAATAATTGAGGGCCATAGTTGTTAGAATCTTACAATTCACAGTTCAAATATTATTATAGAATCAAAAAACAAATAAATTATTGATAAATATATTTGGTGTTGACTCATCCCCTGAATATGATGAATTGATACTATTGATTCTAAACCATCAGGTCCAGTCTAACCAAGCTGGTTCAAATCCTCAAAAACAGCTTTTCTTTTTAGTTTCATTGATTTTTTTTTTTTTTTTACACAATTGCCTTCCATTCTTACATTACATCAGTTCTGTGCTGAAAAAGTGGAGAAAACAGAACTTTAGGTCTTCTATTGCCTCATCTTCATCCTTGGATGGGTATAGTGTTCAGCTGTTGAAAAGAAAGGGCATAACTCTTGTTGTTTAAGGAAGGTGGCACTCATGTTTCCCTGTGGTGTTAAGATTCAAATATTGGAATTGTTGGTAGTTTGCTCAATTATTTATCAATTTTTTCCTTAATAATTAGAGAAGCCTAAACATGAAATATTATTTTTTATTGTCGATAATCTCAAAAACAGCCAGTTTTTTTTATATTTTTTCTCTTGATACCGTCCCTTAAACAACACAAAACTTACTCTTTTTGTTACTTTTTCTCTACTTCCCTTATTTATTGTTTAGAGAAAGTATGATTTTTTTATTGTTAAAATTTAAATGTTATTTTATTTCTGTTTGTTGGTACATGTATTTGTATAGGCATGTCTTTTTGAATTGATTTTGAAAATTTGTATCAAATCTTTCAGTTTGACTCAGTTCTCAATTCTCAATTCTTGAAATTGGAATTTTGATTCACAATTCAAATCTAGATTGACAGCTGTGGCAGGCAATATGGTTTCAAAATTTCAACAATTATGTTATATTATTATAACATACTAATTTTTTTATTTTTTATTTTTTATTTTTATTATTATTATAATAAATTATTATTATTGTTAATGGTTATTTGGTGATTTAGCATTATTAGTATGTGTTAAGCGTTATGTTAGTAAGCATGATTTAGTAAGGGTATTATGGTCATTGGCATTGCACTTGACATATATTGTAAATAGAGGGAGAGACCTTTGATTAAGTTTGGGTATTCCATTTTCACCCAATCATTCAACATGGTATGAGACCATGATCCAACCTAAACCCTACCACCAAACACAGCCATTGCTGGAAAACACCCTCCCCGTTGCTGCCCTAATCAGAACCACTACAACCCTTCAATATTTCACAAAACCAACCACATAGCCAATAGAACTTCTGAACTATAACCCTGCAAAATCTCATCACCAGAAAGTTCCTAATGCGCCCCCACGTGCCAGCACATGAGAGAGTTTCTGGTCACCATTTTCTGATATTTTTCCTCCAGAATGTTCTGATTCCTTCCATAGACCATAATATCAAGCAGCTGGGCATGTGTTTTGCTCAAAGATCCAATCTTTTTCGACCATGTACTCATGGTAATCTGTTAGTTGTTTTTCAGTGTTAGTGAAGGCCATTGGTGAGTCTCTTGGAGCAGTGGCAGTGTTCATAAGCTGTTTTCATGAGGCTGTGGCAGTGTTATATCATTTTGTTGGTGATTTCAGGTGGTTCACCTCGTTCGTGGTTGTTTCAGTGTATCATTGTTCTTTTTGGGGGGAGAGGGGAGGCGGGTTTGGTTGTGATTCATACGTGGTGGATCCCCTTGTTTGTGGTTGCTCCAATTGTTCCGTGCAGTGTGTTGGTTTCTTGGGGCTATCTCCAAGTTTCTTGGTGCTGTGGCAGCCTTGTGTTGATTTACTTGTGACTCGTTCGTGGTGGGTCACCTTGCTTGTGATTGCTCCAATTGTTCCAGTGCTGTGTGTTGGTTCCTTGGGGCTGTGTCTTAGTGCTGTGGCAGCCTTGTGCTGATTTATTGCGACTCATTCATGGTGGGTCACCTTGTTCATGGTTGTTCTGATTGTTCTAGCAATTAATCTTGTTATTATTAGTCTAAGTTTGCAAGTGTTGAGATGGAGTTTGCAAATCCCAAAAGTATGCTTCCCTCATTACTCACTCGTTTGAGTGAATTGCATACTGTGACTATATCAGAGGAGTATCCAAGATTTCTACAGTATCAATCGTCTCAACAAGCATCTTATCACATTGCATCTTTTGCCCACAAAGGTAATCCTACAATTTGCATGTCATTTGGTATCTCTCCCACTAGTCCTAGGTTATCGATTTTGCTGCCACTAAATAAATGACAGGTGCAATCAACTTATTTTCTGTCCTCTAGTATCTTAAAAATTTACCTCAAGTTACCTTTGCTGATGGGTACACTACAACAGTTACGGGCATGGGAACAATAAACCCGACTCCCTCCATCTCTCGATCTTCTATTTAATAAATCTCCAAATCTCCTCTCAATCTCATGTCAGTTGGTAAGCTTAAAAAGTCACTAAACTATTGAGTAATCTTCTTTCCTGATTCTGTGGTTATTTAGGATCAAAAGACGAGGAAGAAAATTGGCACTGAATGTGAAACTCATGGGCTTTACTACTTTGAGTTGCTCTCTCCTCCCACTGCTTGCACAACCGCTGCTACACCACTTCAAATCCATTTTGATTGGGTCTTCTATCCTTGGACAAGTTGAAATAGCTAGTTCTTACCTTAAGTTCTGTGTCTAATGCTGAGTGCGAATCTTGTCAATTGAGAAACATTATCGTGTTCACTTTGCTTCCCGGGTTGACAAACGACTAGTTAGTCATTTTGTGCTACTCCATTCCGATGTTTGCAGTCCTAATTGTGTCACATCGAAGTTGAGGTTTCAGTGATTTGTTACATTTTTTTATGACTACTCTAGGATGACTTGGTGGTATTTAATAAAAGATCATTCTGAGTTGTTTAATATCTTTTCTGCCTTCTATTCTCAAACAAAGACTCAGTTTGATATGCCGGTCAAGATGCTTCTTAGTGATAATGCTAAGGAGTACTTCAATACCCAATCTACTACCAATATTAATAATTCTGGCATGATCCATCAATCCTTTGTGCCCACACTTGACAACAAAATAGAGCTGCAAAGTGGAAAAATAAACATATTATTGAAGTCACTCATACCCTATTTGTATCAAACGAATGTCCCTAAAGTTCTTTTAAGTGACGCTGTGGTCGCAGCTTGCTCCCTCATCAATAAAATGTCATCCTGTCCTTGCTGGTAAAATCTTATATTCAATTTTCCTAAGGATCCTTTGTTTGCATATTCATATGTGTGTCCTTTGTTCATCAGTTAATTCCAATAATGGATAAGTTGAATCCTCGTGCTATCATGTATTTTTCTAGGCTATTCCTATAATCAAAAAGGATATCAATGTAATAGCCCTAATTTACATTGATTATTTGTCTTCGTTGATGTTACCTTTTTTTGAGTCTACGCCATACTTTCTGATTCCTTGAGTTTTGTTGACCTCGATGAGTCCCTTCCTCTACCTTGCCTTCCAAATGTTGACCACCTGTGCCTAATCCTCCTACATCTTCATCCAGTTTGAGTCCTTCTTTTCACTTGAATCATCCTAATTTGCAGGTATACACACAGTGACTTAAGGGAGGAGAGCCTCCTCCAGCTTCTACTACTATGCCTCTAGTTCCCTCTTCAGAGGATCTTCTTTCCGATTATATTGATCATCTTATAGCTGTTCAAAATGGTCAACTCACTTGTACCCAACATCCAATCTCTAATTTTGTTTGTTGTGATTTCTTGTCACCCTCGTATTACTATTTTTTTTGTACTGTATCTTTTGTTGCTTTTCTAAAATCTATTTCTAAAGTCTAATCCCATTCTGGGTGGAGGACTGCAACGGTAGAAGAGGTGCGTGGGCTACATGATAATGATACTTGGGATTTGGTACCTCTCCCTCTTGATAATTTTGTGGTTGATTGTCATTGGGGATACAATGTGAAGGTTAATCCAAATGGTCTTGTGGCTTTTTTGAAGGCCCACCTTGTTGCTAAAGCATATACTAGGTGTACAGTTTGGATTATTCGACACATTCTCTCCAGTTGCTAAACTTGCCTTAGCATGTCTATTCATCTCCTTAGCCACTAGGCCCACTACTTGTCATTGGCCTCTACAATCTACATTAGTGTGTGAAGAATTCCTACATGGTGATCTTCAAGAGGTCTATATGGAACAACTGCCTGGATTTGTCACTCAAGGGGAGTCAAACTCAGCGTGTCGGCTTAAGAAATTATTGGATTAAAACAATCTCCTAGAGCATGGTTTGGCCGATTTATTGTTGTAGTACTCGAGTTCGGCCTCCGACGGAATACGATAGATCACTCTATATTTTATTGTCATACTCCATCCGATTAGGATTTTGTTTATTTCATGTGTAGACAACATGTAGTCATTGGTGATATGATCAAGGCATCTAGGACCTAAAGCTTTTCCTACAATCACTCTATATTTTATTGTCATACTCCATCTGATTAGGATTTTGTTTATTTCATGTGTAGACAACATGTAGTCATTGGTGATATGATCAAGGCACCTAGGACCTAAAGCTTTTCCTACAAAGTAAGTTTCAAACCAAGGACTTGGGACCATTAAAGTACTTCTTAGTCATAAAAGTATTAATGTCTCGTACAAGAACTTTCTAGTCACAGAGGAAGTGTATTCTTGATCTTTTAGATGAGATGAGACTGAACTATTGGGATCCAAGCCTATTGATACACCCATGGATCCCAAGAGTAAGTTAGTGTCAAACATAGGTGATTTGTTGCCCAATATAAGACGGTACCAGAGACTGGTTAGAAAGTTCAATTTATCTCATAGTCGGTCGACCAGATATAGATTTCATTACAAGTATTGTGAGTCAGTTTCTCGATTCCCCAGGGACAAGTCACTAGAATGCAGTAATTAGAATTTTGAGAGATCTCAAAGGTGCACTAGGGAGAGGTCTCTTATATCAAGATCGGGTCACACTCACAGTTAGGGACATATAGATGTAGATTAGGTCGAGTCACCTTCTAACTAAAGATCCACAATCGGATATTGTATCTTTGTTGGTGATAATTTGGTTTCCTGGAAGAGAAAGAAACAAATTGTGGTGGCTAGGTCTAGTTATGAGTCAAAGTTTAGGGCTATGGCTCACACTACATGCGAACTTATTTGGTTGAAGAACATGTTGGAAAAATTGGGTTTCAACTACTCAGCTATGGAGTTGATGCTTGATAATCGAGCTACTATTCATATTGCCTCTAACCCGGTCTTCCTTAAGCAAAGCACATTGAAGCTAATTGCCACTTTGCTTGGGAGAAACTTGTACAGAAGAACATTACAACTACACATGTGAAGTCCAATTTTCAGTTTGTTGATTTGTTCATTAAAGCCATGGAAGGTGCTCGTGTTGAATTCATTTGTAACAAGCTAAGAGCATATAATATATATGCTCCAACTTGAGGGGGAGTGTTAATGATTATTTCATCATTTAGCATTATTAGTTTAAGAGTTACGTTAGAAAGTGTGAATCAATAAGAGTATTACAGTCATGGTATTACAGTCATTGGTATTGTACTTGACATATGTTATAAATAGAGGGACAGATCTGTTACTGAGGTTATGACTTCCACTTTACCCAATTATTCAACAATTATAAATATATTAGTAACAAGTAATAGTACTATATTACAGGTACATTAACATCCAATTGACCAAAATGGTGAGGACAATTTAGTACAAAAAATAAGATTCCCATAGGAATGGGCAGAAGCATGGAGATGAGTTTCCTATGATTTGTGGGAATCCTTTGCACCTAGGAAATGTGAGATTCCCACCACATCACATTCCAGGCCCAAAAAAAATGTGAGAATGTTATGTCTGCGGGAATGTTGAAAGATGTCGCAAATCAAATGCCCCCTTAGTTCTAATTGAACTAATAGCCTTGGAAATTACAAATTAGTAAATTGACTTTATTTCTCTTTTGTTTTTGTACTCTATATTTTCTGTATTTCTCTTCATTTTTCAAATAAAAAGTCTATTAATAAAAATAAGGGCAACTCTTAGCCCAACAAAGTAACAAAAAGGGTGCCACATACACACTTGATGAACACAACTTCAAATTATAGAAACAGCCTTTCAAAATTTTGAGGTAAAGGCTACATAAATTGAGTCATCCCCCGACAATTGATGTGCCATTCTATGTTTTTCTTTCTTTCTTTTTTCTTTTCTATATATTGTTTAAAAATAATTAAGATGTCAGCATCCTCACAGTTCAGCCTGTTGTCTTGAATGGTTTCAATGGGCTTTTACAGATGAAAAACACCCAGGTGTGAAAAGATTGGAGCAGTTTGAAAATAGTAGTAGAAATGAAGTAGTGTGAGGGCAAAAGAAAAGCATAAAAATAAAAAATAAAAATAAAAATAAAATAAAAAGTTACCTCACTCTACTTTTCCTAAGGAGAGTTTCCTCTCCGTCCAAACAGGAGTAAAGGCAACTGACACTGCCTTCCATCAAAAGAAAAATATCAAAGAGATACTTGAGCACATTTCACAAAAACTTTGAGCGTTAAATAAGCCTGAAAGCTGGGTGAAGGATTTCATAAAGCCACGATCAACATCTAGTTATGTGTCAAATGGATTAAAATTGACTTTTAAGTGGAACAGCTCCATGGTTACATTGCACTTGAAAAATCACTTTTAGTTGAATATTACAAATCAGAGAAGATCACTGACAACAAAGGATCAGGCCAGAATGTAATTTGCACACTTTATTTACTCTGAATTTGGTGGAAATAGCCATGAACTCACCAATGAATTTGCAGTAAATCAATGTAATCTGTGTTAAGGCGCTTAAGGCTTTTCTCAACACTTTCTCTAATATTGGCAGCATCAACCCGCAAAAGCTTTGCATTATCACGCAAATAAGTTGACCTTTCTGAATAACCACACACTTTTGTTGCCAGAATAACCTAATGAATTAGCAAAATGGTGAAATACATCAGTGCTCCAACATCATTAAAATCTGAGTTCATTTGGCATTCATGATTTATAGTTGGTATCTCTTTTGTTTGCAATGTTTAGAATTTCTCATATGTTGAAAAATAACACTTCCAAAATCAAGAAATACAAAGCTATTGAAAGCAAGCAATTCCCATGATTCTAATGCAAAAGCCCACGGTGCATATCTTTTACAATTATAAAAGCAAAACAAACTTCAAAAGTGTAAATATCTCAAATTTTCCATGCATTGCTGTAGTTTATAAATTAATAAATTATCCATAAACCATTTTTCTGATGGGTAAATAAATATACACAGGATGACAACAACAATACAAAACCTTCCCTACAGAAATTCAAACCCTGGTCTTCTTTTGATGACCAACGACAATACAATATGTGACAAGCTCATGCTCAAACCAAAAAAATCACTAGCAGTATCGATTCCCTTTTTTTTTTTATAATAAAAGAAATAGTATTATGAAAGGAGAAGATTACCAACCACCGGAGAACAAGAAATCCTCGAGAAAAAATGAAAAACAACAGAAAGAAACAAGCGATTAACTAAGAAACCTCATGTATTCCTATAAATCAAGTGCAAAATTTTGGAATTAATTTTTATAATTATGTCTAATCTTACAACAATTATAAAAATCTTACAGCTAGGTATAACATCAGAAGAAGCATAATCTGCACAAATCCTTTAGACCAAAAAGAAAAAAGCATAACAACACACTGAAAGCAGAATTATGAATTCCATTTTGTGAATATTTATTTGAAGATTTCAAGGAAAATATTCTATGCCATGAGTGTTTCTTCTTGACAAATTACTTTTATCATTCAGAACTTCTGAATCAGAAGATCAAAGAGGAGCGCAAAATCTTAATTTAGACTGTCATTCATATATTCAATTTAAAAATTACATGGCAAGAAGATAAAGAACTTAGCAGCCAGTAATCCATCACAACTGTAATACTTTGTCACGGGGTTGAGACCTCAACCAGCTACCAATATACAGATCTGTTCTTCCTTGCGTCTCCTTGCTCATAGGAATTGGATACTGAAAAACAAAAATTGAATGAAGAAGGTCATAGTAGTTTATCTACATGAGATAAGAGGCATAGACAAATGCAACTTAATATGCATTTGCTAATAAGGTACACTAACAAGGAATTACTGCCAAACCTCGGAGCTACTGAAAACTGCATCATGCTATAAATATGTAGCAAATTCTTGAGGATATGAAAAGATTTTTTTCTCTCCAATCTTCAAAAAAAATTTTAGTAGTTAAATGAAAATAAATGGAAAGGGTGAAGAATCCCTTAATTAGTAGTTTGATTAAGAAGAAAAGTATGTTCCAGTGTTAAGTGTATATGCCTATGTGACTATCAATCATTATGCATCAAATAAACAAGAGTAAACAGATGTAATATTAAATTACTATTTTGAAATTTCAACACTTCTCATACAAATTACTTGAAACAAATAAGAAGTATGTGTGTGCATGCCTGCCTGCTCATTGGTGTTTACCACGAAAATTCTTTAGTATTGCTGCACTCCTTCCTACAGAGAAACTAAATGCTATGATATCTTATTTTTGAACATCAAACAATTTTAATTGGTTTACAAAGGTAACGAATTACAAAAAGGTGTAGAAGAATTTGTTAAGCACATGGGCATTAATAGAAGAGATAGGTATGGTAAGCCTTAATGAAAAGAAAATAATTGGGCACTTGAGTTTAGTGAGGAGCTTACAGCCTCTGCTGTGTCTAAGGAATTAATCCCACGTTCAAAAGCATAATTAAGAATTTCATGAGCCTCTTTCTCAGTATTTTGTTGTCCAAATGTCATCTGCAGTATAAAAGCCATATATCCACAATCAAAGCTAATATTACTAAATCATCAAGACTAACAAGATACAAATATGCATGGCTAGTGCCTCACTCATCAAAGAAGTCCATATCATATATCATGAAAAGACAAACTTTCCCACATTTATTGTATGAAAGCTGAAACAGTTCACAAAAGCACATGCACATATAGGCAATTGGAAGATAACTAATTTATTTCAATCACCAAATGACATATTTTTTTTTTAAAAAAATTCCTATTAAAAAATAAGGTTAGGATCATGAGGATCAACACACAAGGAGGCACCAACAATTGTGAATGAAATCAATATAGATTCATCTATGGAGCACACCACATTGGAGAAGTAAAGTGTACCCAAAAAATGTGATATCTGCAGCTTCAGCATTAGAATAGTTTTTTGGAGTGTTAAGGATCATAACAAATATATCGTTTCTGAGTTCTTGAGTACCCAACAAAGAAACAATTTAACAGCACAAGGAGATTACTTATCTTGATTAGTATATGGAATGTGAACAGAGAACATACACCCAAAGACACGAACCACAATATAAAACATGATGTTTCTAGGTACACAACGGAGAAGGGAATTTGGCTCCCAAGAACACTGCGAGTTAGAAGACAGCATCAATCCAAAAAGTTATGCGACTATGCAAATGAAAAAGTAAAGTGTGCTATGTCAAGTAAACATCTATTTTTCAGTTCAACTAATCCTTTTTGCCGAGGCTTTGTACACAGTGTCCAATAAATAATCCCTTTAGCCAAAAAAGATTGAAAAGTTGTTCGAACAAATTCAAGTATATTTTCATATCGAAAAAGTTGAGTACAATGAATATATTGAATGAATATATTAAGAAATTCAAACCTATCTTTTAACAAATAAATCGAGGTTATACATGAAAAATCATCCACAAAGGACACAAAATATTGATGACCAATCACACTCTACATAGACCCCAAAGTAGTTTTACTCATCAATCTACAAAAATTTTGAGTGCAGGAAAGAAAGTAGTTTTGCTCTCCCAAGCTCAAACACACACAAAATGTTTTAAGTGCCATGAAAGTGATGTTCACAATGGCCAAACAAGGATCACCCATGCCAAAACCCTCCTAAAGTGTTGAGGAGTCACGCCCCGTGCAGCTGCAAGACTACACTAAGTCCAGCCCAGCAGTAATTCTTATCTAAGGAAACACTCTAGTGTCTCACCTCATGATCAAGTCTCACAGCATGACTGCACTTGAACCAACTAAGGTCATCACTAAGAAACCCAAACTCGAATGGTAATGGATAACTCACATTCAACCAGTACTGAGGGTAACTCTCATCCCCTTAGTACAACCGGGGTCTTAGATGATACCGCCCAACTATATAGCCAACGACTTAGAAGGATGTACACCCAAACCTCCAGCCAAAGAGACCCACGCAATCCCATTCCCAAATGGATTTTCCGTGGACCTCCTGATCCCACGTCGAAGGCCACAACTCGCCTATAAGCTGATCACCAACTAGCATACCAATGGTTCTTAAAATTAACACCACTGCCAGAACACACTCTCAATACTTAATATGGATCCGTATTTACAACCTTGTCTATTAAGACCAAACTCTTACCAAAGTTTCCAAGAGAACTCGTCACACAAATTCACAGAGGCAAACCACTTGCTAGAACCAAACTCCAATTGAAACCAGCTGAGACTCATCTCAGCTCACCTCATGGAGCAAACCAACCCAAGATCTCATCTGATCAACAATTCCAACGTGATCCAATTCTAAAATTTAGCACAATACCATTTTTTGACAATCAAATCCCATCTCAAGGTTCCATCCTAACCTTACCATCCAAGGCTAGATCCCATCTCAAAGGTTCTTCCTGTCAATACTAACAATCAGCTTGGTATTAAACCAAATAACCATCCCAGCTCAAAGACATCAATTGTTTCCAAAGTGAGTCTCCATCTAGGAGTCTTACAAGACACAACTCCAAAGATGGATCCCCACCCTAGAGTTTCTGCACAAATAGACGATCTCAACACCATGGGGTAATGATGACCAACGAGCCAACCAAGCTGAAACCCAATAAGTCGTTCTAAAGATGAGTACCCACCCAAGGAATCTCACAAACACAACTCCAAGGATGAGTCCAATGTAAGCTCAAATCTGAAAAGTCGTTCCATAAGCAAGTTGGGCCCAACCCAAGGAGTCTCACTAACACAACTCCAAGGATGTGTACATCCAAGGAAACTCCCGAAACATGACTGAACTCAACATCCAGGGCTCGCAACCCATTTCCTCATGAGATAACATATATAATCAAAGTGCCATCATTATGAAGTTAACTGTCTAGCTCAAATCCAACCACGGGAGCAATACAAGAACTTCGTCAAGTCCTCAAGTCTCAAGCTCAAGTCACACCACCGATGACAATACTCAATATCAAAACCAATCCTCCATGTCCTCAGACATAGAAATCTCAAAACCTAACTCAAAGCTCAGCGATCTTCCATGTCCACAATATCTTGTCCTCTGAAAAAACGAATCTCGACCACAATCTATTGTGGTTTATCCAAATTGAACCTCATCAATTTATAATATTCTCGAACAAAAACAATCTCAACCACAACCAATTGTGGTTACCATTCTAGTATCTCTGCTCCAACCAATCTAAGGCACAATTCAGCGTGGTTACCATTCTGATATCTCTGCCCTATAGTAGGAAATCAATCTTTCCTTTGAAAGGAAGCCCTCTGGCTCAATTGCTGCACAACCTTGCACAACAATGACAAATAAGAAAGGCTCTTTGGCCACAACGACGCATGTGCCCACTGGCAACATGGCTAAAATGTCCTCTGGCAACTAATCATGATGCCCTCTAACATGAGTCATCGATTAAAGGCCACAAATGTAAATCACACAAATGCACTTCTGTTAATTCAACAATAGCAGTCTCCAACCGCATTTGTACCATTTGGGACATATTATACAATTAATTGGGTTGCAATGATGTTTAATGGGCAACATTCGTGATTCCCTTCTATTCAATACCCCACCAGGTAAACGTCACCACTATGAAAAACATAGAGCCGCACTCGAAGACATTTGTCCAAGGTGTTCATGACTCATTCTTCCCTATAGATAAAAGAATGTTACCTCTCTCTATAGATACAAACTTCTCATGTTCCATAAAGACACCCTTAGACAAACTCCTACAACCATCGACTTCCACCAAATCAAAGAGTATCACCTCAGCTTATAGAATGAGGACACCACATTGTCTAAACGAGACACCCTTAGACAAACTCCTACAACCATTGACTTCCACCAAATCAAAGAGTATCACCTCAGCTTATAGAATTAGGACACCACATTGTCTAAACGGATAAACTACCCAAGCTCCAATGCCAACCACAATAAGATAACTCCCAAAGTAGCAAACATGCTGACTTCAGTGCCAACCACAATAGAACAAATCCCAATATGTGGCAACCATACTGGTTCTAGTGCCAATACCGCAACAGGACAAATCCCAAAGAATGGCAACCATATCGTCTCCAGTGCCAATTACAAAAAGACAAACCCCATGTAGCTATAATACCTACCTCCAGAGCAGAAGGTATTCTTATCTTTATTCCCATCAATCAACTCTCATCCCTTATCAAGGGTGTAAGGCATCATCAAGTAACCTGATTTCCCAAGACATTCACTGAAGGCCAACTTTCATCTCCTTACCCACAATGGGTTACATGACAGAAGGTGAGTATGAGACAAGAACCTACTCAAAGATAACTGGCTCCTTCCCCCACTCAATAACACAAACCAAATACCCACAATCGAGTTGATGCCAACCATTTCCATCTCATTCCTCATTCAAGGTTGAAAGATTCGCTCTGATACCAACTTTCACGAATGTGGAGTTTACAAAGGCCAAACAGGGATCACTTGTGCCAAAATCCTCCTAAAGTGTCAAGGAGTCATGCCCGTGCGGCGGCAAGACTACACCAAGTCCAGCCTAGCCATACTCTTCCAAGAAAACACTATAGTATCTAAGTTCGTGTCCAAGTCTTACGACATGACTTCACTTGAACCAACTAAAGTCATCGCTGAGGAACCCGAACTCTAACAGTAAGGGAAATAACTCACATTCTACCAGTACTGAGGGTAACTCTCATCTATTCAATACAATCAGAGTATTAGATGATACCGCCCAACTGTATAGCTAATGGCTCAAAAGGACGTACATCCAAACCTCCAACCAAAGAGACTCGCGCAATGCCATTCCTAAATGGATCATCCATGGAGCTCCCAATCCCACATGAACACCCAAGACACGCTTCAAGGATATCAAAAGCCTGCCCCTGAGCACTCCTCAAGGTTGGTCACTTAGCACTTATCGAGATACCAAGGGAGGTTGCACGCACACCTAATGTTCCCCTAAGAATCATTCTCTGAAATATTCTCAGTCACATATAAGTAACCACCAAGGATCTAATGATCATATATCATAGATTTGAGAACACCACACTTAGAACTATTCGGACCAACCACAACATCACAAAGACATACCAAAACCATCCCCATGACAACCGCATAGTCATATCCAAGTTAACCGAACATACCTCCTAGTTTATGATCACATAGCAAAACTTGGTGTTAGGGTAGCAGAACTCTAAAACTCTAACACTGAGCTTCAGAGTATATTTTCATGTACAAATGCTGCATCTTAAAATGCTAAGCTTCAATTGACCCCATGAAGGCTTGACATAAGAAATTGACATTTTGAATATTAAGTGAAAAAAGAACCCTCATAGAAAAGTTGAGATACCGCTTTTTAATGGATTTTATCGACGCGCGCCAATGCAAATGCAACTTGGAGAAGAATGCACAAACTTAAAAATACAAAGTAGGTTTGCTTAGGCTTTCTTATTTCCTAGAAGTAAAAACACAATTTCTGCTTTCAAAAGCTAGAGTGCTTTTAAAACCATTTTAAAAGGAAAATAACAAAATACAATGAGGATTCTGCTTGCAACAATAAATGAAAACAATCCATTTCATCTCATTCTGCGATCAAAAAAAAAAACGGGGAAATAAACGAACAAACAAACCCACACACAAAGAACTGAAACTGACAATTCTTCTTCATACAATAAAAAGTTCTTACAGTTCCGAGAGTAATTTCGCTAATGTGAAGATCAGAGTCCCCAAGCTTCCTGTACTCTAAGGCGCTCCTCTCTCCGAGCTTGGCTTTAATGGAGGTCATCAGAGAGGCCCTCCTCGTAGTTCTTACAACTGATGGAAAAGGTTCATGGCCCATGAAACTCCGGTGAAAAATCGAGCCATTGTTGCAGGTAGAAGCCGGAAGGACATAGGAGCTGCTCCACGACAGCGCCATGGTTCAAGCTCAGAGTCAGAGCTCAAACTAGTGGCGCTTCTTTTGGGGTACGGTATCCTTTGCCTTATCAATCCGCTAACCGTTCGAGTTCTCTGGACCTTCGAAATTCGAATGTCTGGCGTACGGTGGAGATTTCATGAATATTCGCATTTTTCATTTTTGCGAACAAAATTTCACAAAATCTGGTGACGACAGTTAGGAGCTTCCCAAATGTTGAGAAAAGGAAACAGAGGATACGATTTTTAATGTTTGATTATTAAAAAGAGTGAAAAAAAAAATAAAAATAAAACCATACCACGTTAATAGATTAAATTCTAATCTATACATTATTAATATTTAATTTTTTAAAATTTTTAATTATATTATAATATTTTGTTTTTAATAATATTTGACATAAAAATAAATAATAAAAAAATGAATTTATTTTTTGTTTTTCTTCTTTTTTTCCAAACAAAAATTGTTTATTCAAATTAGCCCAAAATGAACATAGTTTCGTTTTCACTTTCTCTAAAGTTTCATGAAAATTTCATTTCAAATAATTAAATTGCTCTGTCAAATTTGATAGTAATACTTCTTCTACATAGCATTATCACACTATTATTTTTTTTTAAAATAATAAATTTGTTGATAAAATAAAAGTAATATTATTACTATATTATAATAATTTTAATAAAATGACTAATATTTAGACACTATATTATTTTTAATAATTTCAATTAAATTGATTATTTAATTGTTTAATTTTTAAAATTTATGATTGTTAAAAATTTTAGAATCAAATTTAATTAGAACAAAAGACATTGGCCTCTCTTGAAATTTAGACAAAAACACTTACCTCTTTTAAAATTTTAAAATTTTTATAAACCTCCTCAGAGGTTTATCAAAAGGACACCATTATATTTTACATTAAAAAAAAATTGTTTTGAACAATGTAGGAATCTCAGAAATCAAGTATAAGTGAAGGTCCATGGTTGGATCCATGTTGAGTTGAGTGTGGGTTATAATGCCCACTTAACTTACAAAAGAAAAAAAAAATCGATTAACAATATATATAATATTTGGAGTAGTAGGATTTTAAAAATTACATCCACTCAATAATAGATTTTGAGTCCAAATAAGTAAGATTTGGGGTTAATTCAATTTTATTTAGTTTTTTAGTTTGAAGATAATTTTAATAAACGATATTAGATTGTTAGATTCCTATCAATATCTTGTAGAAACTTATAAAATATTTTATTGTTCTATTACAATCTTTTTTTGAGGTGAACCTTAATTTTTTTTTTTTTTTTTCATATCGAAACCTAAAAATTCTTAAATAAATAATTGTATAACCTAAGAGAAAAATTTTCAAATAGCAATCGAAATAAATTTATTATGGAGTGATTCCTAAATATGAAAACTTGTTGTATCTTTTTTCGAAATGAATGTAGAGAAAGATCGACCTTTTTTCTATTAGTACTCCAATGCTCATGTAAATTAATAATGCAATAGTTTATGATTATAAATGAATAATTATAAAAATTTTAATCTTATAAAATAAATAATTCTTTTATAGAATTATTTCACCCATGGCACAAACCACTCAACCTTCATTGGCTTTAGGTGTATGAGATTTTTAAAATCATAGGTTAGTTTGTGGGATTTTTTGAACCTCAAGAAAAGTTAGCGTGGTTTTGTCAAACCTTAGGAGATGTCAATATTTTTTACCCATTGAATTAAGTATGCATTCTTAATAATTTTTATATTGGGAATATAATAATTTTTTATATATTGGTTACCCATATTTAAGTGTAAAATAATTAAAACATTAGCATGGAAATTATATATAATATTCATATGATGCAAGCATTTCATTCTCAAAAAAGAAGTTATTGGAAAATTTATTTTCATGAAAATATTTTATATTGAAAAGGCGTTAATATTAAAAATATTCCCGATCGCGATACATTCTTAAGAACAAGATGCATGCCTCATGAAAAAAAGATATATGTGCCCTATAAAATTTCCAAAAAAACCCTTGTTTTAAAGAATGATCATATTTTTAACATGAAAACTTATACTTGTTTCTCATTTTAGTCATTTAAAAATATATTTGACAAATTACTAATTTTCATATTTTACAAGTCTCATAACATTTCCCTTAGCCCAAAAAAAAAAGGTCTCGTAGAATTTCTTCTAGTTATTTTAAAAAACAAAAGGGGCAAAAGTGGAAATAATAGATCAAGCATTTCTGAGAAGCGTGAGGGCTTCTGCACCAGCAGAAGAAGTCCAGCATTTTGTCCGGCGGCGGCAATCTGTCTCTAATCGTCGGGTGGCCGAGAAAGTTGTTCTTCCAAATACCCAATGTTGTCTCCTCCAAAGAACGTATTTCCTCTTAGTTTGAGCTCCGCTTCTGCTCTTTCCATGACTTTTCTGCGGCTTGTTTCAGAGCGAGCTCGTGTTCCTCGCCCTCTGATCAGAGAGTAACCAACCTAGGCTGCTTCGAATAGTTGATACTATCACAGTGATCAACGAATTAAGATTAGTAATGTTGCCCCATAGAACAATCTCTTCACTGGGATTTCAAAAAGGAAATTTATAATTGCTTTCGTAGGCAATATGAAAAATAAATTTTTAAAAAAAAAATTTGGAGACTGAAGTTGGGAAATTCTTGTATTACTACTCACTTCTCATGATGTCAAGATCAGGTTTGGTGCATGCAACGATCGGGAGAGGGTGACAAAAGTTGAAAACTTATGCAGTGCTTCGTGTTTTGCAGTTCTGCTCTTGATTTAGTTTATGGTTCCTATCCCTAGCCATTCGGTTTTCTAGGGAAATTCTACAAACAGGTGGTGGACATCTGGATTTTCTGGAACCCAATTATATTGCAGAACATTTTAAATATCTTCTAAAACAGGAGGGGGGGGGGGGCGGGGGGAACAACACCTAGTTTTGCAATTAATTAAGAAATTAATTAATAAATGAATGAATTGATTCATTTGCCATTTTAAGTGCAACATTTTGATTGGGGTGTTCTAGATTTGGTTCAATTTTATCTAAAACTATTGACAAAACCGAAATAATCAATTTTAAAATTCTTAAATAGAAATTAAACATTAAAACAATGTTCAATTTAACCTTGGACCGAATTTTTTGGGTTAGGCTCAGTTCTTAGTACAAAATATTAAAAATATAAAATTCAATTTAAATAAAGTTAATGTAAGTAAGTCAATTGACTTTCAAACTTGAAATCTATAACCACATTAATCGAAAACCTTTGAGATTCGATTCATGTAGTGCCAACATGACACTACCTTTTCCTTTCATCCATTTTTTATTTTTGCTCTCTTTTCTTTCCTTTCCTTTCTTTTTTTCATCTGTTTTTTTTAATGTTGTGCTTGACAACCGATTCCATCTTCTCCTCACTTTTTTCTTCACTACCTTTTCCTTTCATCCATTTTTTATTTTTGCTCTCTTTTCTTTCCTTTCCTTTCTTTTTTTCATCTGTGTTTTTTTAATGTTGTGCTTGACAACCGATTCCATCTTCTCCTCACTTTTTTCTTTTCCTCCACTTTCCTTCAGTCGCTACCCATCTTCCTCACCCTTTTTCTTTTCCTCTCTTCCCCTTTTTCTTCTCTTCTCTTCTCATCTCTCTCTCCCCCCCATTTTGCTACTTGTCCTTGTGGGGAACCTTTGTGTCACCAGCTATGGTTGGCACACGTCGACCTGATCTGGATGGAATCCAAATGCAGCATGTTGCTCAAGTCATTACTAGAGTGGTATTAAATTTTTATGCTCTATTTTTTTTCATTGGTCATCATTTTGTGAGGTATCAGTGTATCACTGTGCAATATGTGGAAGTCCACATCTGTGATTGTTTTGAAAACAATTGTGATAAAATTTGGTTAGGTCTTTTTTTGTCCCCCTGTTACAGGGTCTAGAATTATAAGTTTGGTTTTTGGAAGGAAAATTGAATTATTTTGTTTTTTGTTTTTGTTGATGGGATACGGTTGAAGTATTTAATTAATTTTTTTTTGCAGTTCATATATCTTTTTTCAAATATGGTATTTAAATAGTTCTTTAAATAGCCTTTGATGAGTGATCTTCAGGAAGCCGATGCCCACAAATTTCAAGACATTCTAAATAATATTGTTTTCTCTTATCATAAATTATGTGTCTGTGTGTGTTTTCTCATATGGATGCATGAGAGAGAGAGAGAGAGAGAGAGAGAGAGAGAGAGAGAGAGAGAGAGAGAGAGAGAGAGAGAGAGATGGAGAATGGATTGTCTGTAAGTTTGAAATTTGTTTGCTATCAATTTTGTTTAAGGTTGTGTCAATATCTTATAGTTGTTGATGGCAGCATTGCACGTCCCTCAACCAACCCTCATCATAATATGCTTTTATGTAGATATACAAAGGACCATTGAATTCTATTCTCAATATCTAGTGTTAGTGGACTTAACTTTATGCATTTTGTCCCACAGTCTCTTCCCAAGTCCCAAGTTAGTGAGTAGTAGAAATATGACAAATCCACTAAGACATACTCATCAAATTCAATTTTTTTATGCAAATTGCCAAATAGAATTATGTACTTTGCTCATTTTTCTTATATTATTTGTTATTAAGATTCTATATAGCAATTTGTATGTTTATTTGATCAGTGGTTTAGATTTCTAAATACTGTTGTTGAGTATAATATAAACTGCCTTTGGGAGGAGCTCGTGGCAGAGTTAGAAGGAGTGAATGTCATGGTGATACATCAATATAGGGAAGGCAATAGTGCGGCTGATTTTCTTACTGAAGAATGAGAAATGGGAAACAATGTAATTTATGAAAAACAATACCTTCTACCACGTTATCTAAAAGGTATCTTTCGGATGGATAGGTGGGTCTTATTTCCGTTCATCGTTAGTTTATCTTTAGAGTTTCGTTTGGTATATTTCGTTTTGTTTTTTGTTGTTTTTATGTTTTTATTTCCTTTGTTAGTTATGTTTAATTTTGTTTGTCCTAATTTGGTTGGTTGGCTTTAACTTGTAACCACGATATTCTTCCGCCAAAAGTGATGGTTTATTAATAAATAAATTGAGGTGCCGCCCTCTTTTAGCAGAAATATATATATATATATATATATATATATATATATATATGTAAACTGCCTTTTACAAATTGCCAAATAGAAATATGTTATTCAGCATGCTCCTTTTTCTTCTTTTTATTTGTTATTGAGATTTTGTACAACAATTTGTACTTTTATTTGATCTGTCACTTAGATTATCAATAGTTGTGTTAAATAGTTGTTAAATATAATATAAATTGTCTTTTTGTCTTCCCCCTACTAGAAAATAATGGAAAATAATAGTTTATTTATAAAAGTTATGCATGAGGCTAACCTAAACTGAAGTTTGTAGTAATGATCATCAAATTCAACTACTCTGCGCAAATTGCCAAACAAAATTACATGTCAGCATGGTGGAATTATTAAATTTAAATATTGGATAATTTTATACTAAATATTGAATATTGTTTTTGTTATTTTTGTTTGTAATTGTATTCTAATGGCCCTAGTGGCTCATTTTGATCTACAACTTCACCAAATGAATGTTAAAAAAAAAACTTTTTTCAATGGTGATTTAGTTGAGGATGTGTACATGGAACAGCCAAATGGATGTGAGGAACCTAGAAAAGAACACCAACGGTATGTACAAATTGAAGAAATCTATATATGAAAAAAGTTTTAAGATAGTGGTACCTGAAATTTGATGTAATAGTCACTTTTTTTAGGTTTAAAGAAAATTGAATTGATCTTTATGTATATCTAAGGATGAGTGAGAGATGTTTGAAATTCTTGTGATTTATGTTGATGACATACTACTTGTCAAAATGCAGGTCTTTTGAGTAACACTAAAAGGATGCTATCGTGACAATTTGATGTGAAAGATTCTAGTGATGCGTCTTTTGTTTTAGGTATATATACATATACATCGTGATAGATCAAGGGGTGTTCTTGAATTATATTAAAAAACTTATGTTGAGAGAGTTCTAAGCAGATTTAACATGCAATCTTGTTCATCGCGTGCATCACCTATGGTGAAGGGTGAGAAACTCTCAAGAAAAAAGTGTCCTTAGAATGATAGTTCTATGTTTGCTCAAGCATGCACATATTTCTTATGCAATTAGTGTGCTTAGTAGATACTTGAATGATTATAGGGCGATTCATTGGAGGGCTGCAAAAAAAAGTCATAAGATTTTATAGGGCACCAAGGATTACATGGTTACAAGTGATTGGATCACCTTGAGGTGATTTGCTATTCTGATGCAGACTATATGAGTTGTCTAGATAATGGGAAGGCATGGATGAAATAAGTTGGAAGGAATTGGAAGCAAAGGTCGTGTCAACTATCAGACTTTGTTTGGTCGATGATGTGTTGTATGACGTCATGGATGAGGATTTTCCGGCAACAGTTTGACAGAAACTGGAAAGCCGATATATGTCTAAGTCTTTATCAAACAAGTTGTTTCTTAAGCAAAGGTTGTATTGGCTTAAGATGGCGGAGAGTTTGGATTTGAACCAACACATCAATGCATACAATCAGATTGTAAGTGATTTGATGCGTGTTTATGTGAAGTTCGAGGAAGAAGACAAGGTGTTGATGCTATTGAATTTCCTACCAGCATCTCATACGTATGAAAATCTGGTTATGACTCTAACATATATGAGGCAAAGAAACCCTAAATATGGAAGAGGTAACAAGCGCTCTATGGGGTTTTCATCAAAGAAAGAATGCCAGCAATGAGATTTCACAAGGTGAAGGGCTTGTGGTGAAGGATAACTAGGAACATGGGAGAAGTAAGTTCCGGAGCGGTCCTCGGTCATAAACTAAGAAGAAGAAGGACATAAGGTGTTTTAAGTGTGGGAAAATTGGGCACATAAAATTGGAGTGGTCGATGAAAGAAAGGGAATGCAGAAAATAAAAAGGGTTTGTTAAAATTTGCAAATGTAGTGGAAGAAGGAGACTCAAAGAGCAGCGATGGTGGTATGTTTTTTGTTTCATCAGATTCATAACGCTTCACGAACTCTTGGATCCTACATTCGGGATATTTTTATCACATGACACCAAATAAAAATTGGTTCAGCACCTACAAGTTAGTTAATTTGGTTTTGTTCCGATGGGAAATGATGCTTCAAGCAAAATTGTTGGAAAAGGAAACATAAGAATTAAAATGTATGATGGTGTTGTGAGAACATTATGTGATGTAAGGCATGTATCGGATCTACGGAAGAATGTAATTTCATTGGACACTTTAGATTGTACTGAGAATAGTTGCAAGTTTGAAAGTGGGATAATGAATGTGTGTAAAAGGGACTTGATGGTGATGAAGGGGTAGAAATTAGAGGAAAATATATATGCACTGCTGGGTACCATAGTTGTAGGTGGAGCTACACCTGCAAATTCTAAGTCAGGTAATACTAATTTGTGTAAAACAACCACACACAAGATGAAGGACATTCTTAACTATATTTATTTAGATGTTTGAGGACCGGTGAGGGTAGCATCATGGGTTAGACATATGTACTTCGTGAGTTTATCACGAAATATCTTGGTGTACTTCATGCAACACAAGTCAGAGATGTTTGCTAGGTTTAACTTTTGGCTGAGGTGGAAAACTAGACCGGGAGAAAGATCCTCAGGGCAGACAATGGAACTGAGTACGCTGGTTCTGTTCAAGGAGTTTTGTGAGTAGCATGGTGGGTTGTATGCAGGGCTTGCAAGGAACTTCTTGGTAGAGTCAGTGAGTATGACATGCTTCTAGATTAACTAATCACCAAGGGTATCACCAAATGGAAAAGTTGTAGGGAAGGTCTGGACAGGTAATACGATAGACTACTCTGGTTTGAGAGTGTTTGAATGTTCAGCCATGCACGTTTCTAGTGAGGTAAGATCGAAGCTTGGTCAAACGTCTAGATGATACATCTCTTTGGGGTTTAAGAAAGGTGGATTCAAGTTGTGTGATCCAATGACAAATAAGGTAGTGATCTTTGGAGACATGATTTTTGGTAAGAAAGCCATGGTGCAAATCCTCGGGTAGACAAAAAGATACAGGTGCTATAAAATTGTAGCAGCAATGAGCATGTGATGTAGGTGGAGTTAAAAACTCAGGGCAGAGATGACATTGTTTATAATGTAGGGAGTTTTAACTAGGAATTGAGAAGTAAGGTGTACTCCCAAGAGGGGGGGTGATGAATTGGGATTTTAAATTTTTTTTGGAAACTTTAATCTAGTATAACCCTCTTCAGATTAACTTAACTACAATCACACAAGTATAATTTGTTTTTAATGACCAACACTCAATCCAAGATTTAATATTTATCAATTAAAGATGATAAGATCAAAACTTCAATATTTAGAATTCAACCTTTTAATATATCAATCCAATCAATAAGGTAAGCTTGATTTCTCAATATAAAATAAAATAGAAATCTCAACAAGCTTCCAAAATTCAGACTTTGATATCAAACAAGTTACTTGAATTACTTAATAATTTTTTTATATTTATCAACGTACTTCCTTTAATCAAGATTTCCGCAATCAATGTACTTTCTTTAATCAAGGTTTCCGCAATTCCCAATGATCGTTTAATTTCAAGCAATTAAGTAAACATCAACTCAATTTATATATGTAGAAAATTAAAGAGATTAGGGAAGAAAGAGACATCAAGATTTTACGAGGTTCGGCTATACTTGCCTACATCCTCGCCTTAGGCAAACCATCCAAGGATTTCACTATACCACTCCCTTAATTGGGCTAAGCAAACCATTTACACACTCCTTCAAATAGGATGGAATCCTTCTCTCCAAGCGATACCCCATGCTCAGTAGTTCAATGATTCAAAAAACCTGAACCATCAAAAAAAAAAACAAGAGAAACAAGAATTGGGCTGAGCAAACCATTTACACACTACTCAATTAATTCAGCATAAAAATGTCAGTTGACTGATCTTATTTTGTCAGTTGATTGAACTAGAAAATTTCCACAATGTTTTAATTTTCAAGACTTTGATCCTTTAATTTTTGAAATACTTCAATATATCTTAAAAAAAAAATTCTGATGTTTTCAAAAATTGGTCTCTAAGTCAATAAAAGATTCCAAAGAGCTTCATGCATTCATATTGAAATGTTTGAAGTACTTACATGAGAGTTCTTAAAACTATGACTCTCTAATCACTAAGTCTTCATGTATAACTTCCATTCTTCACATTAAGCTTGGCTTTAAGCTTCACCATTAACTTCATACTATCTTGTATCATTAAGTTCTATCTTTTTGTCAAGCACTTTAATATTTGTCACTTGGGTCACTTGAACTTGATACTTGAGTTACCTGAAACATCATCACTTAACTAAACTTGTTAAGTTTCCTTGATTTGTCATCATCAAAATAAGATCCGTAAGTCTTGTTAGGCCAACAAAGGCTAGCAAGATAATGGTGGGCCCAGATGCACTGTCAAGCCACCACTCAAGTATGACTTTGATGATCTGGTGTCTTATGCATTCATTACTGCCGGCAAGGTTTTACTATTTTTCAAGATGTGGTGCACAACAAAGGAAAAAATGGATGGATGAATGCTATGGTGGAGGAGATGAAGTTGCTACATAAGAATCAGATATGGGAGTTGATGGAGCTTCCAAAAGGGAAAAGGGCAATAGGATGCAAGTAGGTGATTTTTCTATTATTTTATTTGAATGACATGTCAATTTCTGGGAAGAATTTGACTGAGGTTAATCAGTTAGAAACTCTGTTGAGAAAAGATTTTGACATGAAGGTTTTGGGTGTAGCTAAGAAGATTCTTGGGTTGGAGATTTGTAAGGACATAGCTATAGGGAGATTGGGGTTATCTCAGGGTGACTTTGTGGATAGAACTGCAGGGGATTGTTGTTGTCTCAGTGTGGTTTTGTGGAGAAGATATTGGAGAGGTTTAGCATGGTTAAACCGATCACCAATACATAGTTGGTGAATTATTTTTATTTGTTTACCGCTCAGTGCCCAAGGACGGACAATGATGTTCGAGATATGTCAAAGCTCCCCTATACTAGTGCAGTGGGGTGTTTCGACAAGCAACAAAGTGATCCGTCAGTTGTAAGATTTTTGGATACAAACTATGCAGGAGACTTGGATGACAAGAGGTCTACAATAGGGTATGTGTTTACTGTTGTCGAAAGACCTATTTATTGGAAGTCTAGGGTACAATCTCTGGTTGTACTATCTACAACTGAGTCAGGGTTTTTGGCAGTAGCCGGAGTTGTCATGGACAAGTTCAAGCTTTGCTTGGACTTGGTTTTTGTCTCCAGTTGTTATACGGGAGGCGGTCCCAACCTATACGAATTTTTGTCCCAGGTGGAGCAGCGGGTTATGTTTTCAATCTTCTTCTAAGGGGTGTATATTCGCCAAGGTGGAGATTATTGTAATATGTGATTCATATGCTAAGTGAAATGCATGTACAATCAAAAAACATGGTAGAAAATAGCAGATGTGGTTTGCAGGACCAAAATGGCGACAGTTTCAGGGAAACAGTCGACGATTTTTGCTAAGATGACAAGAAACAATTGACTGTTTTGGTGTTGTTACTTTGACGGTTTGATCTCGGTATTAAACCATCAGCGATATGTCTAAAACCGTCGATCGTTTGGCTCGGTAACTCAGCGTTGGTTTTCGAATTTTGAATTTGGGAAGTTGTATGGGTTGGGTTTTGGGAGGGAAACCTCCGAGAGGGTTATATATACATGGAATATGTTGTAACTCTGTAATGTTCATGTTTTTGGACAAGAAGTTAGTGAAAAGTATTATCGTTTGCTCCCGTGGATGTAGGCATTGCTGAACCACGTAGTTTTTCGTGTTATTATTTTATTACTTTCATATAATATGCGTGATTGTGTTTTCTGTATATTTCACTATTAAATGTTGAATCGTGAGATCATTTGTTTCCGTTACACATTAATTTGCACAACAGTTTTTTATTATTTAAAATTTTACTATATTTTTATACTAATATCTCATGCAAAATAATTACAAATTTAATTTATTTGGATTTTTATAATTAAATATAATACAAAACTGTGCATAAGGAAACGGAGAAAAATTAATTAGTTCCCACGTGCCCCATATCGGAGCATTGAAAGGGCTTTATATTTCACTATATGTTCAAGTTATGCGTGGCTATTGGCTAAAGTGAGTTGTAAAGCGTGAGGATCATTGCTTCTCAATGGAAAGGATTCTCTCAAAATGAAATCTTAACACCACGCTCCCCAACTTTTGGACTCCGGAAAAGGGGCAGGGGGAAATTGAATTCCACTCATCATTGGGTCATGTTTGTTATTTAAAAATTCTGCGGGTGCTCTGTTTGGTATATACCGTTCTTTTTTTTTTAATTTTCATTTGAAACGTTAAAAAAAATAAGTATTCATAATAAAAAGTATTTAAATTAAGGATTATATTAATAAGTAACGTTTGATTTATGCTTAAATAAGTTTTTATTTAAAAAGTAATTTTTAAATTAATTTTTTGAAGAAAAAAAGTTTTTTTTTTTAAATAAGTACTTTATGAAAAGAAAATGCTTACTCAAAAAATTACTTATAATAAGTGATCTCATATTATTTTTAGCTAAGTACTTCTTTCATAAAATACTTTTCTTTTTGTAGTTCTAAACAATTCTTTTGTGTCAAATGTATGTCAAAATAGTCTTTCACGGTTAAAATTTGATACCTTTTTTTTTTTTTTAATTGAATGCCTTGAATGTTTTGAGAGGAGGAGAAAGGAGGGATGAAGCTCAAATATTATTGAATGAATAGAGCATCAAGCGCACTAACAAATGACATTGAATTTTTCCTGTTGCATCTAAGCTTTTCTTTTTTTACTTTTTAAAAAACTTTTATCCTCTTGTTGAAATTTATGTATTCCCAAGAGAGGGGGATGAATTGGGTATTTAAAATTTTTTTTCTTAAGTTCGATTCAAATCCACAATTAGTATATCGTAACCTAGGGTCCGTCTAAAAAATTGCGAAACCCAACACAATTTAACTTAATAGATATTTAAAGCAAATACAGCAGGCTCAATATTTCCCAATCATTCACAATATTTAAAACATGCACACATTTATAATAAATTTAAATATAAGAATACCTATTTAGGAATTTAAATACGAAAATTAAATAGATAAGGGAAAGAGATAACGACACACGATGTGTTATCGGAGTTCGGCCAATACTGCCTACGTCCTCGTCTCAAACTCACAAGTAAGAGGATTCTGCTTAGTGCTTGCTTATGAGTGGAGCATCACCGATTACAACCTCCTCTCTTTACTGGGTGAGGAATACCTAGGTCACATTATAGGGCTAACTCCAACCTAGCCACACCTTACAGGTCGATGTACTTAGTTCTCCTAACCAGGTCTGAACCAATCTGAGACTTTATTAACCAGGTGTAAGTCTATCCGGTACACGTTACAGGCCAGTGCAATCCTCTTCCTACCACACTTCGGGAATACAACAAAAATAAAATTTATGCGTACAAATAAATGCTTCTACAAGAGCAGTAATGTATACAATGAAGCACAATGTTCTCACATATGATATGAAATAAAGCTCAAGTGAGTTTGTATATTTTCTCAAAATATTTTGAAATCTTTGAATAAGATACTTATGATATGTACTTCAAAGATGTAAACCTAATAAAATTTTTCTCCCAAAAAAAAAAAATATTTCAAAGAAGATAGGAGAACCTAGGGTTTTTGTTTTCAAATACTTTTTACAAAATAAAGATTTATCTATGAAAGCATGAATGTAAATGAACTTTTTCAAGCACAAAGATATATGAATGGAAAGTCTGTGCTCAAGCCTTTCAAAGATAATTCATAAAAAATTTTCTCCAAATAATATTTATCAACTAAAATATAGAGGAGAATCAAGAAGCCTACTCTCAAAGAAATGATTTTCAAAGTATGAAGATTGAAAGTAAAAATGCTTTGAATAAACAAGCCCAAATATATGCTCTCTTTCAATAAAGATTTTCAAAAGAAAGATGAAAAGAGAGTAAGAATTGAACAACAAACAAAAATTAATTTGGGAGGATTTTATTTCCAATCTCGTGCTTAAAAATGAGTAATGGAGGGGTATATATAGACTCTGAGAGAATTATGACCGTTAGGGACATAACAGGAATAATTAAAATTGTTTAATCAAGATTTAAACATGTTTTAGCATTAAAAATTAATTTTTTCGAGAGGTTCAGTCAACCCAGGCCTTCTTTAGTCGACCGTATTAAAGCCAAAAATTGAATTTTACAAGAGGGCTCGGTCGGCTGAGAAGAACGCCAGTTGGCTGAGCCAAAGGCGATTTCAAAGCTTCGTAGGTTCAATCGATCAGGGCTATTTTTAGTTTATTTGATCGATCGACTAAGGACGCTGAAAAGATCCTACGGAACGGTCAGGCGACTATGGGCGATATGTTCATTTTGGGTTCAGTCAGACGAGACTATAAAGAACCACCCCACGTGGCAAGTTCAGTCGACCATGAGTTTAAGTACATGAGTGGTCAATTGGTCAAGCCTAGCTAAAATTTGAGTTTTTGGATTTATTTTGACCCTAAAGTTTTTCCAAAAACTTTTATATAATTTTGAATAATTATAATAAGTTTATTGGGCATGATACTTCTTATGCATAAATTATGAATTGTCAATAAATTTATTGGGCAAGAGACTTGTTACATTTAGTTAATATAATAGATATTCCTATTAATAAGATGGAATGTAATGAAAAATTTAATAGTAAAGATATTAGTTATTTTTTCAATATTTTTTATGATTTCATGTAACATGTAATAGGAAAGGAATTCACATTTTCATGGTAAAAATTGAAAATAGTTATTTTTTAAAATATTTTTTAATACAAACTATCAAACTATTTTATTATAATTATTTTATTCCTATAAATAAGCATTTATGAACTCCTTAAAGCTTATCCCATGTTTGGTGTATTAGAATATAGATTGGTGGTAAAATAAAATGGAAATTTATATGAAATATTTATAAAATTGCAAAGACCAATTTCATTCCATTCTTATGTATCAAATAAATTGCTTAGGTAAAAAATAGAAAATATTGTTAAAAAATGCCTATGTTTTTGTATAAACTAAAAAAAAAAAAATTGAAATTACAAAAACCATGCTTATATGTATCTATACTGTGACCTTATAGGTCATACCTAATTTTGATAATGACAAATACTCAAGTATTTGATGGTTATCTAGTTTATGTGCAGGTCTGTATTAACAGATCAATTGATGGCACATGAAGTAAAGTATAAAGACCCTGAATTTTTTATATGTTGTATTTTAATTCAATTTTTATTCGGGTCTGTAATAATTAAAGCTCAATGGACTATAATAATCAATGCATTACATGCATGATAGGGTAGATAAGCTCAAAGGACATAGACTGACCCTAGGACCCTCATATTTGCATAAAAATGTGCCCTATCATTTTAATATTAATCATCATATGTATAGGGACAATATTATAAAGAGAATTGGACCGAAATACCCTTGAAAAGCATGTTTGGTCGATCGAACTATAATGAATAGGGACCTTCGGTCGACCGAACCTCCAGCGGGTCAACATTTTGACCCTTCGATCAACCGACCAAAAATATTAGGCAACGCCCTGGTCGACCGAACCCCTATGTGGGAAATCTCAATCCTCTAGTCAATTGAATCTCCAAGTTCAAAAGAACTTAGTTGATCGAAGTTTGTACAGTTCAGTCAACCGAACCCACTACGGTCGACTGAACCACGGAGGTTCAGAATCGCCTTATGAATGGCCGACCAAACACATAGTTCAAATTTTCCCTAGTCGACCAAACTGAGCACTTCAATTGACCGAACTCTCAAGACGATCAACCGATCCTCTCGGATTGTCTGAATTTACTGAGGTTAAAATACTGTTAAATATTATTAACCTCACTTAAACTTTTACAAAAATGACATTTATGTCGTAAACGGTTATAATTTTGGGGAATTCTATATATACCCCCTCATTTGCAAAAATTAGGAACTTGATTAGCAATCTTAATTAGCAAATACTCTTTAAATTTAAAAAATCCTTACACTTATTTTCAAGTTCCCTACACTCATTATTACTCATTTTTATTACCAAAAATCATCTTTTTTTTTTATTTATTTTTTATTACAAAGGAACTCTAACCACCAATGAGTCCTTCGAACCCCCTGGTGCGGCACCAAACCTACGGATCGGCGTCTTCCACCCCCAGGTCTTGCTAATCAAGGTAAAGTCTGGATGCGAACACGGCTTCCGTGCATCAGTTGGACGTTCGGCCAACCGTGCATCATCTTGTAAGAGTGTTATTGTGACTTTCTTATTAAGATTAGGCTCTCTCTTGTTCTTGTTGATTGAGATAAATTTTATTAGAAAGCAAGCTTCAAGTTTTTCTAAGAGACTTTGTTAGTAAGTCTTCCATAGGAAAACTTCTTTGAAGTCGTGAGTTTTGCATCTTTATTGCAGTACTCAAAGAGTTCATATTGCGTTTTGGTTGTGAAATATTATTTTGCAAACCGATTTCAAATACCTACTGTGATTTATTTTGAGAAAAATATTTGTTAAAGATATTTAAAGTGTGCTTGAAATCTTTGTTGCTGCATTGTCATTGATTCCATTATCTTGACATTAAGATTCTCACATATACACTCTCACGTATTGATTGTTATTCTTGCATCATATTGAGAGTAGATATTAAATGTGACGACCTACTTATTTTTCCCATTTTTTTTCAAAATATAATAAAATCAATATCACCAATCTCAGCAGATCATAATCCACCTGGACCTGTGGGTACTAGGGATACATTAGAACACATAACGGAAGCCTAAGCAGTAGGAAACATATAATCACAATATTATAAATACAAAACATCCATCGCATTACTGTAAACACCAGAGCCTCTATATCCACTGTATTCTAGTATATACATCCCAAAAATAAAATCTATGGACATTTCCCACAAAATCCAACTATTCCTACTAAATATTACCCTTCAAAAAGGGCAAACAACAACTCTAGATTAGCGGGGCTTTTTCCCGCTCTCCTATCTAAGGCTCCTGAAAAGTTGATAGAATTTTGGGGTGAGACACCTATCAGTAAGGAAAATAAACTAATACCAGTGTGTGGCAACATGAGTATTCCGTGTTATACATATACCATGCAAAACATATTCAGTAACTATTTTGTCAAATTTGGGAAAACATATATATCATCAAAACATGGTAGAACATACTGCATTTTCATAAACATATTTCATCTCATATAATAATAATAACACAAAAACATTCCTGGTAGGTTAGCTCGTTATTGTCATGTATTACCCCCACATGACTGGGTTGTGTGGCCCGAAGGCGGGACCTGACAATGGTTGGCCGACCACTGCCAAGTCAAAAGTATAGTCTGTAAGTTTGATGGGTCTGCCATCACTTCTTAAAAACCACATTGACCATCCAATCTCACACCACTCTGTACAACGGCGTTAACACAAATATCATGATCACGAAGACCATGGACACACAGCAATGGTACCATGCAAGTGCTAACCTAGACCAAGTCAATCAGGTTTTGATATCATATAACATATACTAAAATTTTGATATATGAATATTTCATATCATTAATTATCATATCAATCATATCATTTTGCATATATACGTATATCATGAAAATCATCGGCCCGTACAGCGATATTTCACATTTTATCATAGCTCGGCTCGTACGCCGGCAAATCATAGCACAACCCGTACGCTGGCAAATCACATCCATAGCTCGGCCCGTATGCTGACAAATCATATCATAGCTCAGCCTGTACACTAGCAAATCACATCCATAGCACGACCCGTACGCCGACAAAATATATCCATAGCTTAGCCCGTATGTTGACAAATTATACACATAGCTGGTTCCGTATGCCGACAAAAATACATATATAAAAATCTCGGTCTGTGTGCCGATTTTCCATTATAAAAATCCATATCATTAACAAATTCCCAGAAACAGTATTTCATATTAATTTCTACTCATGTCACACTAAACAGGTTTTCCACATATTCAACATACCATCATTTTCAACAGTATTTTCTCAAATATAAATCATATATATAAATATATTTACTTTTCTGAAATCAAAGGCATTTTTTCAAAAAGAATTAGCTTAGTTTATCCCTTTACTGATTCCTAAAAAGTCCCTAAGAAAATCTACCTCGCACCCGCAGGGTTCCCCGTTCAACACCCTGAAAATAGAATTTCCTAAAACTAAAGTTCAGTATTTCTACGCATATAAAACTTTCTACAACTGTCAAATAACCAAATACTAGGTAGAAAACCTTACCCTGGATTTGGGATGGTTACCAACTTAGCCCCACCGATGATCCGCTCCGGTAGACTTGCAGAGAGCTTTCCTAGGAGTGTCATAGTGGCTTCAGATCATCGAATCGGCGGAGATCCGAACCGAAATAGAAGAGAGAAGGGGGAAGGGCCGAAGGGTAGGAGAGAGAGAAGCTCTGTGCAGAAAATTTCATCCAAAAATGAACTTTAGGCCTATTTAAACTGTGGCCTTCATCGACGAGTCATGTCATCTTGTCGACAAGGTCAATACAAAATTCGTCGACGAACTCTCCCCTTCGTCGAAAAAATTCAGAAACCCCAAAATCACCCTCTCGGTATTTCCTCGCCGACGAGCCACGTCACCTCGTCGACGAGTCCTGTAGAAAGTTCATTGACGAACTCCAACCCTCGTCGACGAGCACCTGTTATACCCTCATCGACGAGTCCCCTGTATTCGATGAGGAGCGGAAAAATTCCTCGGGATTTATCCTTTCCAAAATGCAATATCGTCAACGAACGCTTCGAGTTCGTCGACGAAGTTGACTGGCTCCTTCTGTTTCCGGTTTCCATTTCCCTTTCTTTTATTATTTAAATACCATTATTCTTCGGATCGTTACATTAAAATTACATTGAACTTTTCATATCTTATCATTTGGTAGTGTACTGATTATATTGGTACAAAATTTTCTTGATTGAAAAGTATATAGTTTGTACGTAAATTTTATTGTGAAATCTGTTGTATTCCAGGCGTGGCTTGAGGGGGCGGTAATCCAACCCGAGTAGGATTGTTTATAAAAGTTGAAGTCAGCCCTATGCTAATTAACCTGGTTGTATTAGATGCCGCTCCACCCGAATTTCGATAACATTTTTTGTGTCGTCTTCATTTATTGCTTTATTGTGCATGCTTACTTAAATCAATTGTGCAATTTAATTTCCATTTATTATTTATATTGATTTATTTTACATGTACTAGATTGACCTTAGGCTTGTGTAATATTGCTGTTAGTGAATTGACTTAGGGAACAAATTTTTTAAATACCAATTCACTCCCCCCTCTTAGGATTACGGTAAAGTTAACATATACTTGATAAAAAAAAATTCTTGAGTAAAGGGAGGGGCCTAGCCCCACCTACTCTCTCATAGTGTCATTTAGGATAAACAAAGCATGGGATATGAGGTGTAGCTTCCTATTATGTCACTTCAGTGGTTTAAGTTTATAGTATACAAAAAAAATAAAAAATAAAATAAAAAATAGGAACAACAAATTAAAATGCTTTATTTTCGTATCATAGGAAAAGCTAGAACTTTTTTTTTTTTTTGAAAAAAAATAAGTCATATAAATCAAATGGAAAACTATACATACATAGACCCAAAACTTTACATCACCACTACTCTACTCTGTATCTTCTAATATCTATTATAGTCTTATTAATCAAACTATATAAACCCTCATTACTTTTAAAGACTACCCTATTCCTAAGTTTCCATACAAAATATACAGTGGCTGTCCATATTGTGTTTACCTTTTGTCTCACGTCGCCACGCATCCCTTCAATCCAATTTAGAACATCCTTCTAATTATGGCTCCTAGTATTTGAGGTAATGGCCTCCAAAGAATTTTTCAAAATATTCCTCTCTACTAAGCATTAGAAGAATAGATGATCTCTAGTCTCCTTGTGGTTCTTATATAGAACACAACTTACGTCCATTATGCTGCTCCAAGAAAGGATTTTATCTTTAGTTGAAAGCTTGTTCAAAGTTGCCAACCAGCAGATAAAAGAATGTTTCAGTTAAGCTTGCTTCAACTAGACTACTTTGCTCTAACTTATGTCTTCCCAAGCTAATTTGAAACTAAACCCATCAGTCAAACCTCGCTTCCCATATTCATTTATCTAATGTACTACTGAGAAGGTGAAAGCTTACCTTCTAAATCAAGTCTGCAGAGCAGCCTCCGAATCTCCTTGGCTAGTTTCATGAGGACTTAGAGATAAAGTGCTTTAAGGTAGTGCATTTTTGGATCCCTAGGTCATACTGCAGTTGGTAGCCATATTGATTAATTAAAGGGCTACAAGGGTGCTAGTTATAAAAAAAAATCAGAATGGAGCTACCATAATTCAACTGTAATTCAAGTAATTAAAAAAGTAAATTATATTATAGATTATAGATTCTTGAAGTTTTATTAATGTATATTTCGCTCCAAATCCATATAAGGTTTTTTTTTTTTTTTTTCATATTAGTTCATGTTCATAATAAAAGACTTCATTAAAATTAAAATTTAAAATTTAAATGTCAAATTACTATACTTAAATTCTTAAATAATAAAAGTAATATTCAAGAAAAATAAAAACATAAATATAGTTTACAGATAATTAAAAGGAATATTTTGTTCATTACAAATACCAAGTTTATAAAAGTATATCTTAAAATTAATTCAAACATTAACATTCAATTAATCTTAACAAATTACTAATAGTTCACCACTTATGATGCATTTGGACGCATGAATTTTATATTTTAAATTTAAATTTGAGTATTTTTTTTAAACGAAACCCCAATTTTATTGATAGCCCTTACTTATGATAGAGAAATACCGTGATTACAAGTACGGTACATACAATTTACAAATAAGCCATAATTCAACAAAACCAATCTAAACAGGCTTATATGAAATCAAAACCAAATATAACAAACATAAACAAAATAATTGCAAAATAGTATAAATGATCTGCAAACATAAATCAGAGGAAAATAGGAAGAAAATCAATTGATGTCAATTAAAAATGAAGGTTTGAAATACTCAATTTATTTATACGAATGAGACATCTCGTTTTATTCGTCGGCAGAAAAATTAAATTATAATTTCCTTATCATGTTAACATGGGTCCTTTTGAGTGGCTTGGTTGTATGACGTAGCTTTTGTGGCTAACACAAAACTTGGGAGCTAAGATTTCCCCACCGCCGTTGTGGCCCCACAGCCCCAGTCTATCCCCCTGCCGAAAGTGAGAGTGACTCTTTTTCCCTACCATTTTTTGATTTTTTTTCCCTTTTATTTATAAAAAATATTTTTAACATGAAAACACTTCATTTTTTTAACATTAAAAAATTTTAATGTATTTGGTAATTAATTTTTGACACTTTTAACTTCTAAATTTTTATTTTTTAAAAAAATTACAAATTTAAAATTTTTAAAAGAAAAAATTAATTTTTTTTCTCTAATAGATTATTCTATTTTATTGTTATTCTTAATTTTTTTTTAAATATTTAGAACTATCAAAGCATTAATTATATTTTCTAAAAATATATATTTATTTTAATCATTTTAAATATTTTCAAACACTTTACACAATTTTTTTTACCAAAAGCTCAAAGTTAATATTTCTTTCCAACAACTCCCTTTAAATAGGAGGATTAAACATTTTTAAAACAATATCAATTATGGTTTTTCGATAACCAATTTTTAAAAGACCCTTTTAAAAAGTTAGAGGGATCAAGTTAAATTTAAGTACTGTTTGAGTCATTTCTGTCTTAAAATTAGTGCTGAAAGTCTTGAATTAAGATCTTAAAAAAAAGATGAAAAATATTATAAAATAAGAGTTGGCTTATCTTTGTCAGTGAAAAAATTTAAATTCTTGATGTTAATTTTGCATTTGAGAGTTTGAATTTCTACTCTTACATTTCGATTTATGTGGACTCAAACATATCATAATATAAAATTATATTAACTTTTATTTGAATATGTACAAATTCAAATCCAAATTCTAAAAGCTATATTCTCAAGTTCTACCTAAATGTATTTCGCCATCAATATGTGAAATGAGTTCTAGGTACAGTTTGAATTTTCTCTTAATCCAATTGAAGATGTTGTAATCTTCAACAATGATTATGATATTTTTAGTAGATTGAATGGGGTGTTTTTTTTTTTTATCAAGTTTACAAAGTGTCAATTAATTATATTTAGAAGGATAATATGGTCATTTCTCATTAGAACTTCTGGGCGAAAATAAAACGGAGGAATCAAGGATCATCATAAGACCCATTCCCAACCTTAGAGACACCAGTCTCTCTCTCTCTCTCTCTCTCTCTCTCTCTCTCTCTCTCTCTCTCCAAATAACGAATTGCCATATGCTCAAGTCTTACAAGAGGAACCTGGCCGAGAAGCTTGTGTCCGCCAAGAAGGCATGGAACAGCTTCACCGACTCACTGCTCCGTTCAGAACTCCTCCGCCGCGCTCATCCCCAAAAACTCTCCAAATCCATAAAAAAGGCCTCCCTTCGCCTCCGCTCAGTACTCTGCCCCTCCTTCTCCCCCAAACGTCGCCGTTCTCTCCTGCACCGCCGCGGCCACCAGAAGGGCTCCTCCCTCATATACGTGGACCAGCTGTTCACAGAGCATTCCTCCGCGCAGCAGCTGCAGCGTACTCGGATGGGGAATCATATTGAGGTCGAAGAAGAGACGGCAGCAATAGCAGTGGGAATTAAAAAGGGTAAGGAGGTGGGAGGAGGCGATGGTCAACAGAAGAACAGGATTGGGAGTTCCAGTAGTGTGGAAGAAGCGTGGAAGGCGGTTGTGGATTCGATGCCGCAACTGCGGGGAGTGGACGAGAGGGCGGAGGAATTCATTTCTAGGTTCCGGGAAGAGATGATGCTTCAGAGGCAGAAATCAATTCTTGATTTCCAAGAAATGCTGGCCCGCGGTGCCTAATTTCTTACTGTTTGCTTGCTTCTACTACCCCTTCTCCAATTCACTGTTTTTTTCTTAATTATTTTTAAAAATTACATACTCTGCTTTTCTTTTCATGAAATAGCTTAATTGTAAATCAAATGATGGGCTTGATGAAGATTCGAAGTGGGAGTATTTTTCCTTTTCCTACTTTGAACTTTTCTTCTTCTTTTTGGGGTTTATTGGGTGAGCACAGAGTGATTTTATAGGGATTTAATTGATGTGGTTGTGATGAGGATTGATTATTTACTAAATTGGTTGTGGACTCTTTTACGCTTGTATCAGTATGTTTGGGATTTTATAGTGTTGTGATTTATGAATGAAAGATCTTTGAATTTGTGATGCAAGCCTGCGAGAGCAATCTTTTCTTTTGTATTGACTAAAATGGTCAGTGAGTTTTTTGTAACAGTTATATCTTCAATTTTTCTTTGGAGGTCTGGTATTTAAATCTTAAACCTTAGGACAACATAGTAATGGGTATAATATGCTATAGTAGATGGGTTAAATTATTGTTGTATAGTTTCAATATAAAAAATCAAAGGGAGCTTAGGGGCAACGATAAGGTTGTCGCCGTGTGATCTGGAGACTATGGGTTCAAGGTCTGAAACAGTCTTTTGTAAAGTAAAACTGCGTACTATCAAGCTTGAAAGTTTTTCCAATTATAACAATTAGGCATTTAATGTTTAGAAATGGATCAAATACATGCTTAGTATTAATGTTAAAATAGACCTAACTTATTATTAGGATTAATGTTTAGAAATGGACCGAATTTATGATTAGAATTAATGTTTGTCAATTATTAGGGAGATATGTTTCAGACATAATTTGTGAAAAATTGCAACACCAAGTTTGACTTAGAAGGGAGTATAAATATATGTAATTCTATCTTGTAAATGGTTTCAACCAATTTCATATATCAATGCAATAATTCATCGCTAAAATAGACCACAATGCCTCTTTATCCCTCTTTCATCCTTTCTGTCGACCCGAGAGTAGAGTCAAGAGAGGGGGGGGGGGGTGAATGAACTTTTTCGCATATTTTCGACTTTCTTTATAAAATAAAATTCTTTATAAGATGCAAACAATTATACCACAATATATGAAATGTAAATCATGCACAAGATGTAAACTAAACAGTAGAGTAGAAAAGTTCAATACCGATATTTTAACGTGGTTCGGCACTAAGCGTACGTCCATGCCTTGAGACCTACTCAAGGATTCAACAATCCACAATGAAAGTACTTCATTGACAAAGAATGTAACTCCTCGACCCTCTACGTGGGTCCGAAGTGCTACTAATCTATTCATTTACCTGATAATTCACATTCTAATATCATGTACGCAACAGAAAACATAATTATAATCTTCCAACAAATATAATACTAGAGTTTACTATTCCTATCCATAATTCAAATTAACTATTCACCACCTGTACACATATATATATGTCTCCAAAACATAATTCACAAATACCAGTATTCACAACTATTCATCTATCTAAAGACTTCAATACTTAAAACATAAAACATAAAACATAAAATATATATATCAAAATTAGCATAAAAATATACCATTTTCTCTTTCTATTTCCAAAAAATACTATAAAACCTCAAGTTCTCTAAGCTCGATTTCGAGGAAATCTTGAAAAAGATAAATTTATATTCAGGTGAGATACATCTCAGTAAAGGAAGAAATAATATATTAAAACAGTGTGTGTAGTAACCGGGAAAAATAAAATTTTAAAAAATAATAATAAAATAATAAAATAAAATTAATTAATTAAATTAACAAGTAAAATGAATAGAATGATAAGGAATATATATATAAATAGTGAAACATGTATATATATATATATATATGTGTGTGTGTGTGTGTGTGTGTGTGTATAAGTAAGTTATTATGATATACATTTAATATATAGGTTAAAGGTATATATATATATATATATATATATATATATATATATATATATAAAGTGTGAAAGCTTCTTCAAGAAGCTTTACTTTAATTAATGTTTAGTACGATATTAATATATATATATATATATATATATATATATATATATATATAAATAATGGTGTGCAAGCTTCTTCAAGAAGCTTGCTTAGATTTTTTTTTTTGAAAGTGCTCTCTCTCTCTCTCTCTCTCTCTCTCTCTCTTTGATTCAGGGCCAGTTGTATGCCGGATCGACAAACCGAAGCCACCACGATGCTCCTGGCGAAGTTCTTTACAAATTTGCCGGAACGGATCGTCAGGGAAACGAAGTTAGATTTCATCCAAAATCTAAGGTAAGACTTTATACTTAATATTTAGATTTTTGACAGTTGAAGAAAGTGATATACGCGTAAAAATGCTGAACTTTAATATTGGAAAATTTCATTTCCAAGGGTGTTGATTGGGAACGTTGGGAATTATCCCTAAGTTGAGGTAAGACTTTTTAAGCCGAATTTGACTTAGTGGTAGTTATAGGAAATGTTATACGTACGAAAATATTGAACTTTAATTCTGCGAGTTTTCATTTTCAGGGTGTTGAGTTGAGAACCTTGTGGGTACGGGGAAGATTTTCTTAGGGGCTTTTCAGGAATCAGGTAAGCGGATAAACTAAGTTAGTTTTGTTTTGAGAAAAATGTATGTATATATATATTTAGCATCTAATTTGCGAAAAATGTATATATATTTATATATATAATTTATATTTGGAAAATACTGTTTAAATGATGATATGTTGAATATGTGGAAAATTTGTTCAATGTGGCATGAGTATAAAAATGTTGTGAAATACTGTTTTCTGGGAATAGGGATGATATGGATTTCTATGATGGAAAATCGGCGTACGGGCCGAGATATATATATATATATATATATATATATATGTTATTTTCTGGCGTACGGGCCGTGCTATATGGATATGTTTGCTGGCGTACGGGTCGTGCTATGTGGATGAGATTTGCCAGCGTATGGGCTGTGCTATGTGATTTGTCGGCGTACGGGCTGAGCTATGTGATTTGCCAGCGTACGGGATGTGCTATGTGATTTGCCGGCGTACGAATTGAGCTATGATAAAATTTGAAATACCGGTGTACGGGCCGATGATTTTCATGATATATGTATATGTGAAAATGATAGGAATGATTTGATAATTAATGATATGAGTTATCCATGTATCACAATTTTAGTATATGTATATGATATCAGAACCTGATTGGTTTGGTCTAGGCTAGCACTTGTACGGTACCGTTACTATGTGTCCATGGTCTTCGTGATCATGATATCTGTGTTAACGCCGCTGTACGGAGTGGTGTGAGATTGGATGGTCGATGTGGTTATTTTCAAGAAGTGTGCTGTTATCGCCCCTAGTGTACGGACCAGTCTGGGTAGACCCATCGGACCTAAAGACTACTGTTTGACTTGGCAGTGGTCGGCCAACCATTGTCAAGTCCCGCCTTCGGGCCACATAACCCAGTCATGTGGGGGTAATACATGACAACAACCAGCTAACCTATCAGGATTGTTTTTATGTTACTATTATTATGATATGAGATTAGAAATGTTTATGAAAATGCAGTATGTTCTGCCATGTTTTGATATACATATGTTTTCCCAGATTTGATAAACAGTACTGAATATGATATGTATGGTATATGTAGAACACGAGATACTCATGTTGCCACACATTAGTATTAGTTTATTTGCCTTACTGAGAGGTGTCCTACCCCTAAATCTTATTAACTTTTCAGAAGCCCCAGACAGGAGAGCAGAAAAGCCCCGCTGATATAAAGCTGTTAGCTGCCCTTTTGAAGGGTGAGTTTTATAGGGACAGTTAGATTTTGTGGGAAATGTCCCTAGGTTTTATTTTTGGGATGTATGTCTAGAAATACAGTGGATGTAGTAACTCTGGAATGTTGTGGTGTATGATATGATTAAATACATATTACTGTGTGTTTTTTGCTGCGAGGCTTCTGCTGTATGTTCTGTTTTATCCCTGTTACCCATGGATCTAGGTGGATGGTGACTTGCTGAGCTAGAATGTGTGATGTGTGGTATTGATTTTATGATGATATTATTATAAAAAAAATTTATGGAAAAATGAGCGAGTCGTGACAGTTTGGTATCAGAGCCTAGGTTGTTAGGTTCTGTAGACTTTAGAGTGTAGTAGAAACAATACCAGAGTTTAGGAAATGATTTGAGGTTTTGTTCTACAGACTAGAGGCAGGACTTCCATGGTAGTTTCTATGCTTTTCCTGGGGTGACGATTTCAGGAAAACCATAGTAAGCTATTGTCGGGTTGTGTTCCTAGAATGTAGGACTGGGGATTAGCAATGAGTTAGAGATGTTGAGATAAGTGGTGAGGATAGGTGGGTAAATTATGAGGATAGGATTACTGAATTGCAACTGTTATTTTTCAGGATGGATCTAGAAGGAAATAGTGCCCATGCGAGTGGCAGTGATGGAGCAGGACCATCAGGTGTAGTTGGGACCGACTTTGATGCGGTATTACATAGCGTGGCTCAGCAAGTTATGACTGAGATTGCTAGGAGCTCGAGGGAGCAGAGTGGTCCATTTGCAGGCCATGGGTGCACTATAGAGAAATTTACAAAGATAAATCCTCCAACATTCTCAGGTGGAGTTGATCCTGTAGCCACTGAGAACTGGATGCAAGAGATTGAAAAGATCTTGGCTGTGCTACAGTGTACTAAGGAACAGAGGGTCCTCTTTGCCACCTATAGACTGATAGAAGAGGCTGAGAGGTGGTAGACTGCGGTGAGACTATTGGAACAATAGAGGGTGACTCTGATAGCTATGACATGTGACCGGTTTAAAGATCTGTTCTTTGACAGATATTTTCCAGCTACTGTGAGGGAGGCTAAGGTAGAAGAGTTCCTGAGTCTGAAGCAGGGACAGCTATCCGTCCAGCAGTATGCAGCACATTTTATCGAGCTTTCTCGATTTTCCCCATACATTGTTCCTAATGAGGTGAAGAAGGCGAGGCAGTTTGAGAGAGGCTTGAGGCGGAGTATATTTAGGCAAGTGGTGGTGCTGCGAATCCAGGACTTCGCTGAGTTGGTCGACAGGGCGGCCTTGGTAGAGATTGGTGAGCGTCTTGATGCTGATGAGCAGGGACAGAGGAAGAGATCTGCATTTACGAGCTATCAGCAGGGTCACAAGCTGGGTCAGTGGAGGAGAGGTAATCATGGTAGAGGGCGGAGACAGGAGACGGGAGGACGCGAGGTGCAGACAGGGTAGGATCCTCCAGTTTATCAGACTTGTGGTAGGAGGCACTGGGGAGAGTGTCGAGCTGGTAGTGTAGTGTGCTACCGCTGTGGTAGATCGGGACATATAGTGCGAGATTGCCCTACCCCGCCAGATGCAGCTCCGGTGTGCTATTGCTGCGGTAGATCGGGGCACATGGTACGAGACTGCCCTACTCCACCAGATGCAGTTCCAGCTCCTAGACCATACCGGGGAGGTTATCAGGCGCCACATGGGGGCTAGCAGAGGAATACGGCTCTAGCCAAAGTGTTTACTATGACGCCGAGTGAGGCTGAGGCATCAGGTGACGTGGTGACAGGTATGGTCATTATGCTTTCTTTTAAAGTTATTGCATTATTTGATTCAGGAGCTACATACTCGTTTGTATCCTTGGGGTGTATTAAATTATGTGAGGCTGAAACATAATCATTAGATGTTGAACTGTTGGTATCTACACCGACTGGGTCGGTAAGAAGATGTAGTAGGGTACTTCGAGATTGTCCAGTTGGTATGCAAGGAAAGACTTTGTCTGCTGATCTGATAGTGTTAGACATGCACGGGTTTGATGTTATATTTGGCATGGATTAGCTAGCGGCCCATTTTGCCAGCATAGATTGTCGAGCACGAGAAGTGATATTTAGACCTTCGGGGAAAGCAGAATTCAAGTTTGTAGGGTCACGTGTGCAATCCTCGCCTCAGCTCGTTTTAGCTATTCAGGCCAGGAGACTACTGTTGAGTGGTTGTCAGGGGTTTGTGGCTGTTGTGAAAGAGATGTCAAAGAATGAATTGAAACTTGCTAGCACACCTGTAGTAAAGAAGTTTACAGATGTTTTCCCAGATGAGTTACCAGGCTTTCCACCCGATCGAGAGGTAGATTTTTCCATAGATCTACTTCCAGGTACATCGCCTATTTCCAAAGTACCTTATCGAATGGCGCCAGTAGAGTTGGTAGAGTTAAAAAATCAGTTGTAAGATCTGCTTGATAAGGGCTTCATACGACTCAGTGTATCTCCGTGGGGAGCTTCTGTTCTATTTATGAAGAAGAAAGACGGGACTATGAGGATGTGTATAGACTATAGGGAGATAAATAAAGTGACAATTAAGAATAGGTATCCTCTACCCCGTATCGATGATTTGTTTAACCAGCTCTAGGGTACACGGGTGTATTCAAAGATTGACCTCATATTTGGCTACCATCAGGTGAAGGTGAAAGCAGAAGATGTCTCAAATACGGCCTTCAGGACTAGGTACGGGCATTACGAGTTTCTAGTGATGCCGTTTGGTTTAACAAATGCTCCTGCGGTATTTATGGACTTGATGAATAAGGTCTTCCACCAATGCCTAGACCAATTTGTTGTTGTTTTTATTGATGATGTACTGGTCTATTCTAGGAACTATGAGGAGCATGAGACGCACTTGAGGCAGGTTTTGCAGACACTTCAGGAAAAGAAGTTGTACGCCAAGTTCAGTAAATGTGAATTTTGGCTGGAGAAGGTCGTGTTCTTGGGGCATGTTATATCTGGAGACGGTATTTCTATGGATCCCAGCAAGATTGAGGCAGTATTGAATTGGGCTAGACCGAGAAATGTCCAAGATATCGGGAGTTTCTTAGGGCTAGCTGGCTATTATCGTCATTTCGTTGAGGGATTCTCAGCTTTTTAGGGCCCTTGACACAATTGACGAGGAAGAATGTCAGATTTGAGTGGGATGACAGCTGTGAGCAGAGTTTTCAGGAGCTGAAACAGAGGTTAGTCACAGCACCTGTGTTGATCATCCCGTCTGGGGGTGAGGGGTATACCATTTACAGTGATGCGTCCTTGAAAGGACTTGGTTGTGTATTGATGCAGCATGGCAGGGTAGTTGCGTATGCGTCCCGATAGTTAAAAGAATATGAACAGAACTACCTTACCCACGATCTTGAATTAGCTGCTGTGGTGCACGTGTTAAAAATTTGGAGGCATTACCTGTACGGTGAGCAGTGTGAGATTTTCTCCGACCACAAGAGTTTAAAGTATTTCTTCACATAGAAGGAACAGAATATGAGGCAGAGAAGGTGGTTGGAGCTGATTAAGGATTTTGATTGTACCATCAGTTATCACCTAGGGAAAGCGAACGTGGTAGCTGATGCGTTGAGTAGGAAATCCAGGGAGCCAATGTTGGCGGCTATGGGGATCCAGCATCCGATCATGATGGATCTGGAGAGACTCGGCATAGAGTTAGTAGAGAGTGATCTCCCAGTATATATTGCCAGCCTAGTGGTATAGCCTACTCTATAAGAAAGAATTAAATCTACCCAGAAGGAAGATCCAGAGCTAGTAGAGGTGATAGACAGAGTAGAGAGTGGGTAGGGGGAGGAGTTTAGTATCGCAGATGACGGAGCTTTGCGGTTCCGTTCCAGATTATGTGTTCCTACTGATACTGTGATCAGGAAGACTATTCTAGAGGAGGCTCACAGATCTTTGTATACAGTTCATCCCAGTAGTACGAAGATGTACAGAGTTCTGCGAGAGTTATATTGGTGGAGTGGTATGAAAAGAGAAATTGCAGAGTATGTAACGCAGTGTTTGATGTGCCAGCAGGTAAAGGCTGAGCACCAAAGACCGGCAGGGCAGTTGCAGCCATTATTCATCCTGGAGTGGAAGTGGGATCATATATCGATGGACTTCATGTTAGGACTGCCGGCGGCGTTGCATGACCATAATGCCATATGGGTGATTGTTGATCGATTGACGAAGACCGCCCACTTTATTCCTATCAAGATCAGCTACTCCCTCAACCGTTTAGCGGAGATTTACATTCAGGAGATAGTACGTTCTCATGGGGTTCCTGTATCTATTGTGTCGGATCGAGACCCATGATTCACATCACGATTTTGGAAGAGTCTGCAGGAGGCTCTGGGGTCTCAGTTATCGTTTGGTACGACATTCCATCCTCAGTCAGACGGGTAGACTGAGAGGACGATACAGATATTAGAGGACATGCTCAGAGCGTGTGTACTAGACTTTGGGGGTAATTGGACTCAGTTCATGCCATTAGTAGGATTTGTGTATAATAACAGTTATCAGTCTAGCATTGACATGGCACCATTTGAGGCTCTGTACGATAGGAGATGTCGTTCTCCTTTGTTTTGGGATGAAGTGGGTGAGCTGCGAGTAGTGGGGCCAGAGCTGGTTTAGCAGGCGTGTGATAAAGTTAATCTTATCAGGGACAGGATCAGTGCAGCTCAGAGCCGACACAAGAGTTATGTCGACCATCGCTATAGGAATTTAGAGTTTGACGTAGGTGATCACGTATTTTTGAAGATAGTTCCGATGAAAGGGGTTATGCGATTTGGGAGGAAGGGTAAACTTAGTCCTAGGTTTATCGGTCCATTTGAGATTCTAGATAAAGTGGGACTGGTAGCCTACAAGTTAGCTTTGCCACTTGTATTGTCCAGGATTCACGACGTATTTCATGTTGCTATGTTGAGGAAATACGTCCCAGACCCTTCTAATGTCATCAGTTATGATGAGTTGGAGCTTAGTGATTCACTGGGATATGAGGAGGTACCAGTACAGATTCTAGATAGGAAAGTACATGAACTACGTAATAGGAAAATTCCTCAGGTAAAGGTTCTGTGGAGGAATCATGCGGTAGAAGAGGCTTCTTGGGAGTCTGAGGAGCAGATGAAACAGAGATATCCTCATTTATTTCAAGAGGTTTGAGTGGATAAAATGTAAGTAGTTAGGTAGTTTCTTTTGCAGGTACATGTAATGATTTGAATAGTGTAGTATTTTAGTTCTAGGAGAAGTTTCTTTTGTACATGTAATCTTCTAGGACTTAGAATGTAACCACGGTATTCCTCCGCCATAAGTGAGGGTAGGTAATAAAATGAGTAGACCCTTTTTCCTGATTAAAGGATGACGAGTTACGGGAAAAGTAAATTTCGAGGACGAAATTCTTTTAAGGGGGGGAAGAATGTAGTAACCGGGATGTTGATCCATCGATGTGCAATCCAGATTGCTCTTGTCGCCAATCACAAAAGAGAGAAACTAAACCATCCTGTAAACCCTTCTTTCCTTACAGAAAACCTGATGACCCATCCAGCCCATGGATAGGCATCCGACGCCCAGATCCAAAACCAAAGCCTTTGTGGATCTATGATAGAGCCCTTGAAATTCTTCGAGAAGAAGGACTCCTTCCTCCTGAAGAACCTGAGCCAGAACCCTACCAAACTCCAATTTCCAAACTCCCACAATCTCAGCCAATTCCCTATTTTATGGCTTCTCCGTATGACAAACAGTTTCCACCCTTGGAACCAAGGTCATATACAGAGTCCAACCTTCATTTCAGACCATTCATCCAACCTTCTAAAGTTCAACCAGACGGATCAAGGAAGCTTCCATCCCAAGCTGAACAAGTTCTGAACTGGCAAACTCAGAATGCTAGAACACAGAATACAACGTTGACTGCCATTGACCACAAAGTTGACAGACTCATCCATCATGGCGCTCAGATGAATCAACGTTTTGACACCCTTGATTCCAGAATTGAAGCATTATATGCTGATCTTAAAAGAAGAATTGATATTCTTGATTCTAAATTCAGACAATTCATTTATGTAAGGAGAGAAGGGTTTACAGGATGGTTTAGTTTCTCTTTTTTGTGATTGGCGACAAGAGCAATCTGGATCGCACATCGATGGATCAACATCCCATATAAAGTGTCCTTCTATTTTATCGGTATATATGGGGGATCCGTCTGCTTCAACATGACTGACTGGAATGTCATCTTCGAAAGTAACAGGCTTTATCATTAGTGATTGGAACACCGGAGGAGTGCTGGATGAAGCTGTATCTTTCGGGTTGAATACTGTTTTTACCGTTCCATCTGGAAGTCTTTGGAACTTAGGATTTGAGAGATGGATGGGTGAAGATTGCTGATGAAGCTGATCATAGCTAGAAATCCATTCAAGAGGAATGAGTTCTTTCAGTTCTTCTCTAGGGATTTGTCGTGGGATCTGGAGAATGGTAGGAACATTGTCTTCTCGTTCAGCAGTAATTAAGATAGTATCCTCAGACTGTCCTGGAAGAGGAAGATCAACAGCATGATCTTGAAGTATGTAAATAAGTTGATGATGCAGGGTAGCCATGTAAGCTGATGAGACTTGTGGAGCACCAATAATCTGCAGTTGAACCTTGATGCAGTTCCTTAGGTTCTTGTCTCTGAGAGGAATGTTGAAGTTGGGAAAGAACGTGAGACACACGCTACCAGCTTGGAGAGTGGTAAGCGAGGTACCAATTGCTGCATGCTCATACTGAGTGTATGTTGTGTTGAGTAGTGTGATTCTGGAGGTGACCAGAAGTCCTTTTCTGCCATGAAGAGTGAGCAGTAATCTGACTGCACCAAAGTGAAGATGCGTATAGCCTTCTCGAATCCATTGGTTGATGAGATCTTGGTCAAGCTCAAGATCGACGTATTGTTCTTTGGATGAGGCTGGGATGAGACACTTGTTAAGAGCTGTAGTCTGGACGAACTCCTTGACTTGTGGTCGGTTGTGAGAGATGAGAAGAGTACGAACTTGATTGGCTAGAGACTTTTTTCTTCTAAAAATATTGTAAGGATTTACAAGAGGAAGGGAGGTTTCCTGTATCTGAGCAGAATCAGGAATATAGGAATATTCAACTAGGTTTATAATTTTGGAAGAAGTGGTTTTCTTGATGGAGGGAGGTAGAGAGATGGAAGAAGAAAGTCGAGCAGGTGTAATTTCTGAACTTTGTAAATGAGAATCCATGGTTTGTGAGTTTCCCCTTTTGAGCTATTTGCGCCTCGTTCTTCTATAATTTAATAATAATAATAAAAATAAAATAATAAAATAAAATAAATTAATTAAATTAACAAGTAAAATGAATAGTATGATAAGGAATATATATAAATATATATATATATATATATATATATATATATATATATATATATATAGACACACACACACATAATGGTGTGCAAGCTTCTTCAAGAAGTTTGCTTAGATTGTTTTTTGGAAGTGCTCTCTCTCTCTCTCTCTCTTCGATTTCGGGCCAGTTTTATGCCGGATCGACAAACCGAAGCCACCACGACGCTCCTGGCGAAGTTCTTTACAAGTCTGCCGAAACGGATCGTCAGGGAAACAAAGTTAGATTTCATCCAAAATCTAAGGTAAGACTTTATACTCAATATTTGGATTTTTGATAGTTGAAGAAAGTGATATACGCGTAAAAATGCTGAACTTTAATATTGAAAATTTTCATTTCCAGGGGTGTTGATTGGGAATGTTGGGAATCATCCCTAAGTTGAGGTAAGACTTTTAAAGCCGAATTTGATTTAGTGGTAGTTATAGAAAATGTTGTATGTACGAAAATATTGAACTTTAATTCTGCGAGTTTTCATTTTCAGGGTGTTGAGTTGAGAACCTTGTGGGTACGGGGAAGATTTTCTTAGGGGCTTTTTAGGAATCAGGTAAAGGGATAAACTAAACTAGTTTTATTTTGAGAAAAATGTATGTATATATATATTTAGCATCCGATTTGCAGAAAATGTATATATATATATATATATATATATATATATATGATTTATATTTGGAAAATACTGTTTAAATAATGATATGTTGAATATGTGGAAAATTTGTTTAGTGTGGCATGAGTATAAAAATGTTGTGAAATACTGTTTTCTGGGAATGGGGATGATATGGATTTCTATGATGGAAAATCGGCGTACGGGCTGAGATATATATATATATATATATATATATATATATATGTGATTTGCCGGCGTACGTGCCGTGCTATATGGATATGTCTGCCGGCGTATGGGCCGTGCTATGTGGATATGTTTGCCGGCGTACGGGCCATGCTATGTGGATGAGATTTACCAGCGTACAGGCTGTGCTATGTGATTTGCCGGAGTACGGGCCGAACTCTGTGATTTGCCAGCGTACGGGCTGTGCTATGTGATTTACCGGCGTACGAGCCGAGCCATGATAAAATTTAAAATACCGGCGTACGGATGTATATGTGAAAAATGATATGAATGATTTGATAATTAATGATATGAGTTATCCATGTATCACAATTTTAGTATATGTATATGATATCAAAACCTGGTTGGCTTAGTCTAGGCTAGCACTTACATTGTACTATTGCTATGTGTCTATGGTCTTCGTGATCATGATATCTATGTTAACGTCGCTGTACAGAGTGATGTGAGATTAGATGGTCGATGTGGTTATTTTCAAGAAGTGTGCTGTTATCGCCCTTGGTGTACGGACCAGTCTAGGTAGACCCATCAGACCTAAAGACTACTGTTTGACTTGGTAGTGGTCGGCCAACCATTGTCAGGTCCCACCTTCGGGCCACATAACCCAGTCATGTGGGGGTAATACATGACAATAGTCAGCTAACCTACCAGGATTGTTTTTATGTTACTATTATTATGATATGAGATGAGAAATGTTTATGAAAATGTAGTATGTTCTACCATGTTTTGATATGCATATGTTTTCCCAAATTTGATAAACAGTACTGAATATGATATGTATGATATATGTAGAACACGGGATACTCATGTTGCCACACACTAGTATTAGTTTATTTCTCTTACTGAGAGGTGTCTCACCCCTAAATCTTATTAACTTTTCAGGAGCTCCAGATAGGAGAGCGGGAAAAACCCCGCTGATATAGAGCTATTAGCTGCCCTTTTGAAGGGTGAGTTTTGTAGGGACAGTTAGATTTTGTGAGAAATGTCCCTAAGTTTTATTTTTGGGATGTATGTCTGGAAATACAGTGGATGTAGTAACTCTGGAATGTTGTGGTGTATGATATGATTAAATACATATTACTGTGTGTTTTCTGCTGCGTAGGCTTTTGCTGTATGTTCTGTTTTATCCCTGGTACCCATGGGTCCAGGTGGATGGTGACCTGTTGAGCTGGAATGTGTGATGTGTGGTATTGATTTTATGATGATATTATTATAAAAAAAAATTTATGAAAAAATGAGCAGGTCGTGACAGTGTGGCTAACATGAATTTATATAACATCATATTATTTTATATTTGAAAATCGTTAACATAATTTCTAAAATCATTCTTTGAACCTAATCAATCACATGTAAAAGATTTAACCTACTAGATTACCCAAGGATATGGGTGATTACCCGCCCATACAAGTAGCACATGTCTGCTCTGGTACTTAGGCAACCCTAGGGTCGTTGCTGAAGCATACCAAGACACTTACCTTACTCAGTAAGCCCTCAAGTATTAGTTTGATCTCGTACTAACAGAATTCAAACAATGGTTTACCAGTGAAGACCCCAAGGATAGGGAAATCTACCCGCTCATACAAGTAGGTTTCCTCTACCCTAGTATGTTATGCAGCCTACTGCTACATTTGATACTACTAACGTACTTGCCTTTCTTAGCAAGCCCTCGGGCGAAGAGTATGCCTCGCCCCGGTCGTAACATGTTCTACTAACATAAATACTGATAATACCATAATACATTATTTTGTCTGTTATTTCAGTCATTCACATTTGTTCATGTTTTCAGCTTTAACATTGCATAACATTTCACTTTACGTAACCTTTCACATTTTACATCGTTCACATTTCACATTTCATATCCATTTCATTCACATTTCCATTTCAATTCATTTTCATTTCATTCATTCGCACTACAGCTTCTTTTAGCTGTACATCAGTTAGTTTATATAGAAATGCGCTAAAATCTGCTAACACAACTCCTTTTAACTGTCATCAATTAGTTTACAACCCCTTTCAGTTGTCATTACTATAGCTCCAGCTATACATCAGTTAGCGTACAGTTCATTTCAGCTATCATTACTACAACTCCTTTTAGCTGTACATCAGTTAGTCTACAACTCCTTTTAGCTGTCATTAACATGGTTACATTAACAATCACATGCAGCATAATTCATATCACAATTCCATTTCCAATGCTTTACTTAGTTTGTATCTCATATATTTAACATATATTTGTACAGGAATTACATTTACTCATGCCACACAATTTAGCAATAAAATTCATACACTGCATGTAAAATAAGTCAACCAGCATTTAATGTTTATATACTGAAAATACCTTTTATTTCTTACATAATTATCCTAAAAATATTTTCCACTTTCATTAGTTCATTTTCGCACATACTTATATAATAAACAGCCCTAAATTCGGAAAAACATAATTTAAATGATTAACATTTTAAACACATACTGAAACATATACACACATATATAACACAATTTATTTTCCATTAAATTCATAAAAATTCTGGTTTAATATATATTTTTTTCCTTACCTAGTTTCTTGAACTACGTTAGCATGGATCCTGAAAAATACCTACGACGCTCACCCGGACCCTGAATCAAAAATCCTAATTTCATTAAATTAACTCTAAATAAAATATTATTTTAATATTCCCTAGGGTCATAAATTCCAAATAAATGGTTATACCCTCAAATATAACCAATTTACCGAAATTTTCAAATCCCACTTTCATTTTGGAGTGGGGCCTAAAAAACCCAAATTGGAAATTTATTCTAACCAAAATGACGACGATCACGACTAAGACCCCATGGTGGTATCTGATCGTTGGTTTGACTGAAGACTTAAGGAGTAATTAAGGATTTAGAGGAAATATACCTTCCCCACGAGTGGTGCCTACGCCGTTCCCACGACAAATCCACTTCAGTAGAAATGTCAGTGGTGGAGTTAGGAATCTAACGACACCTTCCGTTTCTCGATTGGTCGAATATCCACCGAGAAATTGAGAAGAGAGGGACGGAGATGGAGGAGAGTGATGAGAGCTTTCAGGGGGCGGCCTCCCTGTGCTCTAGATAGATCCAGAGCTTCTAGTTATATTTTTTTCTTTTTCTTTTTACTTTATTACATATGATAATAATATTATATTTTATATATATATATATATATATATATATATATAACCATCATTTTATTTAACTAAATTAATTCAATTTAATAATATTTAATTAATTAGTTAATTAATTACTAATTACTCTTATTTAATTTTTTTCCATACTATTTCTTTTTATTTGTTTATTTAATACATTAATTTAATAATATTTAACTAATTAATTGATTAATAATTTTAATTAATTAATAATGTTTCTTTTATTTAACAACTTTTTTTTTTTTTGGGTTATTACAGAGAAGCCTTTACAATCGGGAAAAAAATCCCTTACGCTCACCAAGAGCTGCAAGGTTTATCAAGAATCGTTGCACTTCGGTTCACCAAGAACCTTCAACCATGATTCAGCAAGAACCTTTTGTGATCCGGTTCACCAAGAACCTTGTACAACTTGAAGATGGAATATAAAACAAATGCCCCTTGAATGAGCTGATAATTAATATAGCCAAAACCTGACACAACTCTCGCAAAGTAATGATTCACAACAAAGTTAAGGAGTAAGAGAGAAGTTGAGGACTTGAAATATGAACTAAAATGTGATGTTCTTGGGAATGATATATGAACTACTAAATCAATGTATAAAATAAGTCTTTGGACTTGTATTTATAGGAAAAATGGGTTACTAGCTGTTTTATGACCATTGGGGGTGATATATTATATGTTTAAATTGAAAACTAGCCATTTCTAACTATTGGGGATTGAATCCTGACGTCAATCGTCGACTATTTTCCCCCATTCGTCAACTAATTGCCCCTATTCGTTGACTATTAACATTTTTCTTGAAATCGTCGACGAATTACCCTGAATCGTCCAAATTAGAAAAAGTCATCAACATGAAAGTTGTAGATTTTTTTTTATTGGTTTTCCATACATACCAAGATCGCCCTTTTTGAATTTTTCTAGCCAAAGTTATGCCCCAAATACCGAAGAGTGTTCAGGAAATTTGATAGGTGTATAACTGAGGTTTTAAACCCAACCAAGACCAAATTTGTAAATGATTATAACACTAATATGATTTAAAACTTGTCCTTATAAAAATATACTTGATTTAATTTTTAGATACATAAAAATTGTTTTGACTCAACCAGGACAAAGTATATTAAAGTTCACAATACTAAGACCACTTAACACTTGTCCCATTTTAATCAAAGTTGAGTATAAGATATTTTCATATAAGTTATGATTTTTTCTTTGAAAAAACTTAATTATGAAACAATGAAAAACTTATTTTTCATTTAAGTGATATCCTATATACTCTTGTGTCCTATTATGCATATGCAATTTGCTCAACTCTTGCTCAAAAATCATGTGTGAAATAAAAGCGCAAGAGTTACAAGGAATACTACCTTAAACACTCCCCATTACATATAATTATACATTAAGCTTCCTTGGATGCTTGAGTTCTTCCGAGTGAGTGTTCTTTTGATCTTTCCTACTCGGATTTTACTTGGTCTGATCTTTACCTTTGATCCAGTGCTTTATGTATTTGTCACTTGCTCCTGTACTAAACATGATTTGCAAAGATAGAATATACTAGAAACAATAAATAGGTTAATATCATCAAAATATACTAAACATGGTTATGTTGCCACTAAGACTAACAATCTCCCCCTTTTTGATGATGTTTAACCTATTAAGAATTTACTTAATCTTTGTATTTGTGTTTGTACTTACCAAGCTTAACTGTGAATATAGGTGTAATCCCAAAGGAGGGGGGGGGGAGTGAATTGGGTATTTAAAAATTATTTTCGGTCTCTTAATTCCTAATTTGAAAATCAACCATACAAGTACAAGTTTGAAGATACACATATTTCAGTATTACACAACCTAATAAATTCAAGCTTTGGATATCTCAAACAATTCAGTATTACCCAATTAATCTCAAGTCCAAGAAATATTTAAGATATGCACAATAGACAAATATTAAATAAATAACCAAACACAAAGAAAAATAAAAATAGATAAGGTAAAATAGAAGCAAACATAAGATTTTTTACAAGGTCCGGCCAAACCCGGCCTACGTTTTCACCTTGGTCAAAATACCCAAGGATTCCACTAATCTACTCCTTAAACTCGGATGGAGCTTCTCGTTACAAACCGCTACTTACAAGAGGTACAACTTCCTCCTTACAACCTAAAAAGTAAGCTGTAGTCCCAAAAGAGGGGGGGGGGGGGGGTTGAATTGGGTTTATAAAAATTCCTTTGAATTCTTTTAATAAATTCTTTCCCAACTTATTTTATTCATAGCAATCACACAACTACACAAGGATGGTTTTTAATTTCAATTACAATATTCAGCTGAAAATCAAATTCACTTTTAAATCTTAATTGGAAAGTGTATCAACTTGATCTTGTAGCAATTTAAACCAACACCCAATCAATCAATCAATCAGTAAATCAACACAATCCACAAGTTACTTAAATAATATATGAATTACAACAGTACTTCGAAGATTCATTCTTTGTTGTCAATTAGGTTCCTTGATCAATGCACTTCCTTTAATCAAGGTTTCTGCAAACAATTAATCAATGTACTCCCTTTAAGGTTTCCACAAAAAATTAATCAACGTACTCCCTTTAATTAAAGTTTCTCCAATCTCAATATCAATTTAGTTTCCTATACTTAAATAAACAACCACGCAATTTATATATGCAAAAAATAAAAAAGTAAGGGAAGAGAGTGAGACCGAGTTTTTACGAGGTTCGGCTATACCCGCTTGCGTCGTCGCCTGAGGCACATGTAACGGCCTCAATTTCTTAATATAAAATGTAGCATAATAAATGGAAAAGTCGACCCAAACCCGTGGGTAATGGGGACACCTGTCAATCACAGCGGAAACCTAAGCAGTAGTAAGTATAAAATCTAAATCATTCATCCACAAGCATAATACCAGAGTTTATTACAACATCATAATACTATACTTTATATACATCCTCATAAACATCAAAATAACGCTAGGATCAAACACAAAATAATTCTGACCCTAGTACAAAATCTCACCCTCCTAGCGGGGTAATACCACGGACTCCATGGTGGCTACGACCAGCCGGTTACTCAGAGTCACTTGAAAAATATATGTAGTTTGGGGGTGAGACACTTCTTAGTTAGGGAAAATAAACTAAATATACCCGTGTGACAACATGAACATATAATGCAATTATACATATACAATACATTTCATATATATCAGTAAACATTCATTATAACATACTAAATTCTCATATACTTTCATATTTATTAATAAATCATAACGTATATAAAGCATCTATTATAACTAATAATACTGAAAACATACCCAGGATGAATAGTTAGCTAATGTCATGTATTACCCTCCATGATGGGTTGTGCAGCCCGAAGGTGGGACCCAACAATGGCTGGCTGACCACTGCCGAGTCAAAAATGTCTGTAAGTACGATGGACCCGCCACACCTTGGTCCGGACTGCCAGGTGGACGTCCACAACTCTACATTGAAAACCACACCGACTATCCATCTCCTACCCCCTTGTGGAGTGGTTAGCACTAATCTGAACATAGATATCTAATCTATATAACTACGGTACCGAACTCCTGAAACTGAACTAAACTAACATTCGAGTTCTGGTAACATATAATACGTGATGTTATAGCATCTTTCATAATTACGACCTTGTTCCGAACATTTTATAATTACGGCCTTGCACCGAACATTTCATAGATACAACCTTGCGCCGAAATCATACATAAATACGACCTTGCGTCAAAATCAAACATACTTACGGCCTTGCGCCGAAATCATAAATACATACAGCCTTGCGCCAAAATCATACATACATATGGCCTTGCGCCGAAATCATACATACATATACATACAGCCTTGCGCCAAAATCATACATACATATGGCCTTGCGCCGAAATCATACATACATACGTGATTATGAAAATAATCATTTAATCATATATTTGTCAGAATCATAATGTACTGTATACTTTCATAACTTCTCAAATCATATTGCATTCATATCATTATCATATCATAATATTTTTTCATGTAAAATAATATTCATGCCACACATTTACTGTATAAAACCATACATTGCATTTTAAAATCATACTTTCTGGAATCTCATACATATATATACATTTCAACATATCAGCAGTATTTTTCTCCAACGTACATTTCCTTCGTAATTTATAACTATAATACATGCTTTTCAGAAAATAACTTTTCTCATAAATAATAATAATTTACATGAAAATGACTGCTTTGGTTTATTCCCTTACCTGGCTACTGAGAAAGCCCCTAAAATATCCTGATCTAACCTCCGTACGATTTTTTGATCAATACCCTGAAACTGAAAACTTCCAGTATTAAACTTCAGTATTTCTATGTGCACATCATTTCCTATAACTGCCGTAAGACCAAATTTGACTTAAAAAGCCTTACCTCAACTCAGGGATGATTTCCAACTTGCTTTCACCAACAATCCGCTCCGGCAGATTATAGAGAACTTCCCCAAGAGTGTCGTGGTGACTTTGGATTGTCGATCTGGCGTAAAACTAGGCCAAAATTGATGAGAGAGAGAGAGAGCACCGAAGGGGAGGGAGAGAAAATAAATGTTTGCTTAACAACGAAGTAAAATATGGATTTTTCTATATTTATAGAACTAGATTCGTCGATGAGCCACGTCATTCGTCGATGAATCCTTTAATAATTTCGTCGATGAAATTCAATCCTCGTCAACGAAATTCAGTCGGCTCAAAACCTCTCTCGGTATTTCTTCGTCGATAAAATTCAGTTTTCGTCGACGAATTCTCTTAAACCCTCGTCGACGAATCCCCTGTATTCGTCGACGAAGCCCTGATGATCCCCCTTGGTTATTCCTTTCAAAGTGCAATGTCATTGACGAATGCGAATTATTTAAATTCTATTTTTATTCAGGTTGTGACACACACCACCTAAAGATTCCACTATAACACTCCTATTTGGGAGGAGCAAACCGTTATAACACTCCTTCAATAGGTTGGAGCCCTCCTTTCCAAGCGATACCCCACGCTCGGTACAATGATTCAATAGCCCTGAACCGTCAAGAATACAAGAAAATAATAACAATTTCTTACGTACAAGAATTACTCTCAAACAGAGCAGATTAGTACAAGATATAGCGCAGCTAATCAATACTTCAATGTAAATATCAATGAAGAATAGAATTGAAGCTCAAATAGTATATCACCGGGATCTTTCTTTGATTGATTCAAAACTTAGAAGTTGTGCTCAGAGATCGGTGAATAATAAATCAATAATTTTCAGAAAATTTCAGCAAGTAGATGTGTGTAAGAAGACTTTAAGAGAGTACGAACAATATAGGCTTGAAATCAGATTTTCAATTCTTGGTATTCAATTTGATTTGATAAATCATGTATTTATAGAGCTAAAAAGTCATATTTTCGTGTTGCCTAAGTTACTTGGAGCGTTTCCCAAGTTTTGACGAAGTTTGGGGCACAAGAAACTCATTTTGGTAACATTTAAATGCTATTTTAAACTAGCCATTATGAAGGTCAGCCGCCTGATCTTTAAATACAACATAATTTCAAGGTCAAAATAGGGTCAGACAAGGGGTATATTTGACCTAGTGTTTCTCCTTAGGGAGCACCGGTGTTATTTGTGAAGAGGAAAGATGGGTCAATGAGGATGTGCATCGACTACTGAGAATTGAATAAGGTGACGATAAAGAATAAGTATTCGCTACCCAGGATTGATGATTTGTTTGATCAACTCCAGGGCAGGCAGGTTTTCTCCAAGATTGACCTACGGTCTGGGTGTCACTAGCTGAAGGTGAAAGCAGAGGACGTCTTGAAAACTGCATTTCGAACCCGGTATGACCATTTTGAATTTATGGTTATGCCTTTTGGTTTGACTAATGCACCTGCAACATTTATGGATTTGATGAACAGGGTCTTCCATGAGTATCTAGACTGGTTCGTCGTGGTATTTATTGATGATATCCTAGTGTATTCTAGGAGTGCTGCAGAGCATGAAGTTCATTTGAGGCTAGTATTGCAAATGCTTAGGGATAAGAGGTTATATGCTATACTAAAGAAGTGCAAGTTCTGACTGGAACAGATTGCATTTCTGGGGTACATGGTGTCTAAAGAAGGTGTATCCATGGAATCGAGTAAGATTGAAGCAGTAGTGGATTGGACGAGACCGAAGAATGTTTAGGAAGTCAGAAGTTTTCTGGGTCTTGCAAGTTACTACCGTCGGTTCGAGGAAGGGTTCTCCAGTTTAGCAGGTCCTTTGATGAGACTCACACAGAAGAACGTGAGGTATGATTGGACAGATGAGTGCGAGATGAGTTTCCAAGAGTTAAAACGGTGATTGGTCATTGCTCCAATTCTGACTCTTCCATCTAGTGATGGTGGCTTTGTTATTTGTAGTGATGCTTCGAAAAGGGGTCTGGGTGGTGTTCTAATGCAGCAAGGTAAGGTAGTTTCTTACGCTTCTTTTCAACTAAAAGAATACGAGAAGAACTACCTGATGCATGATATGGAGTTAGCAGTGGTAGTGTTTGCTCTAAAAATTTGAAGGCACTACTTGTACGGTAAAAGGTGTGAGATTTTTATTGACCATAAAAGTATTAAATACTTTTTCACCCAAAAGGAACTCAACATGAGACAATGCAGGTGGCTTGAGTTGATTAAAGACTACAACTGTATTATTAGCTATCATCCAGGAAAGGCTAATGTGGTAGCTGATGCTCTGAGTTGGAAGTCTATTGATGCATCAATCTTAGCAGTGCAGGTTCAGCATTAGATCTGTGTGGACCTTGAGGGGTTGAGTTTGGAGGTAGTGGAAGGAAACCATCGGGCTATTCTTGCTAGCTTGGTGGTACAGCCAACCTTGCAGGAGAGGATTTATGTGGCGCAGAAGGAGGATCCCGAGTTGGTTGAGTTACGCATTGAGATTTCACGATAGGATTTGTGTATCGAATGATGCCGTGATTAAACGGGTCCTTTTGGAGGAGGCGCATCGTTCACTTTACACTGTACATCCTGGTAGTATGAAAATGTACCGGGATTTGAAGGAATCTTTTTGGTGGTCCAACATGAAAAGAGAGATCGCCCGTTTTGTAGAGTAGTTCCTGACATGTTAGCGAATTAAGGTAGAACATTAGAGGCCGGCAGGACCACTTCAGCCACTCAACGTCCTTGAGTGGAAGTGGGAACACGTTTCGATGGATTTTGTGATGGGTTTACCTGCGGCGGTGCATGGGCAGATTCCATATGGGTTATAATGGAATGGCTGATGAAGACTGCACATTTCATTTCAATCAGAGTCAGTTACTCTTAGAATAGGCTGGCAGAACTTTATGTGCAGGAGGTGGTACGACTCCATGGTGTCCCTATTTCTATTATTTCAGATCAGGATCCGCATTTTACATCTTGTTTCTGGAAGAGTTTACAGGATGCTTTGGGATCGCGACTAACGTTTAGTACATCTTTTCACCCGTAGATGGATGGACAGTCGGAGAGGACTATTCAGATGTTAGAGGATATGTGTCGGGCTTGTGTATTGGATTTCGGTGATAGTTGGATACGATATCTACCGCTTGTTGAATTTGCATATAACAATAGTTACCAGGCGAGCATAGAGATGGCACCTTATAAGGCTTTGTATGGTCATCGATGTCGGTCTTCGTTGTATTGAGATCAGGTAGGTGAACGGCAGATACTGGGTCCATAATTAGTTCAACAGACCTCTGCAAAGGTCGAATTAATGAGGGAAAGAATCAAAGCAGCTTAGAGTCGAGAGAAGAGTTATGCTGATACTCGTCGATGAGATTTGGAATTTAAGATAGGAGATATGGTATTCCCGAGGATCGCTCCGATGAAAGGGGTGATGAGATTGGGAAGAAGAGGAAGTTAAGTCCTCGATATATCGAGCCTTTTGAAATCCTTGAAAGGATAGGTTTAGTTGCTTATCGAGTGGCTCTACCTCTAGCATTATCCACAGTCCATGATGTATTTCATGTGTCTGTACTGAGGAAGTACGTACTAGATCCATCACATGTACTTAGTTACGAACCTTTAGAGATCAGTGATGTCTTATCATATGAGGAAGTACCAATGCAGATATTAGATTAGAAGGTGCAGTAGTTATGGACTAAGGAAATAACTCTCATAAAGGTATTGTGGTGTAACCATGCGGTGGAAGAAGTTTCATGGGAATTAGAATCTGAAATACATCAGAAGTACTCGTAGTTACTTGATAGTACGTAGGTATATAATAGTGTAGATGGTATAGATTTAATGATATGATCTTTAGGAGAGTCTTGTTTATATGTGTAATCTTCCAATGTATCTTTGTGTAACCATGGTATTCCTCTGCCATATGTGAGGGTATGTAATGAATTTGGGCCGAAGTCACTTTGTAGGTGATGGTTGACTCTTTTTTTGTAAAGCGGGATTATAAGAAAAGATTAAGTTAGTAATTGTTAGTAAATTTTGAAGACGAAATTCTTATAAGGAGGGAAGATTGTAGAGACCCAAACCCGCATAAGCTGGGTTCATCAACGAAGTCCTTCAAAGCCTCATCGACAAAATTCAGAGCCTCGTCGACGAGCAAATACCGAGCGGGTAAGAGAAATATCTGGAATTGGGCTTGACAACGAAGGGATGGCTTCGTCGACGAGCTGTGTGGCGGATTCGTCAACGAAGACACGCCTTGTCGATGAGTTTGACTCGGTCAAAGGCTCTATAAATATTTATTTTTGGTTGCTTAGAAGTTAAGTTTCTTTCAAAACTCTCTCTCTCTCTCTCTCTCTCTCTCTCTCTCTAAGATTCTTCGCCGTTCGACATCCGTTTCTAGAAACGGAAGTTCTTGCGGGGTTCAGAAGAGGAAGTTCTACAACTTTAGCGGATCAGATCGTTATTTTGAAGATTTTTGGATTTTTCCAAAAATCGAGGAAAGGATCTGATTTCAATTTCGTTTGAATCTTCTGATAGTAGTTGAAATTATAGTAAGGTTATGTTTTGTGATTTTTAGGTTTCAAGGATCCCGGGTTGTCTATTTGGATCAGTTTCGTACATAGTTTTTTGTCAAGTATAAGGTAAGGGGAATTTGATTACAACAACATTTTTGGAAAACTAAACTACTGAAAAAATTAGTTTATATTTATATGTATGATTTAATTGTTTATTTATTAAATTCTACCAAGTAGAAATGCCGGTTTTACGATTTTACGATTTTTGGTAAAAACGAGTTTATACTGTAGTAGGAGATGCTTGAACTCTTTACTCATCCATTTAAATGATGCTTACCAAATTTTTATCATTTAGAGGACTTTTGAATTAAACTCGTGTGATATATGTTGAAATAGAAATGTATGAATTTTCTATATTATTGATATGGATTATGGGAATGGAGTTCCAATTTGTTATACTGAGTATGTGGAAAACAGAGGCCGATTATACACCGAGCTGTATCAGTGAAACAAAAAGGGGTAAACCGAGTGGATAGTCTTGAGCTTAGTGTATGAATGTGTCCGAGAATCCAAGCTACACCAAAAGAGTCACACCTACTAGCAGTTAAGAGGATATTTAGATACCTCATCGGGACCATTATTTTAGGCTTATGGTACCCTAAGTATACCTTATTTAAGATTGTCAGCTATTTCGATACTAACTTTGCTAATAGCAAAGTTACTCGAAAGAGCATGAGTGGTACGTGTCATTTCTTAGGAAAGTCTATAGTTTCTTGGTTTTCCAAGAAATATAACTCAGTTGCACTATCCACAGCCGAAGCTGAATATTTAGCGGCTGGAAATTGTTGTGCTCAAACACTTTATATGAAACAACAACTTATGGACTACAAATTGCCCTATGATACTATTCCCATAAAATGTTATAACACTAGTGCAATAAATATTTTGAAGAACCCCAATTTCACACTCACGAACTAAGCATATTGAGATTAGGCATCACTTCATTCATGATCATGTGCAAAAGGGGGAAATAGCACTTGAGTTCATAGGCAATGATGAACAATGGGTCGATATATTCACAAAACCACTTCAAGAGGATAGATTTATCCAAATTAGATGTGAATTAGGCTTATTGCACACTAGGGAAGTTGCCTAGAATTACTTGATTAACCATTTGAGCAATTAGGCCTATCTCGTGATGATGAGTAGCGTGCATAACTAAAGGGGTCCTAGGGATAAAACCCAATCAAGTTTCTTAACAATGGTGTGCAGAGTGGGTGCAAGGTCATGGCCAGCTGCTAACTTGCAGACTCCCATAGAATGGGAAGAAGAAGGTTGAGAAAGTCTACAAGTAGCAACTATATGTTGCTGAGAATTCTCGACGAGGGTGTTAGAGAGAGTCCAAGCCTCATTCTCATGCTTTGTGAGGAAAGTAACTTCACATGATGCGTCGACCATGGATCTATCGCACTCTTCTAACCTCTTATAGAATGTTTGAACTAATTGCCACCTAGAGACTTGATGATGTGGCCATTTTCACAAAAAAAAAAAAAAAAATCCCTAAATTATATCACTCCCACGTCTCAAAAAATTGCTCACCATCAATCTGTGAAGAGCTGGTGATGACCTTCGTAAGTTGATTAGTACCCCATGGAAACATACTTTTTGAGGAATTCGTACTGCATGGTAGCCTAGGTGGTCACCAAGTTCGACTCTAAAGAATTCAACCAATATTTGACTTCTTCTTTCAGAAGAATGGAAATAGCCTAAGGCGGAGGGCATCATCACCAAAGTTGGATATGCTCATATAGATGCTTATATGGATTTTCAATTGAATTCCCTAAGAAATTGGGAAGCATCGAGATGGTTGAGTAGGTATTGATTTCGAATTGCACCACCTTGACATTCAATAATCTGATCCAAGACGGCAAGGTTTATGCATTAGGAGTGAAATAGTCCCTAAGGGGCTGAAGAGGTTGCTCCTCCGCCGTAGGTTAACGGGGAGTAAAAGGTTTCGGGTTTTGGTTTTGATTATGGAAAGCGAGAACTGGATTCGGCCATGGCTTTAGAATTAGGGGACTCGACTAATTAACTCTGGACTGGAAGTGGATTTCCTAGCCGACCTACGAGATCTCTCAATCTCAAGGTCTATAGGTACTAATTCGGGTTTTATAGATCTCAAACCCTACATACACAATTTAGCACAGAAAATCAAGCCTTCAAATTGCAAACAAAATAAAAAAAAAATAAAAAAAATCACGTAGTAAACTACACTAAGATATGACTCACTACCATAACTAAGTTCCTAGTGATGGCGCCAAATTTTGGTAGGCTCACCAAGACTTTGTTCCTTAACTACCAAAGATAAAATTTATAAAACTTAATTATTCCCAAGTTTAGTAGAATAATGAGTAAGTCGGGCGTCGATCTCAGGAACTCAATGTAGCGGTTTACCAAGTTAACCTAGTTTACTATGTTGGAACAAAAAGAAAAAAAGTGATTTTGGTTTTTCTATTTAAATTAACGAAAGCAATTAAAATTTAATTGAAATTTTTATAGAAAAGCAATTCCCTGGTTATAAATCCACTCTAGTTAATTCGCAATAACTAGGTTCGGTCAATTAAACTACGAAAACAATTAAAATTGAATTGAAATTTTGATAGAAAAGCAATTCTCTGGTTATGAATCCACCCTAGTTAATTCGCAATAACTACGTTCGGTCAATTATCCATCTAGGGTTTTAACGGTCAAGTAATCTGCTTGAGTAACATAGTGTAGCCGAGTTCACACTAATCGTTTGGATCACAATCGAGAGAATGGGGTATACCCTATCTAGCGAACATAGATTCCTCTATAGAAGTCGTACCGTATTATGCACAATTTACTAAATTCTAATGATGCTATTCTTGCCTAGGGTTTCATCGCAACTAGAGAACTAAGTAAATTAGCTACTCATTGTGCATGAAATCGAACATAAAGACAAGGTATTGAAAAACACAATTGAAAGCATAACTTTTATTGAAATTCGAAATTGAAATACAAAGCATGAATGAAACTAAATTGAACTTGTAGCTCAAAATTGACAAAGCAATGTAAATTGACAAATAAAATAAAACTGATCTAAATGGCACCCAACGGAACTCAAGGGACTCAAAGGACCAAAGAGGAACCAAAAGGGAACCCCTAATCAATTGTTTGAAGATTGATTTTATACCCCTTAGGGTTTACATGCACAGAAATTCAAATTAGGAAACTTTCACCAAAAGTAATGCATAGCAGATTTCTGAACTCGATAAAATTCGACCCAGTTGCACTCCAAGTTCTCCTCGTCGCGCCCTGGTCCAACCATTCTGGAAAATCTTCAATTACCTCTTTATTCAGTTGATGGCATCGTCAACCAGGTCGCACATCCAAGGTCTCTTGGTCGTGCCCCGGTCGAGGGTCTTTGTGAATCTTCTTAGTAACTAGCACTTTGGAGTCTTCTTATCTTGACTCGGTCACCCCTTGTGACTACTTGGTCACACCACACAGTCGATCAGGGACATGTTGTTGTAGCTAAATCAAGGCCTTGGAGACCTAGTCGAGCCTTGTGCTTCAAAGTTGCTTCATTGACTCCTTGCATTGCTTAACTTCTTGATTTAAGCTCCAATTTCCTAAAACATCAAACACACGTGTAATGTCGAACAATGATAAGAAGAGATAATTACAAAGTAAATAAGAACATTGCATAGGTAAATACGGGTCTAAAATAGCATATTTTAGGAACATATCAGTGACATGGCGGGGCACTAGTGAATGCAGGAGCATGGGCCGAATACCTGCACCCACATATGGTCCGTAACATCATAGGCAGGTGTCATATAACATGGTTGGTTTGAAACATCTTGGGATATACCTGTTGGAGATATATCCCTCCAAATAAGTGTGCGTGCTACTTCACCCTTAAAAAAATTAATATTAAATAAAAATCAAATTGAAGAAAGGAGTTATTATAAAGCAGATTTCTTAATATGAGTATAAATTAAAAGAACATGGAGTTAAGAACACAAATAAAAAAAATATGTAGCAAGATATAAGCAATGGAAGAAACTCAATAACTTATTAGTAGGAGAGCATAGGACAAATAATGTTAGTTAATAACTCCAACATGCCCCAAAAGCACAACCATTGGGTACTTAATATCCTAAAAAATTAATGATATACAGTACATGACTTTAATTTAATTAGATAATCAGAATTTTAATTATATTAAAATTTTATTTAAATTCATACAAAATATAAATTTAAAATATAAAATTCAAACAAAAAGCAACGTTACAACTCCATCCTGACTCCTAAGAAAGTAGCTAGTAAAATAAATATGGTGATTTTTTCCAAATCTAACAACAACTATTGGCAAAGCACGTGAACATGGTGCAAAAAGACAATTAATCTCACGTATAGTGGGTCCAAAACACATGCATGCGAAATAAACCAAACTAGTTAAATAATTAAGCTGCATGTATTCCATTTTTCCTTGCTTGGCAAATGGGTACATACTGCTACTCACATGTTCCACGTAGCCCCCTAATGTGTTAGCAAATTAGGGTAGTGCAATAACATGCAAAGGCAACAAGACAGAAGGAGAACTGTCCATTTCTCACCCATGCCCACACCCCAACCCTACCTTTGCTCTCCTATAAATTCCAACCCCTGCCGAGTAGCCGCTTCACCAAACTACCCTCCCCCATTTCTATTACCTACCGATCGCTTAAGCCTAGCTAGCTAGCTATGGCCAAAACTACTTATAGTACTCCACTGCCATTCGTGCCAAAACCACTGCTCTTCCTCATCCTATTCTCTTTGTCGACCCTAACACTATTTCACCGCAGCTGCCTTGCCCAGCTTGAGCTACAGAAGCCCCAATTGTATGGTGACCACCAACCCCGGCGGCTGCACCGAGGCTTCAGAACCGAGTGCCGCATCGACCGCCTACGGGCTCTCAAGCCCACCCGCTCGGTCCAGTCGGAGGCCGGAGAGACAGAGTATTACGACCAAGATAACAAGCAGTTACAGTGTGTGGGGGTGGCAGTGATTCGTCTTACCATCCATCTAAGAGGGCTCTTGGTGCCTTCCTACACCAATGCACCTCAGCTCATCCACATCCTTCAAGGTTCGTATATGCTATATATAGTAGTTTGTTGATGCATGCATTTTTTTTTTTTTTGTTTATTAATATATATCAGTAATTGTACCCGATGCATCAATAATGCAGGAAGGGGAATTCTAGGAATAGTGATCCCAGGGTGCCCGGAGACGTACGAATCTTCAAGCTGGTCGCAGCAGAAAGGCAAAGAAGGGAGACAACAGTATAGAGACCGATATCAGAAGCCTCGACGGGTGCGGGAGGGGGAAGTTGTGGCCCTGCCCGTCGGAGTGGTTTATTATCTTTACAACGACGGGGAGGAAGACCTTGTTGTCGCGAAGATCCTTGACACTAGCAATGACGCCAACCAGCTTGATCCCCGAGCCAAAGTATGAGCTATAAGAAATTATTAAGTATATAGATTTATAGTAATTTCATCACATAATTAAATTGATTAATTTTTTACGGATGATGAAATCATATTAGTTGTCGTATATACACCTATGTACCTAAAATATACTTCTCATGAACTACTTAATTATTTAATAAATTAATTAACCATATATGCACATTAATATATATATATATATATATATATATATATATATATATATCAGAGCTTCTATCTAGCTGGTTATCCGCGTAAAGAAGGCGAAAGGGGTGAGGAGAAGACGGAGAGAGAACGTGTTTTTGCGGGTTTGGGGAAGGAGCTGCTGGGAGAGGCTTTTGACACCAGAACGAGGCTAACAGAGAAGTTGCAGGGCAAAGCAGATGCTGATGAGTACGGTATTATCGTTTACATCGAAGAACAAGAGCTTCGACTTTTAGCCCCAGAAACCCAACGTGAAGAAGAGGAAGACAAAGATGACAATAGTAATGGGTTGGAGGAGAATATCTGCACCTTGAGACTGCAAGAGAATTTAGCCCGGCCGTCCCGCGCCGACTTGTTCAACCCTCGCGGCGGCCGCGTTGCCACCAGCAACAGCCATACACTCCCCATCTTGAAATCTCTCAGATTGAACGCTCAGAACGTGGTTCTCTACAAGGTACATAATTATAAGCACATCAATTAATTATACATATAATCTCTTGCGATCGGTGGTTCTAAATTGAGCGTGGAAATTAAAATGGTTCCTTTTAAGTATCTATCAATTTTAAGAAACATGCATTGTCCAAAAGGTAAATATAACATATGAGTTCATATGTATTGATGCAGAACGCAATTGTGGGGCCCCATTACCAGATGAACGCGCACAGCGTGGTGTATGTGAGGAGGGGTAGTGGTCGGGTTCAGGTGGTGGGAGACTCTGGAAAAACCGTATTCGATGGTGAGATTGAGAAGGGCGAGGTTTTGGTAATTCCCCAGAACTTCGTTTCGCTGACAAAGGCTAGCGACTCAGGGTTAGAATATGTAGCGGTGAAGACCAACGACAACGCCATGGAAACCCCTCTCGCTGGCGAGTTCTCGGTTTTCAGGTCATTGCCGGTGGGCGTACTTTCAGCCTCCTACGACATTTCCAGGGAGGACGCACAAAGCTTGAAGGAGAATCGGAGGGAGCAAACTATTTTTGGTCCACGGTCAACTCGGGAACGTGATCATAATGAGCGAAGGGCCGACGTTTGAGTACTACATGGACCGATGCAGCTTAATCATAAATTAGGCTTAGAGAATAAAGGTCTCATATTGGAGCTGGAGAGTTGGTGTTGTTCCCATCACTCCCCCTCTCCTGTTACTCGTCTATGCGGCATAAGCTAATAAAAGGAAAGAACCTTTCTTCTTTTTTTGCCTCCATGATCTTCTCTGTTTTTTGCACTCAAAAAATTTTGAAACAAAAATTCACTATATATTCTCATCCCTAATCCAAAATTCTGAGATTTATAATGTGTACAGCAAAGGAAAATAATAACATCCCAATTTTAGCATTGTTGTAAAATTATGCCTTATATATATAGCAAATACGAAAATTAGAGAAAAATCGAAAGAGAAAGTGAGAACACGAATTTACGTGGCCTAACAAGACTTAATCTCGTTTTGATGATAACAAATTATGGATACTAATTGTGCTTTCAAGATTAAATTTTAGGTATTATGGTTTTTACAAGCACAATGGTTAAACCTGATAAAAACTGACTAAAGATCAACTTAAAGTCACAAGTCATGAAGAATACAAGTTTTCTGGAGCATTAATCAAGCTTGCAAGATGTTAAAGCTATGCAACATGAAGACTTAGAATTTAAATGTATTTAATTTTTTCTTAAAGTCTCATGTAAGTATTTTCAATCTTCAAATTTGTGACCGAAGCTCTTAGGAATTAATATTGGACTTAGAGACCTCCTTAAAAATTGAAAATAATTTTTATAAAGTCCGAAATATTTTTAAAAGTAAATACAAACAAGTTTTGGAATCAAAATATGAAAAACAGTGAGTTACATAGTGGTCAGGCGACTAAGGCTTATTGCTCAGGCGACTAGACTACTACTGCCAGTGTACGAGGATGAAAGTTAACTTATCAAAAAGTTATATGTACTCGATTAGAGATATAGGAGATATGGACTCTAAGGCATACATTTTGAGCTGTTTAGTGGGCTCCTTCCTTTTTTGTTTTTTTTTACCTCGACATTCTTTTTGGGAGCAAAGTCGTCAGATAGAAATGTGTGGGACCCAATTATTGGAAAAATGGAAAGGAAGTTGGCAACATGAAAATCAAATTTTTTCTCTATGAGACGTAAATTGACTTTGATCATTTTAGTAGTTTCTGTTGTGACGTACCGAAGCGCGCGTCCCCTGGGATGGCGAAATAAAAATTGTGATTTAAATTTTTGGTGAAAAATTAGATTGAAGTTGTCACTAATCTTTTAGTGTGGTTAGAATACTTAATTACTACCCAATTAAGGGTAGAATTGGTTTGCGTTACCAAAGTTGGGATCGAGAATTTGGTTACGCGAGGGGAATGTACAAACACCCCCTACGCGCCCGTTCTTACGAATGACACCCAATTAATTGTGAAATTATCCCTAAGTAATTCTAAAAAGTCTTTAAAATTACTCCCTTTTAGTAAATTTTTGAAATACACACAAATATATACATAATATATTATATTCCCTCAGAACCAGGGTACGTGAAACCCGAAAGCTCATACCCTCTCGTTAAAATCATAGGGAATAAAATCGAGAAAATACTTTACAAAATAGCTCCTAGATTTATTTTCAAAATTTAGAGAATTTTCATAAATAATTTAAAATATTTTCAAAATTCTCTGAGAGGTTTTAATACGTAATAATAGGATAATAAATCAAGATACTAACACAATACATATAATGATAATACTAACAATACATATATACTAAAACAAATACTAGAATAAGTGATAAAATACTATAATACTATATATGTTAGGATACTAAAGATACTATAAAAGGTAATACCATATACATGATGTAACGCTATAATACTAAACATATAATATACTAGCATAATGCTAAAATGCTAAACTTACCATAATAAATAACAACGTATACATTAAAATAATAAAAATACCCCAATAGGTTATATAAGCTAATATACTAAAGGTGCCATAATAAGTAATACCTTATATATTGAAATACTAAAAATACCCCAATAAGTTATATATGCTAACATACTAAAAATACCATAATAAGTAATACCCTATATATTAAAATATTAAAAATAGCTCAGTAAGTTATATATGCTAATATACTAAAGATACCATAATAAGTAATATTAAATATAAACATAATAATAATATCATACTAT